>NW_012119324.1:0-1459 GCF_000951035.1 Colobus angolensis palliatus | reverse complement strand
AAAAAATGGAAAGATATTCCATGTTCATGGATTGGAGGAACTGATATTGTTAAAATGTCCATACTACCCAAAGCAATCTACAGATTCAATGCAATCCCTATAAAACACCACTGATACTCTTTATAGAAATTTTTAAAAGATCTAAAATTTATATGGAACCACAAAAGACCCAGAATAGCCACAGCTATCCTAAGCAAAAAGAACAAAACTGGAAGAATCATATTATCTGACTTCAAATTATACTACAGAGTTACAGTAATCAAAACAGCATGGTACTGGCACAAAAACACACACAGAGACCAATGGAACAGCAAAGAGAATTCAGATACAAATCCACACACCTACAGTGAACTCATTTTTGACAAAGGTGCCAAGAACATACAATGGAGAAAAGGCAGTCTCTTCAACAAATGGTGCCAGGAAAACTGGATATCCATATGCAGAAGAAAAAAACCAGACCCCTATCACTAACCACATATAAAAATCAAATCAAAATGGACTAAAGATTTAAATCTAAGACCTCAAACTCTGAAACTACTACAAGATAACATTGGGGAAACTTTCCAGGACACTGGTCTTGGCAAACATTTCCTGAGTAATACACAAGGACAGGAAACCAAAGCAAAAATGCACAAATGGGATCACATCAAGTTAAAAAGTACAGGATGCAATCAACAAAGTGAAGAGACAACCCACAGAATGAGAGAAAATATCTTCAAACTACTCATCTGAAAAGGGATTAATAACCAGAATATATAAGAAGCTCAAACAACCCTATAGGAAAAAATCTTAATAATGTAATCAAAAAATGGGCAAAATATTTGAACAGATATTTCTTAAAAGAAGACATACAAATGGCAAACAGACATGTGAAAAGATGCTCAATATCAGAGATCATCAGAGAAATGCAAATCAAAACTACAGTGGGATATCATCTCACCCCAGTTAAAATGGCTTATATCCAAGACAGGCAATAACAAATGTTGGCATAGATGTGGAGATCTATAAAGAAAATCCTCATATGCTATTGGTGGGAATGTAAATTAGTACAACTATGATAGAGAACAGTTTGGAGGTTGCTCACAAAACTAAAATAGACCTACCATACAATCCAGCAATTCCACTGCTGGGCACATACCCAAAAGAATGAAAATTAGTATATTAAAGAGGTATCTGCACTCCCATGTTTGCTGCAGCTCCATTCAAAATAGCCAAGATTTGGAAGCAACCTAAGTATCCATCAACAGATGAATAGGTAAAGAAAAAAAAATGTGGTACTTATATACAACAGACTACTAATTGGCCATAAAAAAGAATGAGATTCCGTCATTTTGCAGCAACAAGGACGAAACTGGAGGTCATTATTTTAAGTGAAATAAGCCAGGCACAGAAATACAAATATTGCATGTCCTCACTTATTTGTGGGAGCTAAAAATCAAAACAAGTGGACCCATGGAGA
>NW_012119323.1:2880-3234 GCF_000951035.1 Colobus angolensis palliatus | reverse complement strand
TTGTTCTAAGTCTTAAGGGAAGTCAATGGGAAGCTCTCCACACCCCTAGGAGACCCTGGACCAAACCCCTCATCTAGGCCCAAATCCTGCACCCTGCACCCTCTCATCCTGGAGTAGAGGCAGCTGCCAAACTGGGCCCAACACTCAGAGTTCTGTGTTTGTTTGTTTTTTTTTTTTCTGGCCTTGAACTCCTGGGCTCAAGAGATCCTCCCGTCTCAGCCTCCCAAGTAGCTGGGACTACAGGCACCAGGTTCAACCCACAGTCCTTTATTTTTCTTTTGTAATTAATTATATGTATTTTTCATTTTTTCAAAATTTTATTTATTTATTTATTTATTTATTTATTTATTGAGA
>NW_012119323.1:0-1235 GCF_000951035.1 Colobus angolensis palliatus | reverse complement strand
AAATATAGGACACTCCCTCTCTTAAAAAAATAAAAATAAAAAGTTGAGGCTGGGTACAGTGGCTCACCCCTGTCATCCCAGCACTTTGGGAGGCCGAGGTGGGAGGATTGCTTGAGCCCAAGAGTTTGAGACCAGCTTGGGGAACATAACGAGACCCCATCTCTCTCTCTTATACATATAAATACACACACTAGTTAAATTTGAATTTCGAATAAACAATGAATAATCTTTTAGTATAAGTATATCCGAATGCATGGGATATACTTATACTAAAAGAAAGATCATTTATTGTTTATCTCATTTTTTTTCTTTCTTTTTTTCTTTCTTTTTTTTTTTTTAGAGAAAGAGTCTCCATCGGTCACCCAGGCTAGAGTGCAATGGTGGGATCATAGATCGTGCTAACTTCAAACTCCTGGGCTCAGGTGATCCTATAGCCTCAGCCTCCTGAGTAGCTGGGACTACAGGCTCGTACCACCACACCTGACTAATTTTTTTTAAAGTTTTTGTAAAGATATGTTCTTGCTATGTTGTTCAGGCTGGTTTTGAACTCCCAGCCTCAAGTGATCCTTCCATCTCTGCCTCCCAAAGTGCTGGGATTACAGGCATGAGCCACCGCACCCAGCCTGAAATTTCATTTAACTGGACATCCCATCTATGGGGGCTGTGGAATGGGAAATGCCCAGATAACATACCAGTCTGGGTGAATGTTTTGTTGAGAGGACCCTGTCTCAGACAAGATGAGCATTTGTCTGCAGCTGGCATCTCTGCCCTAGGGAAGGAAGTGTCGCTAGCATCGGGGAGGAATCTTCTTAGCTGCTGAGGGCAGTAGGCAGGATTCAGTGTCCAAACCCTGATGATGACCAGAAACTTCCAACTTGTTGAGTAACAAAAGGCATGACATTGGGAAAATGTCATGAAGTCTGCAAGTCACTTTCAAATCATTTAGCACAAACTATACACGTGTGTGGACAAAGTGACTATGGCAAAATGTTAACAATTGTGGTGGGTTTCATTGTACACTTCTTTCAACTTTTTGCTATGTGTGAACATTTTTTCATAATAAAAAGTCAAACTATAATACTGTTTACTGGGCAGCTCCTTTTGTAATTTTTTTAAGAGGATCTTTTTAAATTTTTTCTTTTTTTTGAGACAGTCTTGCTCTGTTGCTCAGGCTGGAGTGCAGTGGCGTGATCTCGGCTCACTGCACCCTCTGCCTCCCAGGTTCAAGCAATTCT
>NW_012119322.1:1436-2355 GCF_000951035.1 Colobus angolensis palliatus | reverse complement strand
GGCACACACCACTACATCCAGCTAATTTTTGTATTTTTAGTACAGAAGGGGGTTTCATCATGTTGGTCAGGCTAGTCTTGAAGTCCTGAGCCCAAGTGATGTACCTGCCTCAGCCTCCCGTAGTGCTGGGATTACAGGTGTGAGTCACCGCACTCAGCCCCAAGAGAGTGATTCTTCATTAGCAGGAAGATTGGTCAAGCCCAGGAGTTTGAGACCAGCTAGGAAACATAGCAAGACCCTATCTCTATAAAAAGAAACATGAAAGAATGACCTGGGCTTGGTGGAGCATGCCTGTAATTCCAGCTACTTGAGAGGCTGAGGCAAGAGGATGGCTTGAGCCCAGGAGTTTGAGGCTGCAGTGAGCTATGATCATGCCACTGCACTCCAGCCTGGTGACAAAGCAAGAGCAAGACCTTGTCTAAAAAAAAAAAAAAAAAAAAAACCAGGGCTAACTGACCTGTCTCTGTCTGCATGCAGCAGGCCATAAAAATTCCTCTGGGAGGAGGGCCCTCACATACTAGGGTGAGAAAATAGCTCTTATCGCCAGAGACTGGGAATTGGGGACTGTGGCGGACCTGAACAGACATACTTAATGAAACAACCTTTATCTTTCACTGTTTGACACCCCTATATATCTCCTAGCAACTCCCCTAGAAAATGTATTGCCCTAGCCAGGTTTTCTTGTCATTTCTTCTCAAATGTATCATGCTTTATCTAAATAGTATACAGGCATCTTTCTTTAGCCACTTGTTTGAACTTCACGCTATTGTGAAGACCCCCATGTACAGGTAAAACTAATAAAATGTGTATACTTTTGTTAATCTTCATGGTGTCAATTTGGTGTCTAGATCCAGCCTAAGAGCCCACATAGGAGCTAAAGGGGAGTTGGAGGTGACCACTGGCTCCTTTACAAGGTCCA
>NW_012119322.1:0-841 GCF_000951035.1 Colobus angolensis palliatus | reverse complement strand
TCATGGTGTCAATTTGGTGTCTAGATCCAGCCTAAGAGCCCACATAGGAGCTAAAGGGGAGTTGGAGGTGACCACTGGCTCCTTTACAAGGTCCAACCTTTTGATTTCATAGCACAAAATTATGGGCTTTCTGAGGCCGGGCACAGTAGCTCATGTCTCTAATCCCAGCATTTTGGGAGGCTGAGGAGGTGGGTGGATCATAACGTCAGGAGTCTGAGACCAGCCTGACCAACATGGTGAAACCCTGTCTCTACTAAAAATACAAAAATTAGCTGGGTGTGGTCATGTGCACCTGTAATCCCAGCTACTCGGGAGGCTGAGGCAGGAGAATTACTTGAACCCGGGAGGCGGAGGTTGCAGTGAACCGAGATCATACCACTGCCCTCCAGCCTAGGCGACACAAAACGAGACTCTGTCTCAAAAAAAAAAAAAAGAAAGAAAGAAATTCTGGGCTTTCTGATCCTTGGAACTGTAAACACGCACCTCCAAGGTTGACATAGAAGGAGGAGTACAGGAGGCAATCCAGAGATCAAATTTTCTTTTAAATTTTTATTTTTTTGGAGACAAATCTCACTCTGTTGCCCAGGCTGGAGTGCAGTGGTATCCATCATAGCTTATTGTAGCCTCAGGCTCCTGGGTTCAAGTGCTCCTTCTGCCTCAGCTTCCTGAGTAGCTGGGTTACAGACGTGCACAACAAGCCTAGCTAATTTATTGTTTACTTTTTGTAGAGATGGGGTCTTGCTCTGTTGTCCAGGCTGGTCTTGAACTCCTGGGTTCAAGTGATACTCTCGCCTCAGTTTTCTGAGGTTCTGGGAATACAGAAGTGAGCCACTGCACCTGA
>NW_012119321.1:381548-381825 GCF_000951035.1 Colobus angolensis palliatus | reverse complement strand
TGTTTGTGTCCTCTTTTATTTCACTGAGCAGTGGTTTGTAGTTCTCCTTGAAGAGGTCCTTTCCATGCCTTGTAAGTTGGATTACTAGGTATTTTATTCTGTTTGAAGCAATTGTGAATGGAAGTTCATTCCTGATTTGGCTCTCTGCTTGTCTGTTAGTGGTGTATAAGAATGCTTGTGAATTTTGCACGTTAATTTTGTATCCTGAGACTTTGCTGAAGTTGCTTATCAGCTTAAGGAGATTTTGGGCTGAGACGATGGGGTTTTCTAAATATAC
>NW_012119321.1:371548-376408 GCF_000951035.1 Colobus angolensis palliatus | reverse complement strand
TTCTCTCTTCTCGTCAAAGTCATTCTCTGACCAGCTTTGATCCGTTGCTGGCGATGGGCTGCGCTCCTTTGCAGGGGGAGATGCGCTCTTATTTTATGAATTCCCAGCTTTTCTGCCCTGCTTTTTCCCCATCTTTGTGGTTTTAGCTGTCTCTGCTCTTTGATGATGGTGATGCACTGATGGGGTTTTGGTATAGTTGTCCTTCCTGTTTGATAGTATTCCTTCTGACAGTCAGGACCCTCGGCTATAGGTCTGTTGGAGATTGCTTGAGGTCCACTCCAGACCCTGTTTGCCTGGGTATCAGCAGCAGAGGTTGCAGAAGATAGAATATTGCTGAACCGCGAGTGTACAGCACTCACTGTACACTGTCTGATTCTTACTTTGGAAGCTTCCTCTCAGGGGTGTACTCCACCCTGTGAGGTGTGGGGTGTCAGACTGCCCCTAGTGGGGGATGTCTCCCAGTTAGGCTACTCAGGGGTCAGGGTCCCACCTGGGCAGGCAGTCTGTCCCTTCTCAACCTCCGTGTTGGGAGATCCACTGCTCTCTTCAAAGTTGTCAGACAGAGTCGCTCGCGCACAGGCCTCTGCTGCTTCCCCTGTTATTTTTTTTTAGCTGAGCCCTGTCCCCAGAGGCGGAGTCTACAGAGACAGGCTTGTTTCCTTGAGCTGCTGTGAGCTCCCCCCAGTTGGAGCTTCCCAGCGGCTTTGTTTACCTACTTAAGCCTCAGCAATGGCGGGCTCTCCTCCCCTAGCCTCGCTGCTGCCCTGCGGTTAGATCGCCACAGACTGCTGTGTTATCAATTAGGGAGGCTCCGGGGGCGTGGGACCCTCCCGGCCAGGCATGGGGTATATTCTCCTGGTGTGCCCGTTAGCCTACAGCACAGTATTGGGGTGGGAGTTACCCGATTTTCCATGTGTTGTGTGTCTCAGTTCCCTTGGTTAGGAAAAGGGATTCCCTTCCCCCTTGCGCTTCCCAGGTGAGGGGATGCCTCGCCCTGCTTCAGCTCTCGCTGGTGGGGCTGCAACAGCTGAGCAGCACCGATTGTCCGGCACTCACTAGTGAGATAACCCCAGTACCTCAGTTGAAAATGCGGAAATCACGGGTCTTCTGTTTCCTTCGCGCTGGGAGTTGGAGACTGGACCTGTTTCTATTCGGCCATCTTGCTCCGCCCCCTGGAGCTTTTTTTCATATATTTTTTGCCTGAATAAGTGTCTTCTTTTGAGAAGTGTCTGTTCATATCCTTCACCCAATTTTTGATGGGATTGTTTGTTACTTTCTTGAAAATTTGTTTAAGTTCCTTGTAGATCGTGGATATTAGACCTTTGTCAGATTGGTATTGTGCAAATTTTTGGCCATTTTGTAGGTTACCTGTTCACTCTGATGCTAATTTCTTTTGCTGAGAAGAAGCTCTTTAATTTGATTAAATTGCATTTGTCAACTTGGGCTTTTGTTGTAACTGCTTTTGGTGTTTTATTCATAAAGCAATTGCCCATGCCTATGTCCAGAATGGTATTGCCTAGGTTTTCTTCTGGGTTTGTATGATTTTGGTTTTACATTTAAGTCTTTAATCCGTACTGAGTTAATTTTTGTATAAAATTTAAGGAACGGATTCAGTTTCTGTTTTCTGCATATGGCTAGCCAGTTTTTTCAGCATCTTTTATTAAATAGGACATCCTTTCCCCATTGCTTGTTTTTGTCAGGTTTATCGAAGATCAGATGGTTGTAGCTGTTTGATGTTATTTCTGAGGTCTCTGTTCTGTTCCATTGATGTATATATCTGTTTTGATTACAGTACCATGATCTTTTGGTTACTGACCCTTGTAGTATAGTTTGAAGTCAGGTGGCATGATTCCTCCAGCTTTGTTCTTTTTGCTTAGGATCGCCTTGGCAATATGGGCTCTTTTCTGGTTCCATATGCAATTTAAGGTAGTAATTTATTATTCTGTGAAGAACGTCAATGATAGCTTGATGGGGATAACATTGAATTTATAAATTACTTCGGGCCATATGGACATTTTTACGATATTGATTCTTCCTATCCGTGAGCTTGAATTAATTTTCCATTTGTTTATGTCCTTTCCTATTTCCTTGAGAAGTGGTTTGTTGTTCTCCTTGAATAGGTCTTTCACGTCTAATGTAAGTTGCATTTCTAGGTATTTTATTCTCTTTGCAGCAGTTGTGAATGGGACCTTAATCATGATTTGGCTCTCTGCTCGTCTATTGTTTGTGTATACGAACACTTGTGGTTTCTGTACATTGATTTTGTATCCTGAGACTTTGCTGAATTTGCTTATCAGCAACTTATGGAGTTTTTGAGCAGAGACAATTAGATTTTCTAAATATACAATAACATCATCTGCAAATAGAGACAATTTGACTTCCTCTCTTTCTGTTTGAATATGCTTCATTTATTTTTCTTGCCTGATTTCCCTGGCCAAAATTTTCAATACTATGTTGAATAGGAGTGGTGAGAGAGGGCATCCTTGTCTTCTTCTGGGTTTCAAAGGGAATGCTTCCAGCTTTTACCCATTCAGTATGATATTGGCTATAAGTTTGTCGTAAATAGCTCTTACTATTTTGAGATGTGTTCCATCAATACCTAGCTTATTGAGAGCTTTTAGCATGAAAGGGTGTTGAATTTTATCAAAGGCCCTTTCTGCACCTTTTGAGATAATCATGTGGTTTGGGTCACTGGTTCTGTTTATCTGATGGATTACGTTTATTGATTTCCGTATGTTGAACCAGCCTTGCATCCCAGGGATTAAGAAGACTTGATCATGGTTGACAAGCTTTTTGATGTGCTGCTGAATTCGGTTTCCCAGTATTTTATTGAGGATTTTCACATTGATGTTCATCACCGATGTTGGCCTGAAATTTTCCTTTTTTGTTGTGTCTCTGCCAGGTTTTGGTATCAGGAAGATGCTGGCCTCATAAGATGTGTTAAGGAGGAGTCCCTCTTATTCTATTTTTTGAAATAGTTTCAGAAGGAATGGTACCAGCTCCTCTTTGTACATCTGGTAGAATTTGACTGTGAATCTGTCTAGTCCTGGGCTTTTGTTGTGCTTTGGCTCTTTTTTTAAATTACTACCTTAATTTCAGAATTTGTTATTGGTCTATTCAGGGATTCGAGTTCTTCCTGGTTTAGTCTTGGGAGGGTGTAAGTGTCCAGGAATTTATCCATTTCTTCTATGTTTTCTAGTTTATTTGTATAGTGATGTTTATAGTATTCTCTGATGGTAATTTGTTTATCTGTGGAATCAGTGGTGATGAACCCTTTATCATTTTTTATTGTGTCTATTTGTTTCTTCTCTTTTTTCTTTATTAGTCTGTATAGTGATCTATTTATTTTGTTAATCTTTAAAAAAAAAAAAAAAAAAAAAAAACAGCTCCTGGAGTCATTGATATGTTTTTAAAGGGTTTTTCTTGTCTCGATCTCTTTCAGTTCTGCTCTGATCTTAATTATTTCTTATCTTCTGTTAGCTTCTGAATTTGTTTGCTCCTGCTTCTCTAGTTCTCTTAATTGTGATGGTAGGGTGTCAATTTTACATCTTTCATGCTTTCACATGTGGGCATTTAGTGCTATTAATTTTCCTCAAACACTGGTTTAACTGTGTCTTGGAGATTTCGGTAGGTTGTGTCTTTGTTCTCATTGGTTTCAAAAAACTTATTTATTTCTACCTTAATTTCGTTATTTATCCAGTAGTCATTCAGGATCAGGTTGTGCAGTTTCCATGTAGTTGTGTGGTTTTTAGTGAGTTTCTTAATCCTGAGTTCTAATTTGATTTCACTGTGGTCTGAGAGACTAATAGTTTTCTAATTTTTGCATTTGCTGAGCAGTGTTTAACTTTCAATTATGTGGTCGATTTTAGAATAAGTACTATGTGGTGCTGAGAAGAATGTATATTCTGGTGATTTGTGGTGGAGAGATCTTTAGATGTCTATTAGTTCTGCTTGGTCCAGAACTGAGTTCAAATCCTGAAAATCCTTGTTAATTTTCTTTCTCATTGATCTGTCTAATATAGACAGTAGGGTGGTAAAGTCTCCCACTATTATTGTGTGGGAGTGTACATCTCTTGTAGGTTCCTAAGATCTTGTTTTTTGAATCTGGGTGCTCCTGTTTTGGGTTCATATATATTTAGGATAGTCAGCTCTTCTTTTTGCATTGATCCCTTTACCATTATGTAATGCCCTTCTTTGCCTTGTTGGATCATTGTTGGTTTAATGTCTGTTTTATCAAAGAATAGGATTGCTACCTCTGCTTTCTTTTGCTTTACATTTCTTTGGTAAATCTTTCTCCATCCCTTTATTTTGAGCCTATGTGTGTCTTTGCACATGAGATGGGTCTCCTGAGTACAACACACTAATGGGTCTTGACTCTTTATCCACTTTGCCAGTCTGTGTTTTTTAATTGGGGCATTTTGCCGATTTACATTTAAGGTTAATATTGTTATGTGTGAAATTGATCCTGTCATTATGATGCTAGCTGGTTATTTTTCCCATTAGTTGATGCCGTTTCTTCATAGTTTTGATGGTCTTTACAATTTTGTATGTTTTTGCAGTGGCTGATACCGGTTTAGGAGCTCTTTTAAGGCAGCTTTGGTGGTAACAAAATTCTTTAGTATCTGTTTGTCTTTGAAGGATTTTATTTCTCCTTCTTTTATGAAGCTTAGTTTGTTTGGATGTGAAAATCTGGTTTGAAAACCATTTACTTCTTCTTTTTTTTTTAAGGTTTAACAGAATAGGTACTATATTTTTTATTTTTTTTTATTATGCTTTAAGTTCTCGGGTACATGTGCATAGCGTGCAGGTTTGTTACATATATATACTAGTGCCATGTTGCTGTGCTGCACCCATCAACTC
>NW_012119321.1:369695-369943 GCF_000951035.1 Colobus angolensis palliatus | reverse complement strand
CTTTTTTGGTTCCATATGAACTTTAAAGCAGTTTTTTCCAATTCTGTGAAGAAACTCATTGGTAGCTTGATGGGGATGGCATTGAATGTATACATAACCTTGGGCATTATGGCCATTTTCACGATATTGATTTTTCCTATCCATGAGCATGGTATGTTCTTCCATTTGTTTGTGTCCTCTTTTAATTCACTGAGCATTGGTTTGTAGTTCTCCCTGAAGAAGTCCTTTACATCCCTTGTAAGTTGGAT
>NW_012119321.1:359590-368289 GCF_000951035.1 Colobus angolensis palliatus | reverse complement strand
TTTCTGAAGATTAATCCATTGTTGGTTTGTTGGGCTTCCCTTTGTAGGTAACTTGACCTTTCTCTTTGGCTGCTCTTAACATTTTTGCCTTCATTTCGACCTTGGAGAATCTGATGATTAGGTGTCTTGGTATTGCTCTACTTGAGGAGTATCTTAATGGTGTTTTCTGTATTTCCTGAATTTGAATGTTGGCATGTTTTGCTAGTTTCAGGAAGTTTTCCTCGATAATATCCTGAAATGTGTTGTCTAACTTGGTTCCATTCTCCCCATCACCTTCAGGGTCCTCAGTCAGTCATGGGTTTGTTCTTTTCACTTTATCCCATATTTCTTGGAGGCTTAGTTTTTTCCTTTTCACTCATTTTTTTCTAGTCTTGTAATCTTGCTTTATTTCAGTAAGGTGATTTTAAATCTCATATCCTTTCTTCCACTTGATCTATTCAGCTTTTGATACTTGTGTATGCTTCACAAAGTTCTCATGCTGTGTTTCAGCTCCATCATGTCATTTATATTCCTCTCTAAACTGGATATTTTAGTGAGCATTTCCTGTAACCTTTTATCAAGATTTTTAGCTTCCTTGCCTTGGGTTAGAACATGCTCCTTTAGCTCAGAGGAGTTTGTTATTACCCACATTCTGAAGCCCATTTGTGGCAGTTTGTCAGTCTCATTCTCTATACAGTTTTCTGCCCTTGCTGGAGAGGAGTTGCAGTCATTTGTAGGAGAAGAGGCATTCTTGATTTTGGAATTTTCAGCACTTTTGTGCTGTTTTTTCCTCATCTTTATGTATTTATCTACCTTTGATTTTTGAGGCTGATAACCTTGGATGTGGTTTTTGTGTGGAGTTCCTTTGTGTTGATGTTGTTGCTTTCTGTTTATTAGTTTTTCTTCTAACAGTCAGGCCTCTCTTCTGCAGGTTTCCTGCAGTTGCCAGAGGTCCGATCCAGACCCGGTTCTCCAGGGTATCACCAGTGGAGGCTGTAGGACAGCAAAGATTGCTGCCTGCTCCTTCCTCTGGAAGCTTTGTCCCAGAGGGCCACCAGCTTGATGCCAGCTGGAGCTCTCTTGTATGAAGTGTCATTCGACCCCTGTTGAGAGGGTTCTCCCAGAGGGATGTACAAGGTCAGTGACCCAGTTGAGGTGGCATTCGGTCCCTTGGCAGAGCTGGTGCACTGTGCTTTGAGAATCTCTCTTGTCAGGATTAGTTGTTCTCTTCAGAGCCAGCAGGCAGGAATGATGAAATCTGCTGAAGCTGCTCCCACAGTTACCCCTTCCCCCAGATGCTCTGTCCCAGGGAGATGGTGGTTTTGTCTGTAAGCACCCAACTGGGGCTGTTACGTGTCCTTCAGGGATGCCATACCCAGTGCGGAGGAATCTAGGGATGCAGTCTGGCCACAGCCACTTTGCTGTGCCCAGCCCAGATCTCCCAGCCTGCTCAGTGCTTTCAGGGGAAAACTGCCTACCAAATCCTCAGTAATGATAAACGCCCCTCCCGCCACCAAGCTCAATTGTCCCAGGTCAACTTCAGACTGTTGTGCTGGCTGCATGAATTTCAAGCCAGTGGTTCTTAGCTTGCTGGGCTCCCTGGCAGTGGGACCTGCTGGGCAATACCACTTGGCTCCCTGACTGTAGCCCCCTTTCCAAGAGAGTGAAAAGTTGTGTCTCACTGGGTTTCCAGTTGCCACTGGGGTTCTGAGCGCCACTGGGGTATGGAAAAAATGCTCCTGCAGCTATCTCAGCACCCAGTCACCCAGTTTTGTGTTGAAACTCAGGGCCCTGGTGGTGTAGGCACGCAAGGGAATCTTCTGATCTGCAGATTGTGAAAACCATGGGAAAAGCATAGTAACCCAGCCGGGTAGCACAGCCCCTCACAGCTACCCTTTGCTGGGAGAGGGTGTTCCCCCAAATTCTTGTACTTCCTGGGTGAGGCAACGCCCCACCCTGCTTCTGCTCACTCTCCTGTAGGTTTGACTCACTCTCTAACCAGTCCCAGTGAGATGAACTGGGTACCTCACTTGGAAATTCAGAAATCATCCGCCTTCTGCATTGGTGTCACTGGGAGCTGCAGACCAGCTCTACTTATATTCAGCCATCTTGGCTTCATTTCCTTGATTTTGTTGTTGTTGTTGTTTGTTTGTTTTTTGCTTGTCTTGGAAATATTTTATTTCTTCTTCATTTATGAATCTTAGTTTGGCAGGATATAAACTTTTTGGCTGGCAGGTTTTTACTGTTTAAAGGAGTTAAAATACCCCTAGTCTATTCTGAGTTTCGGGAGTTTTGCAGAGAAGTCCACTGTTAGTCTGATTGGTTTTCTTTTATAGGTGCTTTGATCCTTTTCTCTACCTATCCTTAATGCTTTCTTCTTTATTATTGACTTTAGATAGTGTGATCACTATATACTTTCATAATGTTTATTTTAAATAATATCTCACAGGTAGAAGTTCTCTGAGTTTCTTCTATGTGGATATCTTTCTAGCAAGATTAGCAAAATGTTCCTGAATTATTTCCCCACATATATTTTCAAGGTTGTTTATGTTTTCTTCCTCTCTCTTAGAAATGCCAATATGTTATAGGTTTTTTTGCTTTACATAATCCCGTATTTCACAAAGGCTTTGTTCCATTTTTTTAAATTATTTTTTCTTTATTTTTGTGTGACCAGTTTAGTTTGAGAGACTGATCTTCAATCTCTGAAATTCTTTCTTCTACTTGGTCTAGTCTATTATTAAAGTGTTCAACTGTGTTTTGAAATTCCTTAAGTGAATTTTTCATTTCCAGAAGTCCTGTTTGATTTTTTAAAAATATATTTATCTCTTCCTTCATATTCTGAATTGCCCTCAGTTTCTTTTTGGTTGGTTTTCAATCTTGTCTTAGATCTTGTGGAGCATCTTGACAATCCACAGTTTGAATTCTTTATCTGTTATTTCTGAGTTTCCATTTTGGTTAGGGTCCATTGCTAGAAAGCTAGTTTGACTCTTGTTGGTATCACAACATTCAGCTTTTTCATGGTGCCAGATTTCTTATGCTGAGTTCTTCTCATCTTGAGGTATTGTCACTTACATTTGAAATTTATTTTTGTTCAGATGATATGTTTTTTTGACAGAGTTTTGCTCTTGTTGCCCAGGCCAAAGTGCAATGGCGTGCAATCAATCTCAGCTCACCGCAAACTCCACCTCCCCGGTTCAAGAGATTCTCCTTCCTCAACCTCCCAAGTAGCTGGGATTACAGGCATGGGCATGTGCCAACACACCCAGCAAATTTTGTATTTTTAGTAGAGATGGCGTTTCTCCATGTTGGTCAGGCTGGTCTCGAACTCCTGACCTCAGGTGATCCACCCGACTCGGCCTCCCAAAGTGCTGGGATTACAGGCTTGAGCCACTGCGCCTGGCCACTGGCACCCTTTTTATTGGGCTATGCAGTTTGACCTGCTGGCCAGGGGGTAGCACTTAAGGGTAATATGCAGATGTGGCACAAGCAGATGGGTATTTGATCTTTGTTTACTGTGAGAGGATCTCTGTTGTTTCAGGTAATGAGCTAGATAGTGGGGTTCCCAATGCCCTGAGCTTCCTTCTTGACTGTGGCTGGGGGAGACACACCTGATCTGATTTGGACCCTTTGGCTTGCGCACAAATACTCCAATGATGAGCACAGGCACCAGTCTTGATAAGGGTGACTGGGGGAACTCCTGGTACATACACTTAGGCCTCTGCTGGAAGTGAGGGGGTTGCACTGCCTCCATGTCCTAAATAGGCAGGAACACAATCTGTTCCCTTTTCACACCCTTGTCATAAGGCTCATCATGTACACTTCAGACGCACGTTTTTGTCTCTCCAGGCCACAGTGTGTCTGAGAGCCAAGGAAAATGCCTCTCTTGCAACTTTCCATGGGGGTGTTTTTTAGGCAGAATATCTTTACTCACTCAACCCAAATACAGACAGCTTTATGGCTCACCTGTTCTTTGACATATTAATGTTGCTGCTTCATGTAAGGGAGAGGTCTGCTTTTTAGCCCATGTGGTGGGTGTCGTTTGTGCTGGTGTGAGCTGGTTAGGTTAGTCTGACCTCAGGTGCCAGGAGGACTGGATAGGTACTAGCTGTGTTAGACTGGGCTAGGTAGCTCTCCAGTCCCTAGGTCCTTAGATGGCCCATTGGATGACATTTACGAGTCCTGAAGGAGCTGGACCTGGGTTGAGCCAGCCCAGAGTTCAGTGCTGTCTGTGTGATGGGGAGAGTTGGGTTGTTCCCTGGGTCACTGGCTGAACTCTCAGGCAGGTCAGGCAGACCAGTCATGTGGTGGGAACCTGAGGGTGGAAACTGGCCTGTGGTTATTGGGCTCTCCAAGGGGCTCTGGGCTGCAGCCGAAATATTCAGTTAGGGGAAGGCCAGCCATGTTGTGGACCTTTCACTGTGTAGGGCAGGTCCCCGAAGTTGGAAAAATGGAAACTGGAAGCTGTGAGGCACGTGGTACACTCACACTTTCCTCCTACAGATGTAGTGTTGGATTTTGTTGTGGGAGGCATGCACAGGTAGGTGCCAGCCTCCCTACTCTCTCCCTGGCACAGAGGTGGCAGGGGCAAAGTTAGTGGCAGTGGTGGCTACAGAATGGTTGGCAGCAACTTCTGGGATTTGGGCTGTCAAAGAAATGCCAAGCCATGGCCACAGTGTTCAAGCAGGGGCAGGGAAAGGTGCACTGGTGACCTGGAACCTACAAGCCCCATTTGGTGGGAAGCAGTAAAAGTGGGGAGTTGTGTGGTATGCAGTATACCTGTTGCTCCTTTGTACTTCAGCTGTGGTATCTGTGCTAAAGGCTGCAGAAGTGCCTAGCTTTCCCATTTCCTCCCTAGCCCAGGGGAAGGAGGGATGGCATAACTTCTGTTACTTAAACATTGGCTATTTTGATAGTGTCCCATAATTCTAAGACCTTCTTCATTATTTTTTCTTATACTTTCTTTAACTACCTTACATTTCCTTAAATATTTTTACTTATAACTTTCCTTAACTACGTCTGAATTCATTATCAGTCGTTTCATAGATCTCTGTTTATTCAGGGTCTATAGAGGTTGACTAGTTTATTTTTGTGATTCTTTAGAAATTATTTGTAATTTTTGTGTTCTTGTTTTCGTGCCTATGCATTTGGGTACCTGGCCACCTCTTTCAGCTTTTGTAGGTGTTCTTTGGCAATGATAATCTTTCAGTATTTATTCTAACCTGGGATTTCGGGTGGACCAACTGATAGCAACCCTGGACAGCTGACCTTGCTCTTGGGTTCTCTAGTTGGAGTGAGCTGCTGCCTGTAGTTTGAAATCGAGTGGAATGGTGAGCTGTGCTTTGTAGTCTGATGAAACAAGCAGCTGGGTTTTAATTTGGCAGTGCTGATGGCTGTTCTTTGCAATCACCTCTGATCAGATTGCATTGCATGCTGCCTTCCCCAGCAAAACAGTACTGCTGTTTGGAATCTGTACTCAGTCAGGGCCATGTGCTTGTGCTCTTACACTCGAGGAGGTCTCTGGGGTTACTGTTCAGCCACCTGGGACAAGCCAGGTTAGGTACTTCCTTTACAGGTATTCATGGATCAGCACTTGCCTTCTGGCCTGAGGAAGCCTTAAAGAGAACATTAAGCATTAGTGGGATTGTCATACAGTCAGTGGGATTGGGTGGGGCCAGATGCTCTATTCCATGGATAATTACTGACCTACAGTTGCTTCCAAGCCTGGAAAAGGCTCAAGGAGAGAAGTGACATTACATAAGGAAGCTGGCTGGGGACTTCAGCTATGCAAACCCATGGACTGTGGTTCCTGCAGAGCCATAGTTGGCTGCTTTCTATCATTTAGCACCTTCATTGACAAAAGTGAAGAGCTACTGCCAAAATCCATGTGCTCATCATTGTGAGCCCCACCCCTTTTCTTCGTTTCTAACTAACCTCAAGTGCCCTAGCCCTGCTGGTATTCCCGATGTTTGTCATGGAGTGAGACAGGAGTGAGCTTCCTGTAAAGCACCTCACAACAATGAGGAAGCTGGATATATGTTTACAACTCTCTTTTCCCCTGCGGAAACATGAGCCCAGGGGAATCTTCTGTGGCACTCTTACAGCTTTAGAGAGGGTGATAGGAAGTGAAACCATTCCTCTTACCCTTTGAATGCAGCCGTTATCTGTTCTGTGGCTGAAGGGGCTATCTCCCAAATTCAGGGATATTCATGAAAGTATTCTTATCTGTGAATAGTTGGTAGTTGGATTTCTGTGAGGGGGACTGGAACTGGAGAACTCCTAGTTTGTTATCTTGCTGACATCACTCTTTACTTTCCTCTCAATTTACTTTTAATAAAGTAAAAAGTAAACCTTTATTAAAAGGTTTCAATACAGTTCAGTGAAGAATTAATAGTCTTTTCATCAAATGGTTCTAGGACAACTGGGTATCTACATGCAAAGGAAGAAAGTTCGAGCCTTGCCACACACACAACGTATACAAAAACTAATGTAAAATAAATAAGAGACCTAAATGTAAAAGCTAAAATTCTAATATTGTTATAAGAAAACATGAGTACATCTTCATGACCTTGAGATAAAAGGCTTCCTAGATACAGCTTCAAAAGCACAGGCAACAAAAGAAAGCATGATAAATTAGTGTTTGCCAAAATTTAAAAAAAAATAAAACTATTTCAAAATATAGCTTCAATAATAAAAGAAAAGACACTGAGCAGGGGAAAATATTTGCAAATTATATAACGACTGGGGATTTATATTCCAAACATATGAAAATCTTTTACAATGCAATGATAAGACAATAACCCAACTTAAAATGCACAATGGATTTCAATAGACATTTCCCTAAAGAAAACATAATAATTGTCCATAAGTGCATGAGAGAATGTTCAATGTAATTGTTCATTAGGGAAATGCATATTAAAAGCACAAGGAGTTATCAATGCACATTCACTAAAATAGTTATAAACAAAAAGGATAAGGGTTAATGAGCATGTGGAGTAACTGGAACCCTGATACATTTCTGGTAAGGCTATTGTTAAATTCATGCAGACTCTTTGGAAAACAGTTTGGCATTTTCTTAAAATGTTAAATGTAAATTTGTCTTAAGACTCAACTATTTAATTCACCTATACATGTATATATGTGCTCAAGAAATGAAAACAAATATTCACACAAAGACTTATAAACAATTGTGTAATTATATTGCTGATTTTTGCAGCATAATTAGTAATAGCCGAAAGTCTTAGTCCAACTGTCCAGTAACTGGTGAATAGATAATCAAAATTTGGTATATTTATTCAATGGAATAGTCTTTGTCCATAAAAGAATCATTTATATAAGCCTTGAAAACATTGTGCAGAATGGAAGAAATCAGACACAAAATGTTACATATTATATAATGCAATTTCTAGAAAGTGTTCAGAATAGGAAATCTATATAGATAAAAGTTAAATTACTGGATACTAGGGATTGGGGGAATAGAGAAATGGAGAGTAATTGCTGAATGGTGTGGAGTTTTTGGAGTGAATGATAAAAATGTTCTCTAACTAGATTGTGGTGATGCACAATTCTGTAAATTTATTAGCAATCATTAAACTGTACATTTGAAATGCGGAATCTTATTTTATATAAATTATGCTACAATAAAGTTTTATAACAGCATGAATGGGGTAAATAATGACAAATCACAACTCTAGATTAGTGTGAAGTGATATTACAAAATGTTTATAACTTAAAAGAAAATCCATATGTTTAAGAATATATTATTCTACTTTATAATTTACTCTGATTTTTCTGAAAGTGCTATGGAAAACAAGTTAGAATAATATCATGGGAAATAACTTTAGGCTATTATTCACACTTTCTGTACTCAGATCTCAATTACAGCTTTTGCTAGCCAAGTGATCATGGATGTGTTATCTAACTTCTCTATTCTTCAGTTATGTCATCAGAAAAATAGTGATAATTAATAGCTTCTATATCATTAGCATGTTGTAATGTCAAATATTTAACACAGGTGATGTTCCTAAATATTATTAAGTCCTAAGTAGATAGTAAATTGTAATTATATGTTTTCATCTATTGTCTTCACTATTGACAAAATAAATGAAGAAATATGTTTTCAGGAACAGGTCTTGATTTCTCACTTCTTTTGTTTGTTTTCTATAGGTGTCTTCAATGCCCTGGGTTTGCCTGTGACCCAATGCCCACTGGGGCTGAATGCCAAAGGACTTCCTCTAGGCATCCAGGTTGTGGCTGGACCCTTTAATGATCATCTGACCCTGGCTGTGGCCCAGTACTTGGAGAAAACTTTTGGGGGCTGGGTCTGTCCAGGAAAGTTTTAGGAGGACCTTCTGCAAGGTTAATGTGTGTGTGTGTGTGTGTGTGTGTGGTGGCGGTGTTTCTTTCTTTCTTTTTTTTTTTTTTGAAGTATAAAGTATAATTTTAATACTGGTTTCGAAAAAATTCAATTTTTAAATAATTTTTAAAACAATGTTAACTTCTCTCTCTATTTTTCTATTTTTTTAACTTATTTTTATTACACTTTAAGTTCTAAGGTACATGTGCATAACGTGCAGGTTTGTTACATATGTATACTTGTGCCATGTTGGTGTGCTGCACCCATAAACTCGTCAGCACCCATTAATTCATCATTTATATAAAGTATAACTCCCCAATGCAATCCCACCCCCCTCCCCATGATAGGCCCCAGTGTGTGATGTTCC
>NW_012119321.1:349838-359151 GCF_000951035.1 Colobus angolensis palliatus | reverse complement strand
TTCTGGATATTAGCCCTTTGTCAGATGAGTAGATTGCAAAAGTTTTCTCCTATTCTGTAGGTTACCTGTTCACTCTGATGGTAGTTTCTTTTGCTGTGCAGAGGCTCTTTAGTTTAATGAGATCCCATTTGTCAATTTTGGCTTTTGTTGCTGTTGCTTTTGGTGTTTTAGACATGAAGTCCTTGTCCATGCCTATGTTCTGAATGGCATTACCTAGGTTTTCTTCTAGGGATTTTATGGTATTAGGTCTAAATTTAAGTCTCTAATCCATCTTGAATTAATTTTTGTATAAGGAGTAAGGAAAGGATCCAGTTTCAGCTTTCTACTTGTGGCTAGCCAATTTTCCCAGCACCATTTATTAAATTGGGAATCCTTTCCCCATTTCTTGTTTTTCTCATGTTTGTCAAAGATCAGAGGGCTATAGATGTGTGGTATTATTTCTGAGGACTCTGTTCTGTTCCATTGGTCTATATCTCTGTTTTGGTACCAGTACCATGCTGTTTTGGTTACTGTAGCCTTGTAGTATAGTTTGAAGTCAGGTAGCGTGACGCCTCCAGCTTTGTCCTTTTGACTTCGGATTGTCTTGGCAATGCGGGCTCTTTTTTGGTTCCATATGAACTTTAAAGCAGTTTTTTCCAATTCTGTGAAAAAAGTCATTGGTAGCTTGATGGGGATGGTATTGCATCTATAAATTACCTTGGGCAGTATGGCCATTTTCACGATATTGATTCTTCCTCTCCATGATCATGGTATGTTCTTCCATTTGTTTGTGTCCTATTTTATTTCACTGAGCAGTGGTTTGTAGTTCTCCTTGAAGAGTTCCTTTACATCAGTGGGAGGGTTTCTTGAACCCAGGAGTTTGAGGCCAGGTTGGGAAGAAAATCAAGACCCTTTCTTTACAAAAATAAAAATAAGAAAATTATCCGGGAGTAGTGGTACACAACTAAAGTCCAAGCTTCTTGGAAGGAAGATGTGGGAGGATCACTTGAGCCTAGGAAGTCAAAGCTGCAGTAAGCCATGATTGCACTGCTGCACTGCAGCCTGGGCAACAGAGAAACATCTTATCTGAAAAAAAAAATTTCTTTTAAATAAACAATCTAACAATACACCTCAAAGAAGTAGAAAAGCAAGAACAAACCAAACCCCAAATGAGTACATGAAACAAAATAATAAATATCAAAGCAGAACTAAATGAAATAGAGACCAAAAAATCAATAGAGTATCAGTAAATCAAAATGTTGATTATCTTTGTTTATCTTTTTATAAACATTTGATAAACCACCAGCTAGAATATTCAAGAAAATATTCAAGGAGACATCATAACAAATGCCACAGAAACACAAAAGGTTATCAGAGACTATTATAAATAATTTTAAACTAACAAACTGGAATGCCTAGAGGAAATGGACAAATCTCAGTACACACACATCTTCTGAGGTCCTATTCAGAATATTGCAGCACTTCATATGAATCCTATCCTACTATAGGTTACCTGGATTTGCCAGGTGATAGGAGGATGTCTGCAACATCAAGAATGGCAGTCTCATCTAAAATTGTGTAACATAAGTAACGTGTAGTCAGAACGAAATTCTCATCTAACTTTTATAGCATAAGTAATGTATACTCAGAGTGAATAAAAAGAGAAATGGTTTTGGAGTCAGGTGTGGAGTCAGACCTAGGTATGATTCTTGCCTTGCTCCTTATTAGCTAGTTGCCTAACCAATCTCAGCCTGTTTTCTCATTTACAGAAGGGAGGATTTGACACTCATGTCTCATGGTTATTTATAGAAGGAAGAAAGGGAGAAAATTACACCTGAAAAAAGCCTTATTCATTATTGATCATCAAAAAAGGTTATGATTGAGATTGTCAGTTTTTCTCCCCTACTAGACTGTAATCTTTTAAGTACTCTGAAACATCTTTATTTAACCCAGACTCACAATACTGTGTTTCATAAGTGTCAGTTTACCTCAACAGTTCTTGTTGACTAGTACTAAATTAGGCCTCATTCTATTATATTTTCCTCAAATATAATGAGGTTAAATTTAGTGATTTTGTTATCTTTAATTTTCCATATCCCCATGAAAGTACCCATGTGCCAATGTAGTTATTAATCTTTTTATACATAATATTATAATTTTCTGTGTGTGAATTTTGTTATAATCATTTTTGAGTATTTGAGATAAATATGGTTTTGGCTGTGTCAGATATATTTTCCTACTGTCTACCAGATTGGCTGATGTACATATAACAGTAAGTGTACGTATATAAGATTTAATATTTCAATGATGCCGTTGCCTTAATAGTGCCTTTGAGTAATTTCTGAAGGTCCAAATTTTGTAAAAATTAATGCTTATCTTTTGTTAAAATTTTATCTTGTCTTTGCTGAGTTATATTATGAGGCTTTTAGAAGAAAGCTCCATAAATTCACCAAGTATCTTTGTGTAGCACAGAACTGAACTGTTATATATAATTTATATTTCACATACTACAATGACTTATTACAGTCAAGAATATTAATTGCTTGCTTTCCTATCTTGCCCATCCTCAGCATGATATATCTTAGACTAAAAATGTTAATAATATGAAACAGATTCTACTTCTAATTGCCTCTTTTTAATTCTATGTAAAACTTTCTTCATTTATATTATTGAAAATCAGTCTTCATCATGTTTTATCAGCAAAATGTCAAGTATTTCTTGCACTTTCTCATTGATATTTAACCTATGGTTGGTGAACAGGAAATTAATTACTTATATTTCTTTTGTTACAGGAAATGCATAGTGTTCTAGCATATCATAGTAGAAAATCCTGACCCCATTGCAGAGGGGAGGTAGGGCAATAATCTTAAAAAAAAACTAACGTGTAAATTGAGACCTTAAGAATGAATAGGAGTTAAGAATGTAAAGGTTGAGAAAAATACCCATACAGAGGAAATAGATGTTTACATGCTATTCAATGATTCAGCAGAGGCTGTGCAAAAGCAGTGTATATCAATATGATGAGTCAAAAGGTAGAAAATCAAATATGTTTATTGAAATATAATAAAATTCTGCTTCACATATTTCTTTAAAAGGTTTTGAGAAGATTAGTAGCTATTCAGTTATTATTTATATATTCAATACTTTTAAAGTTGTACTTGAGAATGGGCATAGATGTTCGGGCTGGCAGATGAATCTCCCTGCAGATTAGACAAAGATGGAGCTAAAGCAAGCATGGACTTTTATGCATGGAACAGCTATAGCAAAGCCTAGCAAAGCCTAGTCCCTGGGACTCCCCATCCCTCTCTGAGACACTCTGGCCTTAGCTAACCACTAGACCAGGACTAGCAAAGACCCTGAACAGAACCTTAGCCCTCTGAAACTTTCAGAAATGAAGCTAACTACTCAATTTACACCACAGTTAAAGGAACACCAACCCTCACAGAATCAGCAAAACTCTGGTGATTCAAAAAACCAGAGGGTCCCCTTACCTTTAAATGAGCTCAGTAATAGCGATTATCCAGTCTGAATTGTCTGAAATGCCATATATGAAATTCAGAATCTGGATAGCAAGGAAGCTCAATGAGAGTGAGGAGGAATTGAAACTCAATCTATGGAAGCCAAGCAATCCAGTAAAACAATTTAAGAGCTGAAAGATGAAATAACCATTTTTAAGAAAGACAGAAACTGAACTTCTTGTGCTGAAAAATTCACTACAATAATTCTATAATACAATCAGAAGTATTAACATCAGTATACACGAAGCTGAGGAAAGAATATCAGGGATCGAAAATCAGTTTTTTGAATAAACCTAGTTAGACAAAAATAAAGAAAATGGGTTGACAAAATTGAACAAAACCTCCAAGAAATATAGGATGATGCAGAGACCAAACCTATAACTTGTTTGCATTCCTGGGAGAGAAAGAGAGAGAATAAGCAACTTAGAAAATATATTTGACGATGTAGCCCATGAAAATTTCACTAATATTGCTAGAGAGGTTGAAATGAAAATGCAATAAATACAGAGAACCTCAGCTACATACCATTCAATAGAGCCATCTCCAAGGCACATAGTGGTCAGATTCACCAAAATCATTGCAAAAGAAAAAAATATATTAAAAGCACTTAGAAAAAAAGGGCAGATAATTTACAAAGGGAACATCATTAGGCTAGCAGCAGACCTCTCAGTAGAAACCTTACAAGCCAGGGGAGATTGGAGGCTTTTCTTCAGCATCCTTAATGGAGAGAAATTCCAACCAAGCGTTCCATAGCCCATCAACTTCATAAGTGAAGAAGTAATAAAATCCTTCCCAGACAAGTAAATGCTAAGAGAATAAGTTTCAATAAGACCAGCCTTATAAGAAGTCCTTAAGGGAGTGCTAAATGTGGAATCAAAATAATGACATGTGCTACTTCAACAACACAATTAAATACATAGCCCACAGGCACTAGAAAGTAACTATGCAATCAAGTCTACATAGCAACCAGCTAACAGCAGGATGATAGGATCAAGATCACACATATTAATACTAACCTTGAATGTAAATGGGCTAAACAACCCACTTGAAAAACACAGCGTGGCAGCCTGGACAAAAAGATAAGACCCAACCACATGTTGTCATGTTGTCTTCAAGAAATTCATCTAACATGTAATGCCATACAAAGTAAAATGATGGATAAATGTCTAACATGCAACAATAAAGCACAGGAGTAGCTACTCTTATATCAGATAAAACAGACTTTAAATCAGTAAAAATTAAGAAGAATAATGAAGAACAATACATTATAAAGGTACAACCTAACAAGAAGCCTTAAGTATCCTAAATATATGTGCACCCAACATTGGCGCTCCCAGATACATAAAACCAGTTCTTCTTGGCCTATCAAAAGATTTAGACAACCACATAAAAATAGTGGGAGATTTCGGGCTGGGCGCAGTGGCTCAAGCCTGTAATCCCAGCACTTTGGGAGGCCGAGACGGGCGGATCACCGGTCAGGAGATCGAGACCATCCTGGCTAACACGGTGAAACCCTGTCTCTACTAAAAACTACAAAAAAAAAAAAAAAAAAAAAAAAAACTAGCCAGGCGAGGTGGTGGCGCCTGTAGTCCCAGCTACCCGGGAGGCTGAGGCAGGAGAATGGCGTGAACCCGGGAGGCGGAGCTTGCAGTGAGCTGAGATCCGGCCACAGCACTCCAACCTGGGTGACAGAGCGAGACTCCGTCTCAAAAAAAAAAAAAAAAAATAGTGGGAGATTTCAACTCCCCACTGACAATGTTAGACAGATAATCAAGGCAGAAAACTAACAATGAAATGGTGGACTTCAACTCAACACTTGGCCCCTTGGACAAAATAGGCATCTACAGAACACTCCATCCAACAACCACAGAACATACATTCCTCTCATGTGCACACAGAATATATTCTAAGATAGATCACGTGCTCAGTCATAAAGCAAGTCTCACTAATTTTTTAAATTTTATTTTATTTATTTATTTTTAACTTTTTATTTCCATAAGTTTTGGGGGAACAGGTAGTATTTGGTTACATTAGTAAGTTCTTTAGTGGTGATCTGTGAAATTTTGGAGCACCCATCTCTTGAGCAGCATACACTGAAGCCAATTTGTGGTTTTTTTTCCCTCACCCCCGTTTCTTCCTTTCCCCCCGAGCTCCCAGTCCATTTTGTCATTGTTACGCCTTTGCATCCTCACAGCTTAGCTTCCTCTTAGTTCTACTTGTAGTTCTTTAAAGGATCACCACACTTTTTCCATTGTGGTTGTACTAGTTTACATTCCCTCCAGCAGTGTAGAAGTGTTCCCTTTTCACTGCATTTTTAATAATAAAATATCTAGCACCATCTCAAACCACAGTGAAATAAAAATAGAAGACAATATTATGATGATTTCTCATAAAGACACGAATACATGGAAATTAAAGAACTTTCTCCAGAATAACTCTTGAGTGAACATTGAAATTAAGGCCGAAATTTAGAAATATTTTAAATTAATGAAAAGATGGGCACAACTTACCAAAATCTCTGGGATACAGCCAAAGCAGTGTTAAGAGTAAGGTTTATAGCCCTAAGATTCCTCCATCAAGAAGATAGAAAAATGTCATATTAACTATCTAACTTTTCACCTAAAGGAACTAGAAAAAAGAGAACAAACCAACCCCAAATCTAGCAGAAGAAAAGAAATAAATTAGAGAAGAGCTTAATGAATTTCAGATGCAAACATTCATGCAATAGGTCAATGAAACCAAGATTTAGTTATTCAAAAAATATTCAAGATTGATAGATTCCCAGCTAGGTTAACAAAGAAAAAGAGAGGATCCAAATAACCACAATAAAAATTAACAAATGCTATATTACAACTGATCTCACAGAAATACAAAAGATTCTTAGAGACTACTATGAACAACTCCATACACACCAATTAGAAAATGTAGGAGAAATGGATAAATTCCTGAAAACACACAATCTCCGTGGTTAAAGCAGGAAGACATTAAAACCCTCAATGGACCAATATCAACTTCTCTAAGTGAATGAGTAATAAAAAAAAAAACACTACCAACAACAAAAAGTGCCCTGCACCAGAAGGATTCACAGCCAAATTCTATCAGATATATAAAAAACTGATATCAGTTTTTTTCTGAAACTATTTCAAAAAATTAAGGAGAGACTCCTCTCTAATTCTAGGAAGCTTATTTTCATTCCTTCCAATGTCAACTAATTTTATGTTCATTCCAGGAGTCTGATTTATCTTGTTTTAAAAGTACACATAAAGGTTGAAGTTGTAGGAAGAATTTTTGAATCCAGTATCTATGGTACCCTTCCGATCTTCCAAATCCTCTCAATTGTTTGTTAGTTTTTAGCGTAGAGAAATCCAATGTTCCCTTTAGTCTATCCAGATTGATGAAGAGGCCTTCCTCTGATATTAGATTACCTAAATATCTTGTTTTTGACAGAACTTAAGGTTTTCTTTTAAGACTTTGCATCCCTTTGAAGCTAATTGTTGTAATATGTAAATTCCATTATCTACGGAGGCTTGCTTATCCAGTGAGCTGAGAAGTAAGTAATGTATGTACTTTACATCAAGTTGAATTTTCTAGGAAATTCTACATCTGAAACGTCTTCCTTTAATATTCATGAAAAATAATTTTGGCTCTCAGTATATGACTGTCCATGTGTACTGTCTGTCTTTCAAAGAAGAGGAAAGGAGAAATCGCTGTCTTTATCTACAGGAATGCTAAAGAATATACTACATAGATTTCTTACAGTAAAGAACTAACTTTCATTTGGGATTGCAGTCGACAACATATGGGGGTTTGATAGTACTGTGTATCAAGGGATGACTATGTTATTAATCACTCTCAAATCCTGTATAAATCTCTGTCTTCCACTGTTTTGTTTTCTTCCAGGGAGAAGTGGAATGTTATGTAGGCTTGGATAAGGAACAATCAAGCTTCTTTTTATATAATTTAAAATTGTATGTCTTATCCAAGGCTTTTCATATTTGAAGGTTTTTTTTTATGGTTCAGAAGAGGTTTTGATGGATCTATCTGAATTTTAACTTTGGCAGCCAAGTAAAATTTCCCAATATCAGTAAAGGGCTTTCTTCACAATTTTTCAGGTACCATTTTTCACAGCTCTTGTTTATTAAACAATTTTGTTTTATCCTTGAAAATACAAACAGCAATTTTTGAATTAAAAGGATGAGACTTTTATTTTCCTTTACTTTTTATTGTTGTGGGTACCTAGTGGGTGCATCTACTTATGGGGTACCTGAGATGCTTTGATACAAGCATGCAATGTGTAATAATCACATCATGCAGAATGAGGTGTCCATCTCCTGAAGCATTTAACCTTTATATTACAAACAATCCAATTAAATTATTTTAATTACCTTAAATGTACAATTAAATTATTATTGACTGTGGTCACCCTGTTGTACTATCACCTGCTAGGTCTTATTCGTTCTAAGTGTTTTTTTGTACCCATTAACCATACCCACTCCCCCTTCACCCAAATACCATTCCCAGCTTCTGGTAACCATTGTTATACTCTCTATCTTAATGTCTTTTCATTGATTTACTAAAGTGTCTCCCTCAGTAAATACAAAAAAATAAGTCATACCAAACACACTCCCAGACCACAGCACAACAAAAATAGAAAATTACATGCACATTAAATAACCTTCTTCTGAATGACTTGTGGGTAGACAAAGAAAAAAAGGCAGAAATCAATAAATTATTTGAAACTAATGCAAACAAAATTATGACATATAAGAATCTCTGGGACACAGCTAATGCAGTGTCAAAAGGGAAGTTTATAGCACTGAAAGCCCACATCAAAATGTTAAGAACATCTCAAATTTACAACCTAACATCGCACCTGGAGAAACCAGATGAACAAGGAAAAAACAATCCTAAAGTTAGTGGAAGACAAGAAGTAACCAAAATCACAGCTGAACTGAAGAAAATTAAGATGCGAAAATTCATACAAAAGACCAGTGGATCCAGGAGTTTTTTTGTTTGAAAGAATAAATAACATTGATAACCTACTAACTAGACCAATAAAGATAAAATGAGAGAATGTTCAAATAAATTTAATAAAAAATGTTAAAGGAGGCCTACGGAAATAATAAAATAAAATCCTCAGACCGCCTCTATACAGAGGATAAATTATTGGAAACATACACCCTCCCAAGACTGAACCAAGAACACAGAGAATTCCTGAATAGTATAATAATGAGATTAGAAACTGAATTAGAAATAAAAAGCCTACCAACCAGAAAAATCCCAGGATCAGATGAATACAATGCAGTATTCTAACAGATGTATAAAGAAGAACTAGTACTAATCCTACTGAAACTATTCCAAAATTTTTTTTTTTTTTTGCTTTGTATTGAATGATTTATTGCTGCATACAAATATGTGGGTATTGATAATAATTTTCTAGATAAAACATGTTTAACCAGGATTCTGGATGTTATTACCACTAGCTAATTCAGAGACCTGATACCCATAGCAAAAGAGTACAATTAAACTTGAGTTATATGAAATTGTGAAGCTCCATGTGACCGAAGGAACAGACTTCTCTGTTACTTGCTTTTCTAGGGATAGAGTCTGACTTAGATATCTAACATCTGAATATTCTTTTATGCAATCACAAACAATGGAAGATCTGCTCCTTTTCATTTATATCCTCAATTTGTTAAAATTATCTAATATTCGCTGGATGTATCATTTAGTGGTCAACACTCTGGACTATAAAATTGTCTAATCTAGAAAAATAATAATTTAAAATATTAACATGCCTGGATTTGGTCATCAAT
>NW_012119321.1:335784-344593 GCF_000951035.1 Colobus angolensis palliatus | reverse complement strand
TGTCTGGCACTCACTAGTGAGATGACCCCAGTACCTCAGTTGAAAATGCAGAAATCACCGGTCTTCTGTGTCCTTCGCGCTGGGAGTTGGAGACTCTGGAATTTATTTTCTTTAAGATGTTTAGTATGGGCCCCCTATCTCTTCTGCTTTGTGGAATTTCCTGTTTAAGTTCCACTGTTATCCTGACAGAGTTCCCTTTGTAGGTAACTTGCCTTATTTTACAAGTCTTTATTTTTATTTCACTTTTGCCCTGGAGAATCTGATGACTATGTGTCTTGGGGATGCTCATTTTGTATAGTATCTCACAGGGATTTTCTGCATTTTCTGAATTTGAATGTGATCCTCTCTAATGAAGTTGAGAAAATTTGGGAGATGATATCTTTTCCACACTGCCAGCTTTCTCTCTCCCTTTAAGGGATGCCAATGAATCACAGATTTTGAATCTTTACCTAATCCCATATTATTGGAGGTCTTGTTCATTCTTCTATATTAGTTTTCTCTGTTTTTGTCTGACTGAGTTATTTCTGAGAACCAGTCTTCAAGCTCTGAGATTCTTTCCTCAACTTTGTCAATTCTGCTGTTAATACTAGTGATTGTATTACAAAATTCTTGGAGTGAGTTTGAAAAACTCTGAGCTGAAAGCTCTTTCAGATGCATTTGGCCATTTCACCTTTTATCTCCTGCATTGTTTTATTATATTCCTTAGATTTATTGAATTGGATTTTGAGTTTCTCCTGGATGTTGATAATCTTTATTCCTATCTATATTCTGAGTTCTATTTCTGTCATTTTAGCTATTTCAGCCAGGTTAAGAACAATTTCTGGGGAACTAGTATGATAATTTGGAGGTAAGAAGACATTCTGGCTTTTTAAATTACTGGAATTCTTGCACCACTTTTTTTTTCATCTGAGTGGTCTCATGTTTTGTCAATCTTTGAAGCTGCTTTCTTTTGAATTTTTTTTTTTTTGCTTTTATTTTATTTGGTGCCCTTGGGGGTTTGGTTGTGGTATAACTTATGTTCCGTATACTGAGCTTGTTCTGCAAGATTTTTCGTGGGTCAGGCTCAGCTCAGCACTCCCAGACTGCATGTGCTATTCCATTGGGTGGGGGCTGATACCAGGCCCCTGGTTTTGTTCTCTAACCACTTGAGGTTACAAACCTGCATCACTGGAGGAGCCAAGGTGTTCCTGCCTGATAACCACAGCACTCCAATGGGTTGTGGTGGCCAAAGTGTTTTGTTGGGGCAGTAACAGCAAAATATGTGTTTGCTTGTGCATGCCAATAGCTTTGGCTGTGTAGTTAGTTACATGCACATCAGTTGGTGTGTAGTACCAGTGGAAGTGTGGCTGTGGTACTTGTGTCAGCAGTGCTAGTTGTGGGGCACAGCAGGGAGAGTACTGCTAGTGTCTGTGCACACCCTTGTGCCAGCAGTGGCAGTGGTAGAGGAAGGGCACTGTCAGGCATAGGACTGTCATCCTCCATGCAGGGTTTGGTGGGGTTACCAGCATCTATGTGCACATATGCCCTGGCAGCAGTGTTGATATGGGGGCAGCAGGTTTGACAGTGTTCATGTGTGGACACAGTGCATTCATAACATTGGTGGTTGTGATACAGGGGTGTGGTGTTGCTAGCATGTGTGCATGTGTTCATGCTGGTTGCTGTGGTGGTGGAGGGGAAGTCAGCAGGTTGTGCTTATGTCTGCAGCAGTGGTACAGCAAGATGCATGTACACATGTGCACCAGTGGGGGAGGGAAGGTGAAATCTACCTGCATGTGTACCCAGACAAAGCAATAGGAGGATGGCTGTGGGTGAGTACATGCCAGGAAAGTGCTGTAGGGGAGCCTATAGTGGAGGGAGGATTTGGGTGGGCTGACGCATGTTGGCAGGGGCTTCTCTCTTGGAGGTCTCCAACAGTTGGTGTCGTCCACTGGTGAAGGAGCTATGATGAGGGCTCCTGGGAAGCACCTTGGAGTGGCTTCCATGACTGTGCTGCCTATGTGTGTGGCCAGGCTTGGGCCCTGGGAGAGACCAGAAGACAGGACGGTGCTCAGTTTGGACTAGTCTCATATCACAGGCAAGACCATCCTATTATGTCCAGGTCCAACAGTCACCCTTTGGCAGAGTGTCCTAGTGGAGTATGTCAAGCATTGTTGGATGGGTGTCCCTGGCCACACTCCACTATAGATGTTCCCACACCAAACATGTTGATCTTCACCCAGGCTGCACTCCTGCTCCTATTATCTGTCATCAGCAGCTCTCACTGCCAGCTCAACTGTCCATGAGGATCCTGGGGTTTCCTGCTGCTCAGATTCTGGAGGTATATAATGAGAGCATACCAGTCTTAACCTATTCAACTCATACCTTCCACAGGCATAACTGGAGGCAAAGAACAAGTCCCGGTGCTTGGTGTCCCCATTCAGAGTTCCCAGTTTTCTCCACTATCAGCTCAGCATCTGTGTCCTCCTTTCATTGACTCTCAATGCCTTCCCTCCAAAGATCTGCTGGGAGTGTGCCAGTCTTCCTGATGTCCCAGTATCTCAGTGGCAGGTGTTCTTCTTGGCTACATCTAGTTAGCCATCTTGAATGAGTATTTCTGATAACTTTGGAGCTTGTCTCATTGGAATAAAGAAAACATTTCCTGGAATGTCATTGAAAGCTGATGTGTTCATAAGGATTGCTGGCCCAATATTAGGTATAATCAAAGTTAATTGCATGGACTGAATTAATGAAGACTGAAACAGTTTTGTATAACTTTTTGTTTGAAATATTGCTGATTTTGTTTGTTTGTTTTTTTTTTCAGTGTCAAGAAAACTTTTTTCTTTTGTGCTATATACAGCTTTTAACAGTTAAGTATACTGCTGTGAGCAAAATTTAAGACATATTTCTTTCTCTTTTCTGATTTCACCAGAACTCAGAATGTGTTTGTGAGTATTCTAAATTTATGACAATATAGTTATCTGCTCAAGTTCAATAATAATCTGTTTTCTTTTTCGACAGGACACAATTGGAGACACTATTTATTTTACTAAGGCTTTGACTTGAATGGCACATTTTCAGATATGAATAGGCTGATTTGAGGAATTAAAATTGACTTTAGAGAGCCAATAACAGCCACTTTGGGGAAATTGACCTCCACTTTGTCTATACAGTTTCCTTACAGGGTCCCTGATCTGTGACAAGTAAAGAATATTACTCTGTGACAGCTTTAGAAACCCAAATTATTTGGGGACATCAAAAGGAGGCATTAACCTAATTACCAATGGTAGTATCTTTTGAAAGTTCTAATCTGAGATTTTCTAAGAAAAAAATGTCTAATCTGAGATTTCCTCTGAAAATGGTTCCAGCAAAGTCAATGTTTTGTTAAAAAGAGCCTATATGTCAAAATAACTATTCTTGCTGCACTTTGCACAAATAATCAGGCAAATATAATGAGGCTAAAACATATTTTGCAAATAAATTGGCCTTATTATGAATTGTCTTTGATTAAAATGGGGACCAGAGAGAGAAAAAATATGTTTCAAAAGAAAACTATAATGTACCTGTTATTAGAGTCTAGCCTTGTTTGTTGTTTTTCAATTTTTGTTATTTGCTACAATTTAAACTGAAACCTGAGTTCTTTCCTGGCTACAAGACTCTAAATTTACCTTTTCAAATTTGTCTTTCATGTTTCTTACTTGGACTCAGTGGAATTTCTATTACCTCTTTCTTGAGGCCCTGCTAGCTAAAGCTCATTTATTATAATGCAGGCAAGAAAAAAAAAATGTCAGACTGTTACTGTCTTCTTCCTCTTTAACTAAAGATACTTTGAGTCTAATGTCTGAACACTTCAAATGTCAGCCCTCCCATACTTTAAGGAAACTGGTTTCAGCATAGTTCTCTAACATAACTTTTGTTTTTCTTCTGTTTTCATAGAAAGACCTCTTATTAGATATCTGTTTGCCTTCATTATAGATAGAGGCCTATCCCATCTTTAGTGCCACCTTCTGGAATCAGACACTGCTGTTTAACTAAGCTGATCAATTTTGGGGACTAAAAAACTGACCAAAGAAGATACAGAATGATATATTTATGGGTTTTTTTTTCTGTTTATCCCAATTTGTCTCTCTTACAACCTCTAACCCAAATATTTTTACTATGCCAAGAAGATCTACAGCTGGGATAGCACATAAATAAATTCTGGGGGTGCCTGGAAAAAAAGATTCATGACTCAATTCCATTAATAATTATGCTCCCCATAAGTGAGTCCATCAATAAACAGACCCTGGGGAAGATTATTACAGTGGTGTCTTCTGGCTATACTTTTGTTTGTAGCATAGGGTCAGATCCTCCTTTAAAATAGTTGGTCCATCACTGTCTTAATAACCTTTTAGGGATCCTGGTTTCTAGTTATGAAGTATATGTCATCAGAGATGTGGTCAGAAACCTATCTGGTATCTTAAGGATAATTGCCAAAAAAACCAGCAAAGAGTCTAAGGGCTCAGAAAAAGTCCTTTAAGTCGTTAGGTAGTCCTAGGCAATTAGGAAGCACTAGATTTTCTGTTGGCTAAACAAGGGGAAGTATACACAGTATTAAACACCACTTGCTTCACCTATATAAACACATTCAAAGATGTTGAAAGTTGAATAGGAAAAAAAAATTCTCCCAACAAGTGACATAGCTAAAATAGGTTTTCCCTAAGAATATCTTCTCTGATTGGTTCTTTGGGTTTTTCACCTAGATCCCTCAAGGTTTAAAATCAATTCTACAGGGACTTTTGAACTTAGAATTTCACTCCATATGTTAGGACTTATTATTTACATTATAGTTTGCTGTTAACTTAGCTGTTTATGTAGGTGTTCACACCTATCTAAATAGTGAACTATGAGGTAAATAAGAAGCTTTCCCAAGACAAACTAAAACACTAGTGACTAATCTTAGAATCACAGCAATATGTAACCTTTAAGAGGGAATTCAAAAGAGCTGTCTTGGGAAAGCTCAAGAAACTTCAAGATAACACAGAGAAGGAATTTAGAATTCCATCAATGAAATTTAACAGGCATTGAAGTAATTTTTTAAAAATCAAGCATGAATTCTTGGGGAGAAAAATTTAATTGTTGAATTAAAAAATCAGAGTGTTTCAACAGCAGAATTAATCAAGTAGAAGAATTAGATTGAAGAGAGTCTATATGGAGATACACAGTCAGATTAAACAAAAAAAGAACAAAAACCAGAAAGTATTCCTGAAATGTATACAGTATCCTCAAAAAGGAAATCTAAATGTTATGAGCCTTAAAGAGAATGTAGAGAAAATTATAAGCATAGAAAGTTATTGAAACAAACAATAACAGAAAATGTCCCAAATTTAGACAAAGAGGTGAATGTTCGGGCACAAGAAGGTTAAAAAACAACAAGAAAATTCAACTAAAATAAGAGTACCTCAAGGTATGTAATAATCACCGTTTCAAAGGTCAAGAAGGAAGAAAGGGTCGAAAAAGTTGTTTAATAAAAGATGCAAATAACAGATGAAGGAAAGCTCTAATATGTCTGCTAGCAGACTTTTTATTGGAAACCACACAGGTCAGGAGGATGGCATATTCAACATGCTGAAGGAAAAAAACAAAATTTTCAACTCAGAGTTTTATACTCAGTAAAGTTACCATTAAAACATGAAGGAGAAATACACACTTTCACAAACAAATAAACACAATAAACAAGTCATCAATACCACAACTATGTTACAAAAACAGCTAAATAAATTCTTTAATCTGAAATAAAAGAATGCTAATGCACAAGAAGAAATCATTTGAAGGTGTAAAACTCAGTGGGAAATGTAAGTACACAGACAAATGTACCATAGTTTAACACCGAAACTGCAGTATGTAAATCACACATATATTTAAGAATAAGAAAAAAGTTATCTAAAACTTTTTAACATATAGATAATATAAAAAGATAACAAAAAGTCAAAAGTGAAAAGGATGGAGTTAATGTGTAAAATTTTTTAGTTTTCTTTTTGTAATTTATTTGTTTTTTCTTTTCGTTGCAATTATAGTTAAGTTTTCTTTTATTATTATACTTCAAGCTCTCTGGTACATGTGCACAATGTGCAGGTTTGTTACATATATATACATGTGCCATGGTGGTGTGCTGCACCCATTAACTCATCATTTGCATTAGGTATATCTCCTAATGCTATCCCCCCATCCCACGACAGGCCCCGGTATGTGATGTTCCCCACCCTGTGTCCAAGTGTTCTCGTTTTTCAATTCCCACCTATGAATGAGAAAATGCGGTGTTTGGTTTTCTGTCCTTGTGATAGTTTGCTGAGAATGATGATTTCCAGCTTCATCCATGTCCCTACGAATGACATGAACTCATCCTTTTTTATGGCTGCATTGTATTCCATTGTGTATATGTGACACATTTTCTTAATCCAGTCTGTTACTGATGGACATTTGGGTTGATTCTAATTCTTTGCTATTGTGAATAGTGCCACAATAAACATACGTGTGCATGTGTCTTTATAGCAGCATGATTTATAATCCTTTGCGTATATGCCCAGTAATGGGAGGGCTGGGTCAAATGGTATTTCTAGTTCTAGATCCTTGAGGAATTGCCACACTGTCTTCCTCAATGGTTGGACTAGTTTACAGTCCAACCAACAATGTAAAAGTGTTCCTATTTCTCCACATCCTCTTAAGCACCTGTTTTTTCCTGACTTTTTAATTATCATCATTCTAACTGGTGTGAGATGGTATCTCATTGTGGTTTTGATTTGCATTTCGCTGGTGGCCAGTGATAATGAACAATTTTTCGTGTGTCTGTTGGCTGCATAAATGTCTTCTTTCGAGAAGCGTCTGTTCATATCCTCCACCCACTTTTAGATGGGGTTGTTTGATTTTTTTCTTGTAAATTTGTTTAAGTCCTTTGTAGATTCTGAATATTAGCCCTTTGTCAGATGGGTAGATTGTAAAAATTGTCTCCCGTTCTGTAGGTTGCCTGTTCACTCTGATGGTAGTTTCTTTTGCTGTGCAGAAGCTCTTTAGTTTGATTAGATCCCCTTTGTCAATTTTAGATTTTGTTGCCATTGCTTTTGGCAGTTTAGTCATGAAGCCCTTGCTCAGGCCTATGTCTTGAATGATATTGCCTAGGTTTTCTTCTAGGGTTTTTATGGTATTAAGTCTAACATTTAAGTCTTTAATCCATCTTGGCTTAATTTTTGTATAAAGTGTAAGGAAGGGATCCAGTTTCAGCTTTCTACATATGGCTAGCCAATTTTCCCAGCACCATTTATTAAATAGGGAATCCTTTCCCCATTTCTTGTTTCTCTCAGGTTTGTCAAAGATCAGATGGCTGTAGATGTGTGGTATTATTTCTGAGGACTCTGTTCTGTTACATTGGTCGTTTTGGTACCAGTACCATGCTGTTTTGGTTACTGTAGCCTTGTGGTATAGTTTGCAGTCAGGTAGCATGATGCCTCCAGCTGAGTTATTTTGACTTAGGATTGTTTTGGCAACGTGGGCTCTTTTTTCTGGTTCCATATGAACTTTAAAGTAGTTTTTCCTAATTCTGTGAAGAAACTCATTGGTAGCTTGATAGGGATGGCATTGAATCTATAGATTACCTTGGGCAGCGTGGCCATTTTCATGATATTGATTCTTCCCATCCATGAGCATGGTATGTTCTTCCATTTGTTTGTGTCCTCTTTTATTTCATTGAGAGGTGCTTTGTAGTTCTCCTTGAAGAGGTCCTTCACATCCCCCGTAAACTGGATTCCTAGGTATTTTATTCTCTTTGAAGCTATTGTGAATGGGAGTTCATTTATGATTTGGCTCTCTGTTTGTCTGTTACTGGTGTATCAGAATGCTTGTGATTTTTGCACATTAGTTTTGTATCCTGAGATTTTACTGAAGTTGCTTATCAGCTTAAGTAGATTTTGTGCTGAAATGATGGGGTTTTCTAAGTATACAATCATGTCATCTGCAAACAGGGACAATTTGACTGCCTCTTTTCCTAATTGAATACCTTTTATTTATTTCTCCTTCCTTATTGCCCTGGCCAGAACTTCCAACACTATGTTGACTAGGAGTGGTGACACAGGGATGCCTGTCTTGGGCCAGTTTTCGACGAGAATTCTTTCAGTTTTCTCCCATTCACTATGATATTGGCTGTGGTATGTCATAAATAGCTCTTACTATTTTCAAATATGTCCCATCAATACCTAGTTTATTGAAAGTTTTTATCATGAACAGCATTTGAATTTTGTCAAAGCCCTTTTCTGCATCTATTGAGACAATCATGTGGTTTTTGTCTTTGGTTATGTTTGTATGTTAGATTATGTTTATTGATTTGCATATGTTGAACCAGCCTTGCCTCTCAGAGATGAAACCAACTTGGTTGTGGTGGATAAGCTTTTTGATGTGCTGCTGGATTCAGTTTGCCAGTGTTTTGTTGAGGATTTTTTCATCGATGTTCATCAGGGATATTGGTCTAAAATTCTCTTGTTTGTTGTGATTCTGCCAGGCTTTGGTATCAGGATGATGGTGGCCTCATAAAATGAGTTAGAGAGGATTCCCTCTTTTGTTATTGATTGCAATAGTTTCAAAAAGAATCTTACCAGCTCCTCTTTGTACCTCTGGTAGAATTCAGCTGTGAATCTGTCTGTTCCCGGACTTTTTTTTGGTTGATAGGCTATTAATTATTGCCTCAATTTCAGAGCCTGTTATCGGTCTATTCAGAGATTCAACTTCTTCCTCGTTTAGTCTTGGGAAGAGGTATGTGCCCAGAAATTTATCCATTTCTTCTAGATTTTCTTTTTTTTTTTTTTTT
>NW_012119321.1:327995-332663 GCF_000951035.1 Colobus angolensis palliatus | reverse complement strand
ATCACCGGTCTTCTGTGTCCTTCGCGCTGGGAGTTGGAGACTGCAGCTGTTCCTATTCGGCCATCTTGCTCCGCCCCCTTCTTCTAGATTTTCTAGTTTATTTATGTAGAGGTGTTCATCGTATTCTCTGATGGTAGTTTGTATTTCTGTCGAATCTGTGGTGATACCCACTTCATCATTTTCTATTGCTTCTCTTTGATTCTTCTATCTTTTCTTCTTTATTAGTCTTACTAGCGGTCTATCAGTTTTGTTGATCTTTTCAAAAACCAGCTCCTGGATTCGTTGATTTTTTGAAGAGGTTTTTGCATCTCTATCTCCTTCAGTTCTGTTCTGGTCTTAGTTATTTCTTGATTTCTGCTAGCTTTCAAATGTGTTTTCTCTTGCTTCTCTAGTTCTCTTAATTGTAATGTTAGGGTGTCAATTTTAGATCTTTGTTCCTTTCTCTTGTGGGCATTCAGTGCTATAAATCTTGCTCTACACACTGCTTTAAATGTGTCCCAGAGATTCTGGTATGTTGTGTCTTTGTTCTCACTGGTTTCAAAGAACATCTTTATTTCTGCCTTCATTTTGTTATGTACCCAGTAGTCATTCTGGAGCAGGTTGTTCAGTTTCCATGTAGCTGAGCTGTTTTAAGTGAGTTTTTTAATCCTGAGTTCTAGTTTAATTGCACTGTTTTCTGAGAGACAGTTTGTTATAATTTCTGTTCTTTAACATTTGCTGAGGAGTGCTTTACTTCCATCTATGTGGTCAATTTTGGAATAAGCATGATGTGGTGTTGAGAAGAATATATATTCTGTTGATTTGGGGTGGAGAGTTCTGTAGATGTCTATTAGGTCCACTTGCGCAGAACTGAGTTCAATTCCTGGATATCCTTGTTAACTTTCTATCTCGTTGATCTGTCTAATATTGACAGTGGGGTGTTAAAGTCTCCCATTGTTGTTGTATAGGAGTCTAAGTCTCTTTGTAAGTCTCTAAGGACTTGCTTTATGAATCTGGGTCCTCCTGTATTGTTTGCATATATCTTTAGAATAGTTAGCTCTTCCTGATGAATTGATCCCTTTACCATTATGTAATGGCCTTCTTTGTCTCTTTTGATCTTTGTTGGTTTAAAGTCTGTTTTATCAGAGACTAGAATTGCAACCCCTGCTTTTTTTTTTTTTTCCATTTCTTTGGTAGATCTTCCTCTATCCCTTTATTTTGAGCTTATGTGGGTCTTTGCACGTGAGATGGGTTTCCTGAATATTGCACACTCATGGGTCTTAACTGTTTATCCAATTGGCCAGTCTGCATCTTTTAACTGGAACATTTGGCCCACTTGCATTTAAGGTTAATATTGTTATGTGTGAATTTGATCCTGTCATTATGATGTTAGCTGGTATTTTGCTCATTAGTTGATGCGGTTTCTTCCTAGCATCGATGGCCTTTACAATTTGGCATGTTTTTGCAGTGGCTGATACCAGTTTCTCTTTTCCATATTTAGTGCTTCCTTCAGGATCTCTTGTAAGGCAGGCCTTGTGGTGACAAAAATCTCTCGGCATTTGTTTTCTGTAAAGGATTTTTTATCTCCTTTAATTATGAAGCTTAGTTTGGCTGGATATGAAATTCTGGGTTGAAAATTCTTTTTTTTAAGAATGTTGAATATTGTCTCCTACTCTCTTCTGGCTTGTAGAGTTTCTGCCGAGAGATCTGCTGTTAGCCTGATGGGCTTCCCTTTGTGGGTAACCTGATCTTTCTTTCTGCCTGACCTTAACGTTTTTTCCTTCATTTCAACTTTGGTGAATCTGACAATTATATGTCTTGGAGTTGCTCTTCTCGAGGAGTATCTTTGTGGCGTTCTCTGTATTTCTTGAATTTGGATGTTGGCCTGCCTTGGTAGGTTAGGGATGTTCTCCTGGATAATATCCTGAAGAGTGTCTTCCAACTTGTTTCCATTCTCCCCATCACTTTCAGGTAGACCGATGCACATAGATTTCGTTTCTTCACATAGTCTCGTATTTCTTGGAGGCTTTTTAGTTTCTTTTTACTCTTTTTCTCTAAACTTCTCTCACTTCACTTCATACATTTGATCTTCAATCACTGATACCCTTTCTTTCATTTGACCAAATAGGCTACTGAAGCTTGTGCATGCATCATGTAGTTCTCATACCACAGTTTTCACCTCCATGGTCATTTAAGGTCTTCTTTGTGCTGTTTATTCTAGTTAGCCATTAGTCTAATCTTTTTCAAGGTTTTTAGCTTCTTTGCGATGGGTTCGAACATCCTCTTTTAGCTCGGAGAAGTTTTCTATTACCAATTATCTGAAGCCTTCTTCTCTCAACTCGTCAAAGTCATTCTCCGTCCAGCTTTGTTCTGTTGCTGGTGAGGAGCTGCATTCCTTTGGAGGAGAAGAGGCATTCTGATTTTTAGAATTTTCAACTTTTCTATTCTGGTTTCTCCCCATCTTTCTGGTTTTATCTACCTTTGTTCTTTGATGATGGTGACATAGCAATGGGGTTTAGTGTGGATGTCTTTTCTGTTTGTTAGTTTTCCTTCTAACAGTCAGGACCCTCAGCTGCAGGTCTGTTGGAGTTTACTGGAAGTCCACACCACACCCTATTTGCCTGGGTATCAACAGCAGAGGCTGCAGAACAGCAAATATTGCAGAATGGAAAATGTGGCTGCCTGATTCTTCCTCTGGCAGCTTTGTCTCAGAGGGGCACCCGGCTGTATGAGGTATCAGTCAGCCCCTACTGGGAGGTGTCTCTCAGTTAGGCTACTTGGGGGTCAGGGGCCCACTTGGGGAGGCAGTCTGTCTTTTCTCAGATATCAAACTCCATGCTTGGAGAACCACTACTCTCTTCAAAGCTGTCAGACAGGGACACTTAAGTCTGCAGAAGTTTCTGCTGCCTTTTGTTCAGTTATGCCCTCCCCCTGGAGGTGGAGTCTACAGAGGCAGGCAGGCCTACTTGAGCTGTGGTGGGTTCTACCCAGTTCGAGCTTCCTGACCACTTTCTTTACCTACTCAAGCCTCAGCAGTGGTGGACGCCCCTCCCCCAGCCTCACTGCCACCTTTCAGTTTGATCTCTGACTGCTGTACTAGCCTTGAGTGAGGCTCTGTGGATGTGGGACCCTCCTAGCCAGATGTGGGATGTAATCTCCTGGTGTGCTGTTTGCTAAGACAGTTGGAAAAGTGCAGTATTAGGGTGGGAGTGTCCTGATTTTCCAGGTAGCATCTGTCCCAACTTCCCTTGGCTAGGAAAGGGAATTCCCTGACCCCTTGCACTTCTCAGGTGAAGCAATTCCCTGCCCTACTTCAGCTCAAACTCTGTGGGCTGCACTCATCATCCAACAAGCCCCAGTGAGATGAGCCTGGTACCTCAGTTGGAAATGCAGAAATCAACCATCTTCGTTTTTTTTATTTTTATGATCTTCAAATCTTTTTTTTTATATATATATACTTTATGTTCTAGGGTATATGTGCACAACGTGCAGGTTTGTTACATATGTACACATGTGCCATGTTGGTGCGCTGCACCCATTAACTCATCATTTACATTAGGTATATCTCCTAATGCTATCACTCCCCCCTACCCACTCCCCACAATAGGCCCCGATGTGTGATGTTCCCCTTCCCAAGTCTAAGTGATCACATTGTTCAGTTCCCACCTATGAGTGAGAACATGCGGTGTTTGGTTTTCTGTTCTTGTGATAGTTTGCTGAGAATGATGGTTTCCATCTCCATCCACGTCCCTACGAAGTACACGAGCTCATCCTTTTTTATGGCTGCATAGTATTCCATGGTGTATATGTGCCACATTTCCTTCATCCAGTCTGTCACTGATGGACATTTGGGTTGATTCCAATTTTTTGCTATTGTGAATAGTGCCGCAGAAAACATAGGTGTGCATGTGTCTTTATAGCAGCATGATTTATAATCCCTTGGGTATATGCCCACTAATGGGAGGGCTGAGTCAAATGGTATTTCTAGTTCTAGATCCTTGAGGAATCACCACACTCTTTTCCACAATGGTTGGACTAGTTTACAATCCCACCAACAGTGTAAAAGTGTTCCTATTTCTCCACATCCTCTCTAGCACCTGTTGTTTCCTGACTACTTAATGATTGCCATTGTAACTGGTGTGAATTCGTATCTCATTGTGGTTTGAATATGCATTTCTCTGATGGCGAGTGATGATGACCATTTTTTCATGTGTCTCTTGGCTGTATAAATGTCTTCTTTTGAGAAGTGTCTGTTCACATCCTTTGCCCACCTTTTGATGGAATTGTTTGTTTTTTTCTTTCTTTTTTTTGTTTTGTTTTTGAGACGGAGTCTCACTCTGCCACCCAGGCTGGAGTGCAGTGGGGTGATCTCCGCTCACTGCAAGCTCCACTGCCTCCCGGGTTAATGCCATTCTCCTGCCTCAGCCTCCCTAGAAGCCTGGACTACAGGTGTCTGCCACCACGCCCGGCTAATTGTTTTTTGTATTTTCAGTAGAGATGGGGTTTCACTGTGTTTGACAAGATGGTCTCGTTCTCATGACCTCGTGATCCATCCACCTCGACCTCCTAAAGTGCTGGGATTACAGGAATGAACCACTGTGAGTGGCCTGTTTGCTTTTTTCTTGTAAATTTGTTTGAGTTATTTGTAGGTTCTGGATATTAGCATTTTGTCAGATGAGTAGATTGTAA
>NW_012119321.1:321462-327691 GCF_000951035.1 Colobus angolensis palliatus | reverse complement strand
AGATCAGATGGCTGTAGATGTGTGGTAGTATTTCTGAGGGCTCTGTTCTGTTCCATTGGTCTATATCTCTGCTTCTGTACCAGTACCATGCTGTTTTGGTTACTGTACCTTTGTAGTATAGTTTGAAGTCAGGTAGCATGATGCCTCCAGCTTTGTTGTTTTGGCTTAGGATTTTCTTGGTAATGTGGGCTCTTTTTTGGTTCCAGACGAACTTTAAAGCAGTTTTTTCCAATTCTGTGAAGAAAGTCATTGGTAGCTTAATGGGGATGGCATTGAATCTCTAAATTACCTTGGGTAGTATGGCCATTTTCATGATATTGATTCTTCCTATCCATGAGCATGGTATATTCTTCCACTGGTTTGTGTCCTCTTTTATTTCACTGAGCAGTGGTTTGTAGTTCTCCTTGAAGAAGTCCTTCACATCCCTTATAAGTTGGATTCCTAGGTTTTTTATTCTCTTTTAAGCAGTTGTGAATGGAAGTTCATTCATGATTTGGCCCTCTCTTTGTCTGTTATTGGTGTATAAGAATGCTTGTGATTTTTACACATTAATTTTATATCCTGAGACTTTACTGAAGTTGCTTATCAACTTAAGGATATTTTGGACTGAAATGATGGGGTTTTCCAAATATATAATCATGTCATCTGCAAACATGGACAATTTGACTTCTTCTTTCCTAATTGAATACCCTTTATTTATTTATCTTGCCTGATTGCCCTGGCTAGAACTTCCAATACTATGTTGAATAGGAGTGGTGAGAGAGGGCATCCTTGTCTTGTGCCAGTTTTCAAAGGGAATTTTTCCAGTTTTTGCCCATTCAGTATGATATTGGCTGTGGGTTTGTCATAAATAGCTCTTATTATTTTGAGATACGTTCCATCAATACCGAATTTATTGAGAATTTTTAGCATGAAGGGCTGTTGAATTTTGTCAAAGGCCTTTTCTGCATCTATTGAGATAATCATGTGGTTTTTGTCTTTGGTTCTGTTTATATGCTGAATTCCGTTTATTGACTTGCATATGTTGGACCAGCCTTGCATCCCAGGGATGAAGCCCACTTGATCATGGTGGATAAGCTTTTTGATGTGCTGCTGTATCCGGTTTGCCAGTATTTTATAGAGGGTTTTTGCATCGATGCTCATCAGGGATATTCGTCTAAAATTCTCTTTTTTTGTGTGTGTCTCTGCCAGGCTTTGGTGTCAGGATGATGTTGGCCTCATCAAATGAGTTAGGGAGGATTCCCTCTTTTACTGTTGATTGGAATAGTTTCTGAAGGAATGGTACCAGCTCCTCCCTTTACCTCTTGTAGAATTCGGCTGTGAATCTGTCTGGTCCTGGACTTTTTTTGGTTGGTAGGCTATTAATTATTGCCTCAATTTCAGAGCATGCAAATCACCCATCTTATGCATCACTCATGCTGATAGCTGTACACTGGAGCTGTTCCAATTTGGCCATCTTGGAACTTCCCATCATATGCTTTTTGTCCTTCATTCTGTTGATATGATCTATTAAATTGATTGATTAGTTTATGTTGAAGCATGCTTCTATTTCTGGGATAAATCTCACCTGGTCAATGTGAATGATCTTTGTAATATGTTTTTCAATTCTCTTTCTTAGTATTTTGTTGAGTATTTTCCCATCAATATTCACAAGGGATATTGGCCTGTAGTTTACTATTTTTGATGTATCTTTTTCTGGTTTTGGTTTGGGGCAGTAACACTGGTCCCATAAAATGAGTTTCAAAGCATTTCCCCCACCTCGAATTGTTAAAATATTGTGAGGATGATTGGTATTAGTTCTTCTTTAAATGTGTGGTAGAAATCAGCAGTGAAGCCATCTGGTCCTGGACTTTCCTTTCCTGGAAGACTTTTTATTATGGATTTGATGTCACTACTTATTGGTCTGGTCAGGTTTTGGATTTCTTCATTGTTCAATCATGGTACGTGATAAGAGAGAAAAATTAGGTAATTAGGATGGGTCTTTGGTAAAACAGAGAAATAGCCTGAAAAATCAGGCTTCAGGCAGAGATTAAAAAAATAAAAAAATTACACAAGCCTCTGGCTCACTAAAATAAAGGAACAAGGCCCAATATCCTTGTTCTTTGTGCCTAAGACATGCCCACAGCTACTCTAATGAGGGAAAAAATCCAAACATAAAAATTCCTTGGTCCTTTGTATAACCAACAGACTTCCAGGAAATAGTCTCTTCATCTTTTGTAACCATGCACATGGTGGGCTCCAGTGGGTTCTGGTGGACAGTTTCCTTTTGTTTTCTAGAAACACTTTGGACTTTGAGCTGAGCCAGTATGAATCATCACTTCAGTCTCTGACTAGTCCTGGGCCATGGTCCTGGGACAAACTTCCACTTTAACTCCTGATTGGTCCAGGGCCAAACTGAGTAACACTTTCTCCAAGATCAGTCAACACATTTCTTCCATTTCCAGTCCATAAAGTCCCCAGACCCCATCTGCACAGTGGGCAACCCATTTGGAACCCTCCCTCCACTACAGAGAACTTTCACTCATTAAACTTTCACTCCAACTTCACACTTGTGTCCACGTTTCTTTATCTTCTTAAATATAAGACAAAGAACTCCACCTACTACTTGGGACAATGAAAAACTACTACATTATAATACATTAACAAGACTACAACAGTTGTATATGTCTAGGAATTTATTCATTTCCTTTAGGTTTTCCAAATTATTGGCATATATTTTCTCATCATAGCCACTAATGATCCTTTGAATTTCTGCAGTATCAGTTGTAATTTTTTGTATCTCTGATTTTATTTGTTTGGGTGATTTCTCTCTTTTACTTAGTGTGGCTAAAGGTTTGTTAATTTTGTTTTATTTTTCAAAAAAAAACACAATTTTTGTTTTGTTGATTATTTATATTGTTTTATTTTTTTAAATTTCATTTACTTCTGTTCTGCTTTTCTTATTTCTTGTTTTCTATCATCTTTAAGGTTGGTTTCTTCTTGCTTTTCTAGTTCTTTTAGACACATGGTAAGGTTGTTTGAGTTTTTCTCCTCCTTTTTGCAGTCACATATATGTATAAATGTCCCTCTTACTATTGCTTTTAATGCATTCCATAGGTTTATGTATGTTGCATTTCTATTGTCATTTGCTTCAATAAATTTTTCAATTTTCCTCTGTATTTCTTCTTTGACCCACTGCTGATTCAGGAACATATTGTCTAATTTCTATGTGTTTTTACAACTTTTAAAATCCCTCTTTATTGATTTCTAATTTTATTTCGTTGTAGTGTGAGAAGATTCTTAATAGTATTACAATTATTTGAATATTTTAGTACATCCTCTTATTGAATTGACTGCTTTATGTAACATTGTGACCACCTTTGTCTCTTATAGTTTTTGTCTTGAAATCTATTCTGTCTGATATAGTTATTTCTACTCCTGCATATTTTTATTTTGTTTCCATTGGCCTGAATATTTTTTTCCATCCATTTACTTTCAGTCTATGTGTCTTTTGTAGGTGAAGTGTGCTTCTTACAGGCAACAGATTGCTGTGTCTTCTTTTTTAAAATCCTTTCAAATACTTGTTTTGTGATATTCTTGTCCTTCTTTTCTACTCTCCTATTATCCTGTTAGTGAAAGTGATTTTCTCTTGTGCCATGATTTTATTTCTTGCTTTTTTAAACGTATCTATTGATTTTTTAAATATGAGATTATCACAAGGACTGCAAACACTGTCTGGTAACTCATTATTTTAAACTGATTACAAGTTAACAGTCTTTGCATAAACAAACAACAAACAAGAAAAAAATAAAACGAATAAAAACTCTACACTGCAACTTCATTCCCTCACTTTTTAACTTTTGTTGTTACTATTTATGTCTGGAAAATATGTCTATGCCTTGAAAAGTTGTTGCAGTTATAATTTTTGATTACTTCATCACTTAGCTTTTGTACTTAGGATAAGAGTAGTCAATACACCACAATTACAGTGTTATAATACTCTGTGGGTTTTGTGTGTATGTACTTACCATTACCAATGAGTTTTGCACCTTCAGATGATTTCTTATTGTTTATTAACATCCATTTTTTAATTGATGTACTGTCTTTAGCATTTCCTGTAGGACAGGTCTAGTGTTGACATATTTCTTGAAGCAAATGACAATAGAAATACAACATACATAAATCTATGGAATACATTCAAAGCAATAGTAAGAGAGACATTTATACATATATGTGACTACACAAAGGAGAAGGAGAAACTCAAACAACCTCACCATGTGTCTAAAAGAACTAGAAAAGCAAGAGGAAGCCAACCACAAAGATAGTAGAAAAAAAAGAAATAAGAAAGGCAGAGCAGAAGTATTAATAATAACACTGGTCTCATAAAATGGGTTTGGAAGCACTTCCTCCACCTCTGTTTTTTACAATACTGTGTATAAAGTGGAAGAAAAAGGTCCAGTTTCTGTTTTCTGCATATGACTAGCCAGTTTTCCCAGCATCATTTATTAAATGGGGAATTATTTCTCCATTGCTTGTTTTGTTAAATTTGTTGATGATCAAATGGTTGTACATGTGTGGTGTTATTTCTGATGTCTCTATTCTGTTCCATTGGTCTATATATCTGTTTTGGTACCAGTGTCATGCTGTTCTTGTTACTGTAGTCTTGTAGTATAATTGGAAGTCAGGTAGCATAATGCTTCCAACTTTGTTCTTTTTGCTTAGGATTGTCTTGGCTATATGGTCTCTTTTGGTTCTGTATAAAATTTAAAGTAGTCTTTTTTTTTTTTAATTCTGTGAAGAAAATCACTGGTAGCTTGATGGGAATAGCATTGAATCTAATAGATGCATAACACTCCTTTAGATGAGAGGTTCAAGATGTATGCTTACTACTTCCTTATTCTTGAACATTTTGATTTTGACATCAATGATTTCTGCAAGAAAGATTCACAGGTGACACTTACATTGTTAAATCATATATCTTGATATCAAATAAGTCTAATGAAATTGAGAAATGAGCATCATTGGCTTTAATTAAATTTCTGGTGCGGGATGGAGAAATATGGTGGAATAGATGGCTTAACCAATCACCCTCCTTGCAAGGACACCAATTTAACAACTATCTACACAATAAAAGCATATTTATAAGAACCAAAAACCAGGTTATCACTCACAGGACTTGGTTTCAACTTTATCTCACGGAAAGAGGCACTGAAATGCTAGAAAAAAATTTTGAATTGCTGACACCTTTCCTCCCTCATTTCCTGCAGCAGTTGTGAGGCTCAGAGAGAGAATCTTTGCAGTTCGGAGAGGGAGAGTACAGCAATTGTGAGACATTGCATTGAACTCAATGCTGCTCTGTTGTAGTGGAAAGCAAACTGGACCAAACTCAGCTGATGCATGCTTACGGAGTGAGCATTTGAACCAGGCTTAGCCAAACAGGAATCACCCATCCTAGTGGTTGGAAATTTAGTTCTGGCAAGCCTCACCACCTCAGGCTGGAGTGCTCTGGGGCCCTATACAAACTTGAAAAGCAGTTTAGGCCACAAAGAATGCAATTCCTAAGCAAATCTTAGGATTGACTGTGCTCACAATTAGTGCATAGTATTTCATGTGTATATGTACCACATTCTCTTTATCCAGTGCAACATTTATGGGCATCAAGGTTGATTAAATATCTTCGCTATTGTGGATAGTGCAGCATTGAACATACAAGCACCGTGTGTTTCCGGTAGAATTATTTATTTACTCTTGGTTATTTATTGAGTAATGGGATTGATGGGTCGAAATGTAGCTCTATTTTAAGTTCTTCAAGAAATTTCCAAACTGCTTTCCACAGTGGCTTAATTAATTTACATTCATATCAAGAGTACATAACCATTGGCTTCTCTCCACAGCCTCATCAACATCTGTCATTTTTTGACTTTTTCAGAATAGTCATTCTGACTGGTGTGAGATGTTACGTCATTGGGGTTTTGATTTGCATTTCCCTAGTAATTAGTGATAAATTATCTTTTCTATGTTTGTTCACTGCTTGCATGTCTTCTTTTCAGTGGTGTCTGTTCACGTCTTTTACCAAATTTTTAATGGAGTTATTTGTTTTATGCTTATTGATTTGTGTATTTTCTTTTTTTCTTTTTTATTATACTTTAAGTTCTAGGGTACATGTGCATAGCGTGAAGGTTTGTTACATAGGTATACTTGTGCCATGTTGGTGTGCTGCACCCATCAACTCGTCAGCACCCATCAATTC
>NW_012119321.1:315080-318705 GCF_000951035.1 Colobus angolensis palliatus | reverse complement strand
AGGTGAGGCGATGCCTCGCCCTGCTTCAGCTCTCACTGGTCGGGCTGCAACAGCTGACCAGCACCTATTGTCCGGTACTCACTAGTGAGATGACCCCAATACCTCAGTTGAAAATGCAGAAATCACTGGTCTTCTGTGTCCTTCGCGCTGGGAGTTGGAGACTGGAGCTGTTCCTATTCGGCCATCGTGCTCCGCCCCCCCCATTTGTGTATTTTCTTACAAATTATGGATATTGCATCTCTGTCAGATTCCTAGTTTGTGAACATTGCCTTCCATTCTGTAGGCTATTTATTCTGTTGATAGTTTCTTTTGCTCTGCAGAAGGTCTTTAGTTTAATTAGGCTTGACTTCTCAATTTTTGGTTTTATTGCAATTGCTTTTGGGGTTAAGAACTCCTTGCCAAGGTCTAAGTTGAGAAGGATATTTCCTAGGTTTCCTGCTAGGATCTTTAACATTTAAGGTCTTACATTTAAATTTCTAATCCATCTTGGGTTTATTTTTGTCTACAATGAAAGGTAGGAATCCAGTTTCATTTTTCTGCATATATGTTGCCAGTTATTCCAGCACCATTGTTTGAACAAAAAGCTCTTTCTCCATTGCTTGATTTCTTCAACATTGCCCCGATTGTTTTCCAAGCCTTGGCCCTCAGTGTTTTTAATTCCCTGAGTTACAAAGGTTATATCAATAAATTTACTTTTATTGATTTGCATATATTGAACCATCTTTGCCTTCCTGATAGAAAACCCACTTGTTCATAATGTTTTATCTTTCTGGATGTGCTCGTACATTTGGTTTGCTAGTACTTTGTTGATTCTTGTGTGTACATTTCTCAGGGATATTGATCAGTGATTTTCCTTTTTGGTTATACCCTTATCTGTTTTTGGTATCAGGGTGATACTTGCCTCATAGTGTGAAGTAGGGAAAATTTCTTGAATATTTTGGAATAGTTTCAGAAAAATCAGTATTAGCATGTACATTTGGCAGATTTCAGTTCTGAATCCATCTGGTCCTGATAATTTCTCTGTTTGGAGATTTGTAATTACTAATTCAATCTTGCTACTCATTATTGGTGTGCTCAGGTTGTCTATTTTTCTAGTTAAATCTTGAGAGCTTATTTGTTTCTAAAAGTCTGTCCGTTCCTCCAGGTTTCTAGTTTGTGAGTGTATAGGTGTTCATAATTGTCTCTGATGATCTTTTGTATTTCTGAGGTATCTGTTGTAATGTCTTTTAAAAAACATATTTCCAATTTTCTTTACTCGGATCTTCTCTTTTCTTTTCTGGTCATTCTTCATAGTGGTTTACCAGCTTTGCTTATCTTTTCAGAGATGAACTTTCAGTTTCATTGTTGCTTTAAATTGTTTTTTAGGCATCTGCTTCTTTTATTTCTGCTCTGATTTTTATTTCTTTTTTTCTGCTAATTTTGGATATGGTTTGTTCTTACTTTTGTATCTTCTGAGGTGTAAGATAAGGTTACTAATTTGTGATTTTTAAATCTTTTTGACATAGCCATTTAAGGCTATAATATTTCCTCTGAGCATTGCCTTCGCTGTATCCCATAAGTTTGGGTATACTGTGTTTCCACTTTCATTTGTTTCAAGGTTTTTAGAATTTCCATCTTAATTTCTCCATGGAACCAATGATTATTATTAACATGTTGTTTAATTTCCATATATTTATATTTTCCAAGTTCCTCCTAATATTGATTTGTAATTTTATTCACCTGTGGTCTGGGAAGATACTTGGTACAATTTTGATTTTTTACAATTTGCTAAGACTTATTATGTAGCATAATATATGGTCTATCTTGATAATTTTTCCATGTGCTCATGAAAAGAATGTCCATTCTGCAGTTATTGCGTAGAATATTTTGTAAATGCTTGTTATATCTGTTTTGTCTAAAGTCCAATTTAAGTCGATTTTTTTAAAAAAATTATGTCTTGATGTTCTGTCTAATGCTTTGAGTGGTGTATTGAAGTCCTCCATTATTATTTTATTTCTGTCTAATTCTTTTCTCGGTAAAAGCTGTTGACTGCATATACTTAGAATTATTGTACGCTCTTGCTGAATTGATCTTTAATAATACTGTAACAACCTTCTTTGTCTTTTGTTACTGTTTTTTATTTAAAGCCTATTTTTTCTTATGTAAATATAGCTGTTTCTGATCAAAGTTTGTTTCTGTTTGTATGAAATATATTTTTCCACCACTTTAAGTCTATATGTGCCTGCACAGTTAAGGCAAACTTTTATAAGTGGGATACACTTGAATTATGTTTTTATTTATTTATTTATTTATTTTTGTTATAAAAGTTTAAGTTCTAGGCTACATGTGCATAATGTGCAGGTTTGTTACATATGTATACTTGTGCCATGTTGGTGTGCTGCACCCATCAACTCATCAGCACCCACCAACTCATCATTTACATCAGGTATAACTCCAGATGCAATCCCTCCTCCCCCCATAATAGGCCCCAGTGTGTGATGTTCCACTTCCCAAGTCCAAGTGATCAAATTGTTCAGTTTCCACCAATGACTGAGAACATGCGGTGTTTGGTTTTCTGTTCTTGAGATAGTTTGCTGAGAATGATGGTTTCCAGCTGCATCCAACTCCTTACAAAGGACACGAACTCATCCTTTTTTATGGCTGCATAGCATTCCATGGTGTGTATGTGCCACATTTTCTTAATCCAGTCTGTTACTGATGGACATTTGGGTTGATTCCAAGTCTTTGCTATTGTGAATAGTGCCATAATGAACATACGTGTGCACGTGTCTTTATAGCAGCATGATTTACAATACTTTGAGTATATACCCAGAAATGGGATGACTGGGTCATATGGTACTTCTAGTTCTAGATCCTTGAGGAATCACCATACTGTTTTCTATAATGGTTGAACTAGTTTACAATCCCACCAACAGTGTAAAAGTTTTGCTATTTCTCCACATCCTCTCCAGCACCTGTTGTTTCCTGACTTTTTAATGATTGCCATTCTAACTGGTGTGAGATGCTATCTCATTGTGGTTTTGATTTGCATTTCTCTGATGGCCAGTGATGCTGAACATTTTTCATGTGTCTGTTGGCTGTATGCATGATTTCTTTTGAGAAATGTCTGTTCATATCATTTGCCCATTTTTTGATGAGCTTGTTTGTTTTCTTCTTGTAAATTTGTTTGAGTTCTTTGCAGGTTCTGGATATTAGCCCTTTGTCAGATGAGTAGATTGTAAAAATTTTCTCCCATTCTGTAGGTTGCCTGTTGACTCTGATGGTAGTTTCTTTTGCTGTGTAGAAGCTCTTTAGTTTAATGAGATCCCATTTGTCAATTTTGGCTTTTGCTGCTGTTGCTTTTGGTGTTTTACGCATGAAGTCCTTGCCCATGCCTATGTATTGAATGGTATTTCCTAGGTTTTCTTCTAGCGTTTTTATGGTTTTAGGTCTAATATTTAAGTCTCTAATCCATATTGAATTAATTTTCATATACGAAGTAAGGAAAGGATCCAGTTTCAGCTTTCTACTAATGGGTAGCCAATTTTCCCAGTACCATTTATTAAATAGGGAATCCTTTCCCCATTTCTTGTTTTTCTCAGGTTTGTCAAAGATCAGATGGCTGTAGATGTGTGGTATTATTTCT
>NW_012119321.1:313768-314660 GCF_000951035.1 Colobus angolensis palliatus | reverse complement strand
TAGCAGTGCGGGCTCTTTTTTGGTTCCATATGAACTTTAAAGCAGTTTTTTCCAATTCTGTGAAGAAACTCATTGGTAGCTTGATAGGGATGGTATTGAATCTCTAAATTACATTGGGCAGTATGGCCATTTTCAAGGTATTGATTCTTCCTATCCATAAGGGTGGTATGTTCTTTCATTTGTTTGTGTCTTCTTTTATTTCATGAGCAGTGGTTTGTAGTTCTAATTGAAGAGGTCCTTTACATCCCTTGTAAGTTGGATGCTTAGGGTTTTTTTTTTTCTTTTTAGCTTTACTCATTTATATTTTAATTGAATATAAATACATAATTGAATTAACTATAATTCAAATTTGTTCTAATTCAGCCCAAACTTACTTTTAATATTTGTTCTAGTTCAGCCCAAACTGATATTTAATAGTCTCCCAACTTATGTTGAAAGAGTGTTTTGCTGGGTATAGAGGACGCCTAGCAGTTAATCTAGAAAGCATAGTTTAGGAAGATGTTTTGTAGCCCTACATCTTTAAACTGAAGAGGTAAAAATGTAGAAATCAAGACAAAAGTATTATTTTATAATTGCCATTTGTTCGGTAACATTGATTAAGGGCCAAGGTAGACAATAAACGCAGAAAACCATCCCATCTATTTAGTATATGTGCATCTTTAAAAGTGAAAAACAGCTGAGTTGGGCAGCTGTATTAACACATATTCATCTGGTGTTGCTAACAGTAGAAGAATAGATATGATCCAAAGCAGTTCTGGATGAGTTTATGATTTTCTTTTTTTTTTTTTACTTTTTTTTTATTATTATACTTTAAATTCTAGGGTACATGTGCATAACATGCAGGTTTGTTACATATGTATACTTGTGCCATGTTGGTGTGCTGCACCCATCA
>NW_012119321.1:307598-308793 GCF_000951035.1 Colobus angolensis palliatus | reverse complement strand
CTCCCAGTTAGGCTACTCAGGGGTCAGGGACCCACTTGAGCAGGCAGTCTGTCCCTTCTCAGATCTGAACCTCCATGTTGGGAGATCCACTGCTCTCTTCAAAGCTGTCAGACAGAGTGGTTCGCGTCTGCACAGGCCTCTGCTGTTGTGCCCTGCCCCCAGAGGTGGAGTCTACAGAGACAGGCAGGTTTCCTTGAGCTGCTGTGAGCTCCACCCAGTTCAAGCTTCCCAGCGGATTTGTTTACCTACTTAAGCTTTAGCAATGGTGGGCGCCCCTCCCCCAGCGTCGCTGCTGCCTTGCAGTTAGGTCTCCGAAGACTGCTGTATTAGCAGTGAGGGAGGCTCCGTGGGCGTGGAACTCTCCTGGCCAGGTGAGTGATATATTCTCCTTGTGTGCCGGTTTGCTTAAAGCGCATTATTGGGGTGGGAGTTACCCGATTTTCCAGGTGTTGTGTGTCTCAGTTCCCCTGGCTAGGAAAATGGATTTCCTTCCCCTTTGCGCTTCCTAGGTGAGGTGATGCCTCGCCCTGCTTCAGCTCTCACTGGTCGGGCTGCAGCAGCTCACCAGCACCGATTGTCTGGCACTCCCTAGTGAGATGACCCCAGTACCTCAGTTGAAAATGCAGAAATCACCAGTCTTCTATGTCGCTCGCGCTGGGAGTTGGAGACTGGAGCTGTTCCTATTCAGCCATCTTGCTCCGCCACTCTATAATTTTCAAATATTAATAGCTTTGTTCCACTTCTTCTTCTTTTTTTTTTTATTATACTTTAACTTCTAGGATGCATGTGTATAACGTGCAGGTTTGTTATATATGTATACTTGTGCCATGTTGGTGTGCAGCAACCATCAACTCGTCAGCACCCATCAACTCGTCATTTACATCAGGTATAACTCCCAGTGCAATCGCTCCCTCTTCCCCCTACCCCGTGATAGGCCCCAGTGTGTGATGTTCCCCTTCCTGAGTCCAAGTGATCACATTGTTCCGTTCCCACGTATGAGTGAGAACATGCGGTGTTTGGTTTTCTGTTCTTGCGATAGTATGCTGAGAATGATGGTTTCCACGTGCATCCATGTCCCTACAAAGGACGCAAACTCATCCTTTTTTATGGCTGTATAGTATTCCACAGTGTATATGTGCCACATTTTCTTAATCCAGTCTGTCACAGATGGACATTTGGGTTGATTCCAAGTCTT
>NW_012119321.1:301687-302018 GCF_000951035.1 Colobus angolensis palliatus | reverse complement strand
GTAGTCATTCAGGAGCAGGTTATTCAGTTTCCATGTAGTTGAGCGGTTTTGATTGAGTTTCTTAGTCCTGAGTTCTAGTTTGATTGCACTGTGGTCTGAGAGACAGTTTGTTATAATTTCTGTTCTTGTACATTTGCTGAGGAGTGCTTTATTTCCAATTAAGTGGTCAATTTTGGAATAAGTGCGATGTGGTGCTGAGAAGAATGTATATTCTGTTGATTTGGGGTGGAGATTTCTGTAGATGTCTGTTAGGTCCGCTTGCTGCAGAGATGAGTTCAATTCCTGGATATCCTTGTTAACTTTCTGTCTCGTTGTTCTGCCTAATGTTGAC
>NW_012119321.1:299839-301637 GCF_000951035.1 Colobus angolensis palliatus | reverse complement strand
TGCATGTGTCTTTATTGAAGCATGATTTACAATACTTTGAGTATATACCCAGCAATGGGATGGCTGGGTCATATGATACTTCTAGTTTTAGATCCTTGAGGAATCGCCATACTGTTTTCCATAATTTTTGAACTACTTTACAATCCCACCAACAGTGTAAAAGTGTTCCTATTTCTCCACATCCTCTCTAGCACCTATTGATTCCTGACTCTTTAATGATTGCCATTCTAACTGGTATGAGATGGTATCTCATTGTAGTTTTGATTTGCATTTCTCTGATGGCGAGTGGTAATGAGCATTTTTTCATGTGTCTGTTGGCTGTATGAATGTCTCCTTTTGAGAAATGTCTGTTCATATCATTTGACCACTTTTTGATGGGGTTGTTTGTTTTTGCTTGTAAATTTGTTTGAGTTCTTTGTAGGTTCTGGATATTAGCCCTTTGTCTGATGGGTAGATTGCAAAAATTTTCTCCCATTCCGTAGGTTGCCTGTTCACTCTGATGGTAGTTTCTTTTGCTGTGCAGAAGCTCTTTAGTTTAATTAGATCCCATTTCTCAATTTTGGCTTTTATTGCCGTTGCTTCCGGTGTTTTAGACATGAAGTCCTTGCCCATGCCTATGTCCTGAGTGGTATTGCCTGGGTTTTCTTCTAGGGTTTTTATGGTATTAGGTCTAACATTTAAGTCTCTAATCCATCTTGAATTAATCTTCGTATAAGGATAAGGAAAGGATCCAGCTTCAGTTTTCTACCTATGGGTAGCCAATTTTCCCAGCACCATTTATTAAATAGGGAATCCTTTCCCCATTTCTTGTTTTTCTCATGTTTGTCAAAGATCAGATGGCTGCAGATGTGTGGTATTTTTTCTGAAACTCTGTTCTGTTCCATCGCTTTATATCTCTGTTTTGGTACCAGTACCCTGCCGTTTTGGTTACTGTATGCTTATAGTATAGTTTGAAGTCAGGTATCGTGATGCCTCCTGCTTTGGTCTTTTACTTAGGGTTGTCTTGGAAATGCAGGCTATTTTTTGGTTCCATATGAACCTAAAGCACTTTCTTCTAATTCTGTGAAGAAACTCATTGGTAGCTTGATGAGGATGGCATTGAATCTATAAAGAACCTTGGGCAGTATGGCCATTTTCACGATATTGATTCTTCCTATCCATGACCATGGTATATTCTTCCATTTGTTTGTGTCCTCTTTTATTTCACTGAACAGTGGTTGGTAGTTCTCCTTGAAGATGTCCTTTACATCCCTTGTAAGCTGGATTCCTAGGTATTTTATTCTCTTTCAAGCAATTGTGAATGGAAGTTCATTCCTGATTTGGCTCTCTGCTTGTCTGTTACTGGTGTATAATAATGCTTGTGATTTTTGCACATTAATTTTGTATCCTGAGACTTTTCTGAAGTTGCTTATCAGCTTAAGGAAATTTTGGGCTGATACAATGGGGTTTTCTATATATACAATCATGTCATCTGCAAACAAGGACAATTTGACTTCTTCTTTTCCTAACTGAATACTCTTTATTTCTTTCTCTTATCTGATTGTCCTAGCCAGAACTTCCAACACTATGTTGAATAGGAGTGGTAAGAGAGGGCATCCCTGTCTTGTGCCAGTTTTCAATGGAAATTTTTCCAGTTTTTCCCATTCAGTATGATATTGGCCGTGGGTTTGTCATAAATAGCTCTTAGTATTTGGAGATATGTTCCATCAATACCGAATTTACTGAGCGTTTGTAGCATGAAGGGCTGTTGAATTTTGTCAAAGGTCTTTTCTGCATCTATTGAGATAATCATGTGGTT
>NW_012119321.1:293941-294615 GCF_000951035.1 Colobus angolensis palliatus | reverse complement strand
TCCAGCTTTGTTCTTTTGACTTAGGATTGTCTTGGTGATGCAGACTCTTTTTTGGTTCCATATGAACTTTAAAGCAGTTTTTTCCAATTCTGTGAAGAAAGTCTTTGGTAGGTTGATGGGGATGGCATTGAATCTACAAATAATCTTGGGCAGTATGGCCATTTTCACGATATAGATTCTTCCTATCCATGAGTGTGGTATTTTCTTCCATTTGTTAGTGTCCTCTTTGATTTCACTGAGCAGTGGTTTGTAGTTCTCCTTGAAGAGGTCCTTTACATCCCTTGTAAGTTGGATTCCTAGGTATTTTATTCTCTTTGAGGCAATTGTGAATGGAAGTTCATTCATGATTTGACTCTCTGTTTGTCTGTTCCTGCTGTATAAGAATGCTTGTGATTTTTGCACATTAATTTTGTATCCTGAGATTTTTCTGAGGTTGCTTATCAGCTTAAGGAGATTTTGGACTGAGACAATGGCTTTTTCTTTTTTTTATTATTATTATTATTTTTATTTTACAAATATAAAGATAATGAGTGATTTGCGCCAAGTTGCACCCAGGCAGTCTCCTTCTAGAGCAGTACCGGTCCTTAGAAATTGAACATGGGCCACAAATACAATTCGTGTATGCAATCTTATATTTTTTAGTAGCCACATTAAAGAAGAAAACATTGAAATTA
>NW_012119321.1:293613-293891 GCF_000951035.1 Colobus angolensis palliatus | reverse complement strand
GGGTTTTTATGGTATTAGGTCTAACATTTAAGTCTATAATCCAACTTGAATTAATTTTCGTGTAAGGAGTAAGGAAATGATCCAGTTTCAGCTTTCTACTTATGGCTAGCCAATTTTCACAGCACGATTTATTAAATAGGGAATCCTTTCCCCATTTCTTGTTTCTCTCAGGTTTGTTCAAGGTCGGATGGCTGTAGATATGTGGTATTATTTCTGAGGACTCTGTTCTGTTCCATTGGTCTATATCTCTGTTTTGGTACCAGTACCATGCTGTTTTG
>NW_012119321.1:286006-293563 GCF_000951035.1 Colobus angolensis palliatus | reverse complement strand
CCCAGCCTGTATTTTACACTTACAAGCACATCCATTTTAGTTCAGACCAGCCATGTTTCAAGTGCTCAATAGCCTCATGTGGCTGGTGGCCACCACGTTGAACATGCCTAGAATCTGTACTATTAACAGTTCTACCCGCCCTCTCTCACCACTCCTATTCAACATAGTGTTGGAAGTTCTGGCTAGGGCAATCAGGCAAGAGAAAAAATCAAGGGTATTCAGTTAAGAAAAGAAGAAGTCAAATTGTCCCTGTTTGCAGATGACAATGGCGTTTTCTAAATATACAATCATGTCATCTGCAAACAGGGACATTTTGACTTCTTCTTTTCCTAACTGGATACCCTTTATTTCTTTCTTTTGCCTGATTGCCCTAGCCAGAACTTCCAACACTATGTTGAATAGGAGTGGTGAGAGATGCCATCCCTGTCTTGTGCCAGTTTTCAAAGGGAATTTTTCCAGTTTTTGCCTATTCAGTATGATATTGGCTGTGGGTTTGTCATAAACAGCTCTTATTATTTTGAGGTACGTTCCATCAATACCGAATTTATTGAGTGTTTTTATCATGAAGGGCTGTTGAATTTTGTCAAAAGCCTTTTCTGCATCTATTGAGACAATCATGTGGTTCTGGTCTTTGGTTCTGTTTATATGCTGGATTACGTTTATTGATTTGCGTATGTTGAACCAGCCTTGCATCCCAGGGATGAAGCCCACTTGATCATGGTGGATAAGCTTTTTGATGTGCTGCTGGATTCAGTTTGCCAGTATTTTATTGACGATTTTTGCATTGATGTTCATCAGGGATATTGGTCTAAAATTCTCTTTTTTTGTTGTGTCTCCGGCAGATTTTGATATCAGGATGATTTTGGCCTCATAAAACGAGTTGGGGAGGATTCCCTCTTTTTGTATTGATTGGAATAGTTTCAGAAGGTAATGGTACCAGCTCCTCCTTGTACCTCTGGTAGAAATCAGCTGTGAATCCATCTGATCCTGGACTCTTTTTGGTTGGTAGGCTATTAATTATTGCCTCAATTTCAGAGCCTGCTATTGGTCTATTCAGCGATTCAACTTCTTCCTGGTTTAATCTTGGCAGAGTGTAAGTGTCCAGGAAATTATCCATTTCTTCTAGATTTTCTAGTTTATTTGCATAGAAGTGTTTATAGTATTCTCTGATGGTCGTTTGTATTTCTGTGGGATCAGTGGTGATATTCCTTTTATCTCTTTTTTATTGCATCTATTTGATTCTTCTCTCTTTTCTTCTTTATTAATCTTGCTAGTGGTCTGTCAATTTTGTTAATCTTTTCAAAAAACCAGCTCCTGGATTTATCGATTTTTTGGAGGGTTTTTGTGTCTCTATCTCTTTCAAATCTGCTCTGATCTTACTTATTTCTTGCCTTCTGCTAGCTTTTGAATGTGTTTGCTCTTGCTTCTCTAGTTCTTTTAATTGTGATGTTAGATTGTCAATTTTAGATCTTTCCAGCTTTCTCTTGTGGGCGTTTAGTGCTATATGTTTTCCTCTACACACTGCTTCAAATGTGTCCCAGAGATTCTGGTATGTTGTATCTTTGTTCTCATTGGTTTCAAAGAACCTCTTTATTTCTGCCTTCATTTCATTATGTACCCAGTACTCATTCAGGAGCAGGTTGTTCTGTTTCCATGTAATTGGGTGATTTTGATTGAGTTTCTTAGTCCTGAGTTCTAGTTTGATTGCACTGTGGTCGATGAGATAGTTGGTTATAATTTCTGTTCTTTTTCATTTGCTGAGGAGTGCTTTACTTCCAATTATGTGGTCAATTTTGGAATAAGTGTGATGTGGTGCTGAGAAGAATGTATATTCTGTTGATTTGGGGTGGAGAGTTCTGTAGATGTCTATTAGATCTGCTTGCTGCAGAGATGAGTACAATTCCTGGATATCCTTGTTAAATTTCTGTCTCGTTGATCTGTCTAATGTTGACAGTGGAGTGTTGAAGTCTCCCATTAAAATTGTATGGGAATCTAAGTCTCTTTGTGAATTTCTAAGGACTTGCTTTATGAATCTGGGTCCTCCTCTATTGGGTGCATATATATTTAGGATAGTTAGCTCTTCCTGTTGAATTGATCCCTTTACCATTATATAATGGCCCTCTTTGTCTCTTTTGATCTTTGATGGTTTAAAATCTGTTTTATCAGAGACTAGGATTGTAACCCCTGCTTTTTTTTTTTTTTTCTCCATTTGCTTGGTAGATCTTCCTCCATCCCTTTATTTTGAACCTATGTGTGTCTCTGCATCTGAGATGAGTCTCCCGATTACAGAAAACTGATTATTCTTGGCTTTCTATCCAATTTTCCAATCTGTGTCTTTTAATTGGACCCTTTAGTCCATTTACATTTAAGGTTAATATTGTTATGTGTGAACTTGATCCTACCATTATGATATTAACTGGTTATTTTGCTCGGTAGTTGATGCAGTTTCTTCCTAGCCTTGAGGGTCTTTACATTTTGGCATGTTTTTACAATGACTGGTACCGGTTGTTCCTTTCCGTATTTAGTGCTTCCTTCAGGGTCTCTTGTAGGGCAGGCCTGCTGGTGACAAAATATCTAAGCATTTGGTTATCTGTAAAGGATTTTATGTCTCCTTCACTTATGAAACTTAGTTTGGCTGGATATGAAATTCTGGGTTTAAAATTCTTTTCTCTCAGAATGTTGAATATTGTCCCCCACTCTCTTTTGGCTTGTAAAGTTTCTGCTGAGTTATCTGTTGTTAGTCTGTTGGCCTTCCTTTGTGGACAACCCGATCTTTCTCTCTGGCTGCCCTTAACATTTTTTCCTTCATTTCAACTTTCGTGAATCTGACAATTATGTGTCTTGGAATTGCTCTTCTCGTGGAGTATGTTTGTGGCATTCTGTGTATTTCCTGAATTTGAATATTGGCCTTTCTTACTAGGTTGGGGAAATTCTCCTGGATGATATCCTTCATAGTGTTTTCCAACTTGGTTCTATTTTACCCCTCACTTTCAGGCACCGCAATCAGACGTAGATTTGGCGTTTCCTCATAATCCCATACTTCTTGAAGGCTTTATTTCTTTTTCCTCTTTTTTCTTTAGATTTCTCTTCTTTCTTCATTTCATTCATTTGATCCTCAATCGCTGATACTCTTTCTTCCAGTTGATCGAGTCGGTTACTGAAGCTTGTGCATTTGTCACGTTTAATCTCTGTCAGTTCATTTACGGCCTTCTCTGCATTGATTATTCTAGTTATGCATTCTTCCATTCTTTTTTCAAGTGTTTTCCTTTCTTTGCACTGGCTATGTAATTCCTCCTTTAGCTCTGAGAAGTTTGATGGACTGAAGCCTTCTTCTCTCAACTCGTCAATGTCATTCTCCATCCAGTTTTAATCCATTGCTGGCGATGAGCTGCATTCTTTGGAGGGGGAGATATGCTCTTATTTTTTGAATTTTCAGCTTTTCTGCCCTGCTTTTTCCCCATCTTTGTGGTTTTATCTGCCTCTGGTTGTTGATGATGGTGACGTACTGATGGGTTTTTGGTGTGGTTGTCCTTCCTGTTTGTTAGTTTTCCTTCTAACAGTCAGGACCCTCAGCTGTATGTCTATTGGAGATTGCTTGAGGTCCACTCCAGGCCCTGTTTGCCTGGGTGTCAGCATCAGAGGCTGCAGAAGATAGAATACTGCTGAACAGCGAGTGTATCTGTCTGATTCTTGCTTTGGAAGCTTCCTCTCGGGGTGTACTCCGCCATGTGAGGTGTGGGATGTCGTTCTGCCCCTAGTGCAGGATGTCTCCCAGTTAGGCTACTCAGGGTTCAGGGACCCCCTTGAGCAGACAGTCTGTCTGTTCTCAGATCTCAATCTCCATGTTGAGAGATCCAGTGCTGTCTTCAAAGGTGTCAGACGGGGTCATTTGCGCCTGCAGAAGTTTCTGGTGATTTTTGTTTGTTTGTTTAGTTGTGCCCTGTCCCCAGAAGTGGAGTCTACAGAGACAGGCAGGCCTCCTTGAGCTGCTGTTGGCTCCACCCGGTTCCAGCTTCCCAGGGGTTTGCTTACCTATTTAAGCCTCAGCAATGGCGGGCGCCCCTCCTCGAGCCTTGCTGCTGTCTTACCCTTAGATAGCAGACTGCTGTGCTAGCAATGAGGGAGGCTCCATGGGCGTGGGACCCTCCCGGCCAGGTGTGGGATATAATCTCCTGTTGTGCCGTTTGCTAAAACCCGTGGTAAAGTACAGTATTGGGGTGAGAGTTACCCGATTTTCCAGGTGTTGTGTGTCTCAGTTCCCCTTGCTTGGAAAAGGGATTTCCTTCTCCCTTGTGCTTCCCAGGTGAGGCGATGCCTCGCCCTGCTTCAGGTCTCGTTGGTCGGGCTGCAGCAGCTGACCAGCACCAATTGTCCGGCACTTCCTAGTGAGATGAACCCAGTACCTCAGTTGAAAATGCAGAAATCACCTGTCTCCTGTGTCACTGGCACAGGGAGCTGGAGACTGGAGCTGTTTCTATTGAGCCACCTTGCTCCATCCTCGAATTATGTTTATCTATTCCACCTATCTATGTATTTTATGTGAAGCGTTTAATCCATTTGGAAGTAAAGTTAATTGATATGTGTAGTTTTGTTCCTGTTATATTGTAAATTGTTTTATGGTTTCTTAATTATGCATTTGTTTCTGTTTTTGTGGTTTGGTAGAATTGCGTAGTGTTGTCATTTGATTCTTTTCTCTTCCCCTTCTGTGATTACCTTACCAATGAGTTTTATATTTCCATGTGTTTTCATGATGGTGAATATTGTCCTTATATTTCCATGTTTAAGAATCCTTTGAGCCTGTCTTGTAGGGCTGGTCTACTGCTGTTGAATTCCCTCCATGTTTGATTGTCTGTGAAAGACTTTATTTTTCCTTCATTTATAATGTTTAATCTTGCCAGATATAAAATACTGACTGTCTGATTTCTTTCTCATAGTTTGAATATACTATTCTATTCTTTTCTGCCCTGTATAGTTTCTGCTGATGACTGTACTGTTACTCTGATGGGGTTTCTTTGATAAGGGAATAGACCCTTTCCTCTTGCTGATTTTAGAATTCTTTCTTTCACTTTGCCTTTGGACAGTCTGATTACAATATGCCAAAGTGAGGAACTTTTTGCAATGTATTTGCCTGAGTACTATTGGGTCTCCTCTTTCTGTGTGTCTAAACGTCTTGCTAGACATGAAATGGTTTCACCAATTATTTTATTAAATATGTTTACTAAAACTAGTTGTCTGTCTTCTCCTTTGGGAATACTGATAATTTGTAAGTTTGGTCACGTTATGTAGTTCCAAACATCTCAAAAATTTTGTCGATTATTTTGAGTTCATTTCTTTTTATTTCTATTTGACTGGACTATTTCAAAAAGTCTGTCTTTAAATTCCGAGATTATTTCTTCTGCTCAGTTTAGTCCATTGTTGAAGCTTTCAAATGTATTTTTAATTTTTTCAATAAATAAATTTTCAGTTCCAGAAGTTCCATTTCCTTTTTTTTTAAATATATTTATCTGTTTGATAAATTTCTCATTGATATTCTGAATTGATTTTCTGATTTCTTTTAGTTGACTTTTAGATATACCTTCCATGTCATTGAGCTGCTTTAAAATCAATACTTTTAATTCTTTATCTGGCATTTTCAGGTTTTATTTTTGATTAAGGTTCCTTTGAGGGTGTCATATTACTATGCATTTTCATGATTGCTATATTTTTACATTGATTTTTCTACATCTGGAGCAACAGTCACTTTTCATTTTGGGTTTATTTTCTTTAGGGAAATGATACTTTTTTCTTGAAGATATGATCATGATGGTTGTGTAGGGCTATTTGGCTTTGCTTCTGGGTGCAAGTAGTGGTGAAGATTATGTGTGATTTCCTTGTCTATATCTGTGGAGTCCTCAGTGTGTTAGGCTGTGGTTATTGGTAGAGGCTGTGGTGAAGTTGTACTGGGGACTTGAATGCCTGATGGGCCCTTCTTCATGTTTCACTGGTAGTAGTCGTTGGGTAATCATGTCTATTCTTATGACCTGAATCAGTGTATGCTGGCACCTGTGTTAGCAGTTGCACATAGGTCAAACCTTGGGCCGCTGGGTGGCTTTCTCAGATGCTGGTTGTAGTAGCAGGGTACTGAATGGGTGAGTGTGCTCTCAATCTTCTGAGCAGACAAAGTAGAATGAGCAATGGCAGTTACAGTGGTAGTAATTTACTCTTCCAGTTCCTGAGTACTATGCTCTTTGTTATCAGTTGTTGCCATGGGCTGTCCAGGTGCTCTCTAAGCCAGTAGGTATCAGTTGCAGATAGGAGCCAGTTGCAATGATAGTGGTAGAATTTCTGCCTGACCTCTACCCCATGTAAGATATGCTCAGGTATTCCAGGTGGTAAACTGGGTTGAGGAAAGCCAGGAGCTTGGACCTCACATACTACTTCAGTGAGGGGATGATGCCAGCTGGAGCCAGATTGGCAACCTTGCACTCAGGCCCCCCATTGCATGCACCAGCTGTGACTTGGGGTTGAAGTGATGTTCAGGTCCCTGGGAAAATGCTTGGGTCAGGGATGCCTGCTGCTGTTCTGAGGTCTTGCCATATGTTGCAAGAATGGCCAGTCTGTAAATGTTGCTTTGGTTAGTTGGTGGAGAGTTTTTGTCCATTTCACACCTTAGTCCTGGCAGGTCTTCCTCCCATGTCCCAGGTGAGGCTGCTGAGTAGGCTGATCAGTCACTTCTGGCACATATGCCCCCCCCCCCATAACTCAGCCTAGGCCATAGGAGACACTCTCTTGCTCAAGACCAAGCCTCTGCAGCAATTCTGATCTTTCTCAAGCCATGGGGAAGAGCCCGGCTTCAGGACCAGTGGCTGGAGTGTACACCATGCTCACTTCTCAGTTCTGGTTCCAAGAGTCCCTCCTTCACTCAAGTCCCACTTCCACAAGCTACAGCCTGAATCTAATGCCAAAGACTGGTGCCTCTCATTTCCAGGACCACACACAGTTTGTTAAGGGCTAGGATTGAGAATGGTATCTTAACATAAATGCATAGGTCTGATGGAGTGCGTGAAACACTCCCTCAAGCAGTTTCATCTCGTGTTCTCCTGGTCACTCCCTCAGTTAAAATTCAGGACTTGAGAGAATAGAAGTGCTCTCCTGTGACCTGGATTTTTTGATTCCTCAGTGAGAAAGTGAACCACAGAAAGACAGAGAAAGATCCTCTCCCATGGTGGAGACTCTCCCAATTTTCACCTGGTCCTGGCCTTACAAGCTGTCTGCTTTTCTCCTCCTTCCTGGAATTTAGAGTATCCTTTCACTTTTATGTTGAACTCTTCTGTTACTTCTTGGATAATATATTCGAAGTGTGATAGTCTATATACATTTTTTTTTCACCTAACTGGATAAGGCATACTGGAAATACTTCTTGTCAGCCATTTTGGAGAAAGATACACAAAACAAATTTAGAAGTATGCCTTCTACTTACATTTTTATTTTTTGGTAGTGTTTAAGAAGAACTTGTAGTATAATAAAAAATAAAAAAATAAATAAAAATAAATAAAAAATAAATAAAAAAAATAAAAA
>NW_012119321.1:280155-285756 GCF_000951035.1 Colobus angolensis palliatus | reverse complement strand
AAATAAAAAAACAAAAAAAATTTAAAAAAAAGAAGAACTTGTACTATTATTTTTTGAATGGTATAATTCAGACATGAAGCCATCTGGTACTGGACTTTTCTTTGTCAAAACATTTTCAATTACTACTTTAATCTCATTTGTTATTGGTCTGTTAACAGGCTTTCTATTTCTTTGTAATTCAATCTTGGTAGATTGTATGTGTCTAGAAACATCAATTTATTCTAGGTTATCCAATTTGTTGTTATACCGTTGTTCACAATGCACTTTTGATCCTTTTTTGTTGCTGAAGCATTCATTGTAATGTCTCCAGCTTTATTTCTAATTTTATCTGACTTTTTGATCTTTTTGTAATCTAGCTAAAAGTATGCCAATTTTGTTTATACTTGTATGAAACTTACTTTTGTTGATTTTTTCTATAGTTTTGTTATTCTTTATTTCTGCTCTGATCTTTATTGTTTTCTTTCTTCTGTTAAATTTGAATATAGTTTGTCCTTCTTTTCCTAGTTTCTTGAGCTGTAATGATAGGTTATTTATTTGAGATCTTTTCTACTTTCTTAATGTAGGCATTTGTCATTATAAACATCTCTCTTAAAACTTCTTTTGGTGCATCCTATGTGTTTTGATATATTTTGTTTCCATTTTCATTTGTCTCAAGATGTTTTTAGATTTTCCTTTGATTTCTTATTTGACCTACTGGTGATTTGGGAGTGTGCTTTCTAATTTCTGCATGTATGTAAATTTTCCAGTTTTCCTCCTAGTCTGAAGTGGTATGTAACATTATTTAAATCCTGTTACACTTTCTACGTTTTTTTGTGGTTATCTGTCTTGCATAATTTTCTATGTATGCTTAAGAAAAATGTGTATTCTGCTGTTGTTGAATGGAATATTCTGTATGTATCTGTTAGGTGCATTTGGCCTAAAGTACACCTTAAGTCCAGTGTTTCCTTATTGAATTTCTGTCTGGATGATCTATCTGTTGTTTAAACTGGAATATTAAAATATTATAGTTTTTATTATATGGTTATATATTTCTCCCTTCAGATTAGACATATGCAGAAGTTCTGATTTTGTGTGCATATATTTGCAATTGTTATGAATACTTCTTTTCTTTCTTTTTTTTCCCCTGGGGCAGTATCTCACTCTGTTGTCCAGGCTGGAGTGTAGTGACATGATCAAGGCTCACTGCAGCCTCAACCTTTCCAGGTTCAGGTAATCCTCCCACCTCAGTCTCCCAAGTAGCTGGGACTTCAGACATGCACCAGCACATGTGGATAATTTTTTGTGTATATTTTTAGAGATAGGGTTTTACCATGCTGTCCAGGCTGGTCTCAATCACCTGTGCTCAAGTGATCCACCCATCTTGGCCTCCCAAAGTGCTGAGATTACAGGCGTGAGCCACTGAACCCAGCTTGTTGTTATGTATTCTTGATGAGCTGACCATTTTCTCATTATATGTTGACTATTTTTTCTTCATGTGACAATTTTTGGCTTAAAGATTTTTTTCTGTTGTTAGTATAGATATTCTTCCTCTTTATTTTTTATCTCAATTTTTATGAAATGTTTTCTATATCTTCATTTTTAATCTATTTGTGTCCTTTAAGGTGAAGTGAATCTGCTGTAGTCTGAATATAATTTGTCAGGGAAAGAAATTGTTATATCAAAAAGACATCTTTGCACATATGTTTATCACAACTGAATTCACAATTGCAACTTTATGAAACCAACCTAAGTGTCCATCAACCGATGAGTGAATAGAGAAAATGTGTTACATATACATCGTGGAATGTATATGTAAAACAGAACAAAATAATGTCTTCTGCTGCAACTTGAATGGAACTGGAAGCCATTATTCTAAGTGAAGTAACTTAGGAATGGAAAAACAAACACTGTGACTTCTCACTCATAAGTGAGAGTTAAGCTATGGGTACACAAAGGCATACAGAGTGGTACAATGAACATTGGAGACTCAAAAGGAAGGAGGGTTGGAGGGGGTTAGGGATAAAAAACTACATATTGGGCACAATGTGCACTACTCACATAATGGGTGCACTAAAATCTCAGACTTCACCACTATACAATTTTTCCATGTAACCAAGAACAATTTATATTCCAAAAGTATACACACACACACACACACTCACATATGAATATGCTTTGTTTAGCTTTTTTTATCCATTCACCCTCTATATATCTTTTGATTAGATATACTCTCAATTTAAATTTCAAGTAATGATTGATAGGTAAGGTTTTACTACAACCATTTTGTCAGTTGTTTTCTGCTTGTCTTGTGGATCTGTTTTTCCTTTCTTACTCTGTAGCTGTCTTCTTTTGACTTAAGAATTTTCTAGAGTGGTATGTTTTGACTCTTTTCTCTTTATCTTGGGTGTATTTACTATAGGATTCTGATTTATGGTTACCACGAGGCTTATCTGAAACATCTTAAAGTTTTATCTGTGTATTTTGAGCTGATAACTTCAATCACATGCAAAAATTTCTCCATGGTAAACTCCATATGTACTTATGTTTTTTACGTTTACACCTTTTTATATTGTGTATTCATTAGCAAGTCAATTTAGCTGCAATTATTTTTAACAGTTTTGTTTTTTACCTTTCAACTAGAATTAAAAGTGACTTACACACCACCACTCTAGAAGTATTCTGAATTTTACTCCATATGTAACTGTACCAGTGAATTTTCTACTTTCATGTGGTTTCATGTTACTAGTTAGTAGCTTTTTATTTCAGCTTGAAGTAATCCCTTTAGCATTTCTTGAAAGGCTTGTCTAGTGGTGGTAAACATCCCCAGCTTCTGTTTGTCTGGGACATTATTTATTTCCTTATTTTGTCTGAAGGGCATCTTTATTAGGTAGAGTATTCTTTGTTGGTTTGCTTTTTTCTTTTCTTTTCTTTCCTTTCTTTCTTTTTCTTTCTTTCTTTCTTTCTTTTTTCCTTCTTTCTTTCCTTTTCCTTCTTTCCTTCTTTTTTCTTTCTTTCAGAAAGAAATTCTCTTTCTTCTTTTTTTTCTTTCTTTCCTCTCTCTTTCTTTCCTTCTTTCTTTTTTTCTTTCTTCACTTTGAATACATCATTCTGCTCTCTTATGGCCTGCAAGAATTTTGCTGAGAAATCTGGTGATAACTTTCTGAAGGTTTCCTTGTATGATTCTTTCTCTGGCTGATTTCAAAATTCTCCTACTCTTTTATTTTTGACAATTTGATTATGGCATATTTTAATCAAATAATTTTTTGCTGAATATGATTTGATATCTTTGAGCTTCATGAACCTGGATGTTCACATCTTTCATCAAATTTGGAAAGACTTCAGTCACTATTTCTTTAAATACGCTTTTTGTTGTTGTTGTTTATTTTTCTCTCTTCCTTTTCTACTACCCCTATTATGCAAAAGTTAGCTTTTTTGATATGGCCCAAACGACTCTATGGGCTTTTAAAATTCCTTTTTATACTTCTTTCTTCCTCAGACTGGATGTTTTTAAGTAATTTGTCTTTGAGTCCATCTATTTTTTTTTCCTTCTGCTTGATGCAACCAACTGTTGAAGCTCTCTATTGCATTTTTACACTTAGTCATTTAATTTTTTAGCTCCAAAATTTCTGTTTGGTGCTTATTTATGTTTTATATCTTTGTTGAACACCTACTTTTGTTCTTAAAATGTTTTCCTCATTTCACCAAATTTTCTATCTATGTTCTCTTATAGTTTGCTGAGCTTATTTACAAAAATTATTTTGAAGTATGTCAGGCAATTCTTGGATATTTGACTATTATAAATTTCATCTTTAATTTACAAATAATAATTATATAAATGTATGGAGTAAAAGTGATGTTGTGCTTTTTGGTTAATATTAGATGTCAACTTGACTGCCTTTAGAAATGTCTGAGTGTGTCTGTGAGGGTGTTGCCAGAGGAGACTGACATTTGAGTCAGTGGACTGAGAGAGGAAGACTCAGTCTCCTCAATGTGGATGGGCACCATCCAATCAGCTGTTAGTGCCACTAGAACAAAGAAGGTGGAAGAATAGGGATAAGCAGCTTGCTGATTCCTTTTGCTCTCTCTCTCTCTCTCTGTCAATCTCTATCTCTCTCTCTCTCTCTGTCTGTCTCTCTCTCTCTCTCTCTCATTCTCTGTCTCTTTCTCTCTCTCTGCCTGTGCTGAATGCTTGCTTCTTCTCCTCCTACCCTTGGACATCAGACTACACATTTTTTAGCTTTTGGACCTGGGACTTGCACAGGCAGCCTCCCAGAGGTTCTCGGACCTACAGCCTTAGAGCCTCAGACTGAGGGCTGCACTGCCAGCTTCCCTGGCTTTGAAGCTTTCAGACTTGGACTCAGCCATGCTACCAGCTTCTCTTTTGCCAGTTTGGAGATGACATGCCATGGGACATCACTTTGTAATTGATTGAACCAATTCTCTCAAATAAACTCCTTTTACTATATACATATATCCTATTGGTTCTGTCTCTCTGGAAGATCCTAATACATTTTGATACACATTTAAAACATGAAATGGGGGCAGAGCAAGATGGTTGAATAGGAACACCTCCAGTCTCCAGCTCCCACTGCAAGCGATACAGAAGACAGGTGATTTCTGCAATTTCAACTGAGATACTGGGTTCATCTCACTAGGGAGTGCTGGACAATCATTGCTGGTCATCTGCTGCAGCCAGACCAGCAAGAGCTGAAGCAGGGCAAGGCATCGCCTCACCTGGGAAGTGCAAGGGGAAAGGGAATCCCTTTTCCTAGCCAGGGGAAGTGAAACACACAACACCTGGAAAATCGGGTAACTCCCACCCCAATACTGCACTTTAAGCAAACGGGCACACCAGGAGATTATATCCCACACCGGGCCGGGATGGTCCCATGCCCACGGAGCCTCCCTCATTGCTAGCACAGCAGTCTGCAATCCAATGGCAAGGTAGCAGCCAGGTTGGGGGAGGGGTGCCCGCCATTGCTGAGGCTTAAGTAGGTAAACAAAGCCACTGGGAAGCTCAAACTGGGTGGAACTCACAGCAACTCAAGGAGGCCTGCCTGTCTCTGTAGACTCCACCTCTGGAGACAGAGAACAGCGAAACAACAACAACAACAAGAACGAAAGCAGCACAAACCTCTGCAGACGCAAACTACTCTGTCTGACAGCTTTGAAGAGAGCAGTGGATCACCCAACATGGAGGCTGAGATCTGAGAACGGACAGACTGCCTATTCAAGTGGGTCCCTGACCCCTGAGTAGCTAACTGGGAGACATCCTCCACTAGGGGCAGACCCACACCCCACACCTCACATGGTGGAGTACACCCCTGAGAGAAAGCTTCCAAAGCAAGAATCAGACAGGTACACTCCCTGTTCAGCAATATTCTATATTCTGCAGCCTCTGCTGCTGATACCCAGGCAAACAGGGTCTGGAATGGACCTCAAGCAATCTCCAGCAGACCCACAGCTGAGGATTCTGACTGTTAAAAGGAAAACTAACGAACAGGAAGGACACCCACACCAAAACCCCATCAGTACGTCACCATCATCAACGACCAGAGGCAGATAAAACCACAAAGATGGGGAAAAAGCAGGGCAGAAAAGCTGGAAATTCAAAAAATAAGA
>NW_012119321.1:279043-279381 GCF_000951035.1 Colobus angolensis palliatus | reverse complement strand
TGCACTGTAAGCAAACGGGCACACCAGGAGAATATATCCCACACCCGGCCGGGAGGGTCCCATACCCATGGAGGCTCCCTCCTTGCTAAAACAGCAGTCTGTGGTGATCTAACCGCAAGGCAGCAGCGAGGCTGGGGGAGGAGTACCCGCCATTGCTGAGGCTTACGTAGGTAAAGAAAGCCGCTGGGAAGCTCCAACTGGGTGGAACTCACAGGAGCTCAAGGAAATCTGCCTGTCTCTGTAGACTCCGCCTCTGGGGACAGGGGAAAACAACAACAGGGGAAGCAGCAGAGGCCTGTGCAGATGCAAACAACTCTGTCTGACAGCTTTGAAGAGAG
>NW_012119321.1:272912-273265 GCF_000951035.1 Colobus angolensis palliatus | reverse complement strand
AAAAATCAGGAAACAACAGGTGTTGGAGAGTATGTGGAGAAATAGGAACACTTTTACACTGTTGGTGGGATTGTAAACCAATTCAACCATTATGGAAAACAGTATGGCAATTCCTCAAGGATCTAGAACTAGATGTAACATATACCCAACCATCCCACTACTGGGTATATACCCAAAGGATTATAAATTATTCTACTACATAGACACATGCACATGTATGTTTATTGCGGCACTATTCACAATAGCAAAGACTTGGAATCAACCCAAATGTCCATCAGCGACAGACTGGATTAAGAAATTGTGGCACATATACACCATGCAATATTATGCAGCCATAAAAAAGGATGAGTTTG
>NW_012119321.1:258170-267126 GCF_000951035.1 Colobus angolensis palliatus | reverse complement strand
AAAAAAATGAAATGATTCAATAAGTCTAATGAAACAATCTCTTCACACGTTTATCATTTTTTGTGGTGAAAACATTTAAATTCTATTTTTCTAGCAATTTTGAAATATGCTATGCCTTATTATTTATTATAATCACTATTCTGTGCAATAGATCACTAAAATTTATCTCTATTGTCTAACTGAAACCTTTACCTTTGATTAACATTTCTCCTTTTCCCACCATCCACCTCTTCCATCCTCTGGTAACCATCATTCTGCTCTCTTCTTCTATGAGTTCAATGTTTTAAGATTCCACATATAAGTGAGATCATGCCATATTTGTCTTTCTGTACCTATCTTATTTTACTTAACATAATGTCTTCCAGATTCATTCATGTTGTGGCAAATGACACAATTTCTACCTTTTAAAAGGTTGAATACTATTCCACTGCATTTATATACCACATTTTTTTTCCATTCTCATGATGAACATCTAGGTTGTATCTATATCTTAGCTATTGCAAATAATGCTGCAAAGAATATAGGAGTGCAGATATCTTTTTAGCACACTGGTTTCAATTCCATTGGATATATACCCACAAATGGACATAGCAACTTTTGATATACATTCAGAAGCAGATATATTCAATTCTTTGAATATATACCCAGTGGTTGGAACATATGGTAAATCGATTTTTTGTTTTCTGAGTAATCTCCATACGGTTTTCCTTAGTGGCTGTGTTAATTTACATTTTCACCAAAAGGCACAAGAGTATTTTTATCTCCACACCCTTGCCAACACTTGTTATCTTTCATCTTTTTTTATTAGTCGTTTTAATAGGCATTAAGTAACATGTTATTGTGTTTTTTATTTATATTTTCTCTATGATCAGTTTTAATGAGTGTTTTTTTCATCTATGTTGGCTTTTTCTATGTCTTTGATTTACTTTTCTTTTTTACTGTTAATTTTTGTGAGTATCTAGTAGGTGTATGTATTTTGAGTTTTATGAGATATTTTTATTTGACAAATGTCTATTTAGGCTCTTTGCCCATCTGGACTGGATTATTTATTTTTTTGCTCTTGAGTTGTTTGAGTTTCTTATATATATTCGATATTTGCCCCTCATGAGATGAATGGCTTGCTAATATTTTCTTTCAATCTTTGGGCTGCCTCTTCATTCTATTAGTTGTTTTCTTTGCTGTGCAGTAGATTTTTCAGTGTTATCTAAGTCAGTATGTTTAATTCCACTTTTGTTTTCTGTGCTTCAGGGGTCATGTCTGAGAAATCTATGTCTAGACCACTGACATGGAGCATTTTTTTCTGGGTTTTTTTTTTTTTTTTGTAGCTTTACAATTTCAGAGTTTACATTTAAGTCTTTAGCCAACTTTAACTTGATTTTTATATATAGTGGAGATAAGAGTCCAATCTCATTCTCGTTCTTGTGAATATTCAGCTTTCCCAACACTGTTTATTATTGAGAGTGCTCATTCTTTGTTGTATGTTCTTAGCACCTTCATCAAAAATCAATTGACCATCATTTCGTAAGATTATTTTTGTGCTGTCTATTTTGTTCCACTGGTTAATGTTCCCATTTTTATGCCAGTACAATGCTGCTTTGATTACAATAGCTTTGTAATTGATTTTAAGTTAAGGTAGTGTGATGCCTCCAACTTTGGTCTTTTGCTCAAGATTTGGCTAATTGGTTTTTTTTTTTTTGGTGTAGTTGCATGTACATATTAAGATTTTTTTTCTATTTTTATGATAAATGACATTGGCATCAAATCTACAGTTCTTTGGAGTTTGTTACTGGAAGTTTATTGTGTTTCTTTCATGGTGTCACTTTCCCCCTGATTCTTTGTGATCCACCTCGCATTGCAACAGTCTGTGCATTGAAAGGAGCAGATACCTCTTCCAAAATTTATGAACTGACCTCAGTAAGTAATGACCTTCACCTGGGGCAGAGGTACCTTTGGGTACGCTGTGGTGCAGATTGTAGTGGCACACGGAACCAAATATGGGCTCATTCAGTGTCTCCATATGTGGAGGAGTGTCGCACTATTTACATGGTCATTGATGACAAGAGCTATTGAATTTCCATGACAGCAGTGCCTCTATGTCCTCAGCAGTGCCTCTATGCCATGTCTATGACATGGAGCCGAGTCAGGCAGTGGTACTGGGTAGAGCTGTCAGTGTGCACATAATAAGCCGTAGAAGCCAGCTACAGGTGTGTGCATGCGGGTTGGGGCCAACTGCAGGCTGGTAATAGGGTTTCTGCTGGTCGCATTTGTCTATGCAGCTATGGAAAAAACTTGAGACTTGCAAGTAGGTGTAGCTGCAGGGTCCAGCTGCAGATGCAAGCAAAGGGCTGGGGGCAGGTGCGAGGGGCCTGAGGCTAGCTTCCTGTGCATGTGCAGCTGTGATGGTTAGGGCTAGTGGTATGCAAGATCTCAGTATGGTCAGTCATTGGTATGTATGCAGTGTTGGGAGCTTGAGTCTACAGCAGGTGGCCTAGGGATGTTTGAAGGAATGCCTGTGGTGGCTGCAGACACTGCAGTTATAGTAGGTGTAGTGACTTAAGAGAGAATAGAGAGAGAGGGATGGTGGTTCAGGCACATGGAAACTAAAGGCTGCACTTTTAAGTCCATGGGTTGGGGTGCCTATTGCAGCAGCAGCTGGGGAAGCTCCAAGGAGGGGGAGAAAGACAAGTGGTGACTTAAACATGTGGGGGCTTTGTAGGCAGAAAACTGTTGGGATCCCAGTGGTGAATGCTGCACGGGATCTACTGCACCTATGCTAGCCGTGGTTTCCCTCAGCAGTAAAAGCTGCTGGGGTTCTGTGCTGAGCAAGCCACTGAGACCCACAATAACAAAAAACATGAATGCCACTGGTAGTAAAAGTTTCAGAGGATGTACAGTGGCCACTAGGGCTGTCGAGGTCTTCAGCAAAACAAATTGCTGGAGTCCTGTACAAAACAGGCAATTGGAGACTATAGTGACTCCTGCTGAGTGCCTTAAACTATCAGACCCCATGTCTCTTTGTTTTTTGCCATCTCTAGATATCTCAGCTTTACCATTCTCCCCAACAACCGGGGTGGGTGGAAACAGAAGCTGGTCATTCAGGAGGTGGTCTGAAAGGCAAGGGAAGTGTGTAGTTCACACTGTTGTTTTCTCTGCACAGGGAACCAGGGAGTCAAGGAGTTCCTTCTCAGTGCCATGCAGTGCTGGCCTGAAGGATGACGTAATTCAGGCAAAAAAGAAACTGCTCTTTCTCCCCTTTTTGTGTAGTTATTCTTGAGTTTTCTTTCCCACTCTATTGTTGCAGCTTCTTAAGTGGATCACTGAGTTCGTTTTATTGAGAAAACAAAATCCTGTATCTGAGTAATGTAAGATTTAAAAAAAAAAATTCAGTCCTAGAAAAACATTAGAAAGAGAAATCAACACATTCTATTTCCCCCTTGAGCTATGTATTCATCTCTGGGAACTGCTTTCTATTGCCACAAGTTGCTGTAAACTAATCTAATAATGCCACAGCAGACACTATAACCTACACCATAGAGCTTGACAATTTATAGCCAATCACTAATCAACATTGTTTCTGTAAGTCAATGAGACTCCCTTACAAACAACTTCGTATTCATCCACTTCCTGTCTCCCTTTCTTGTCTTAAATATCCATGTGTAACTGCTGCTAATCAGAGTGTATCTTTAGGCCGACTTGAATCTATGCTCCTAGGTTGCAATCCTCAAATTTGGCCCAAATAAACTCTATATTTATATTAATTTTTGCCTCACCTCCTTCCTTTTATGTCAACAGTGAATAGCTGCCAAATTGTTGTTTTTTGTGGGGGAAAGAAAGGCCGGGATCCTCTACTCTACCATCTTGCTGACATGAGAAAAGATTGTATTTTCCTTCTAATATCAAATATGTGGTGTCTTTTTTTAACACTACTTTTCCAGCTTACTGATACCAAGTCTGGATATCCAAAATTCAATTCAATTCTGACATCTGGAGTTAACATCTGACCTTGAAAGTTAAAAGGTTTATGTCCAAAACACTACCCCCACTTCAGACTCCAATTACAAATCCTAGGCCACCCATACTTCTGACTGATTTAGAGTAAATGTAGAGGTTCCCACAGCCTTTATCCCTGCCCTCCAAGTTTCAATAATTTTCTAGAACAACTTGAAGAACTCAGAAATGTTTCCCTTACTATTATGTGTTTATTATAAAGGATACCACTCAGGAAAAGTGAAATGGAAGAGACCCATAGGGCAAAGTGTAGGCAAAAAGGTCTGGAGCTTCCATGCCTTCTCTGGATATACCACACTCCTAGTACTTCAATGTACACAACAATCCAGGTGCTCTCAGAACCCTATCATTTAGGGTTTCTATGGAAATTTAATTACAAAAATATGATTCACTAAATCAGAGGCCACTGGTGATTAAACTCAACAAGTAGCCCCTCTCCCTTCCCCAAAGGTCAGGGGGTGGAGCTGAAGGTGCCAAACTTATAATCACACGGTTTTGTCTTTCTGGTGACCAACTCCCATTTTGAAGTTGTCTAGGAATTCTCAACCATCTCATCAGTTTATTAGCATATGTAATACACTCTTATGATTCCAAAGATTCCAGGGGTTCTGGGAGCTGTCTGCCAGGAACTAAAGACAAAGACCAAAAATGTATTTTTAAATTATACTCCAACATTCATAAAATGCTTTATGCAAAAACGGCAGAATACACCCTTTCAAGTTTACATGGTATATTTATCATAAACTACATTCTGGACCATGAAGTACATTACAACAACTTTAAGTGATTATAAACCATACAATGTATTCTCTCAGACAGCAATAGCATTAAACCAGAAATCAATAACAAAGTGCTGGAAAATCTCAAAATATGTGGAGATCAAACAAAACACTCCAAAATTACAAATGAGTGAAACAGAAATGTCAAGAGAAATATTAAAATATTTGAATGAAATAAAAATGTTATTAAAATTTTTGGAATTCAGCAAAAACAGTGCTTAGAGGAAAATTTAGAGGACCAAATACATGTAATAGAAGAGTAGAAAGGTCTGAAAATCAACAATCTAAACTTCCAACCTAGAAAACTAGAAAATGAGGAGCAAATTAAATCCAAAGTGGTGCCTTATGCATTTGGAAATAGCAAAATTGTGCATGAAGATCAATACTGTGAGCTTTCATTCAATAAAAACCATGGGAATTTACCTGAAAAGGGAAGGACACTTCAGATCTCAGGAAAGGGAAGGTTGGCAAGCAGCCTATGGGACAGTGTTTGGCTGCTAAAATTGAGTGAGGGGGAAGGTGAAGCAAGATGGTGAAATGGAAGGCTCCAGTGATCATCCCTCCTGCAGTATCTACACAAAAAAGCACCTTCATAAGGACCAAAAATTAGATGAGTAATCACAGTACCTGGTTTTAACATCATATTAAGTAAACAGACATGGAAGAGAGTAGAAAAGGCTGCTTGAATCCATTATGCCATCCCTTCCTCATATCCTAGGGCTGTCGTGCGGTGTGGAGAGAGAATCCATGTACTTGGGGGAGGGAGAGTGAGTGCAGTCTTTGTGGAATGTTACATTGAAACTCACTGCAGAAAAAAAGATGAAGCAGAACTCAGCCAGTGCCCACCAGGGGAGCATTTGGACCAGCCTTAGCCAGAGGCAAATTGCCATCTCAGCAGTTGAAAACTGAGTTTTGTCAAGCCCTGCCACTGTGGGCTAAAATGCTCTGAGATCCTAAGTAAACTTGAAATACAGTCTAGACCACAAGGACTGAACTTTATGGGTAAGCCCTGGTGCTGCCCTGGGCTCAGAACCAGTGGACTTGGGGGGCACATCACTTAGTGAGATACCAACTGGTGTGGACAAGGTAGTGTTTGTGTCACTTCTCCAACCCTATACAATGCAGCTCACAGCTCCAGGAGAAACTCCTTTCTTCTGTTTGGTGGAGAGTCAAGAGGACTTTGCCTTGCAACTTGTATACCAGCACAGTCAGAGTAGAATAAGAGACCAGGCAAAGTCATGACGCCCTTGCTCGAGGATGACATTTTTAAACACACCCCGGGCCAGAAGGGAACTCTCTGCCTCAAAGGGAACAACCCATACATGGCAGAATTCATCACCTGCTGACGAAATAGCATTTTGTGCCTGAATAATCATCAGTAATACCCAGGCAGTACTTATCTCGGGCCTTGGGTAAGACTCAGAACCATGCTGGCTTCAGATGTGACCCAGCACATTACCAGCTATGGTGGTTATGGGGGAAGACTCCTTCCTGAGGAAAAGAGAGGAAAGAGTAAAGAGGCATCTTCTGCAGCTTGGGTACTAGCTCAGCCACAGTGGGATAAAGCAAAAAGCAGCCTCCTGGGTTTCCCACCAATTCTAGGTCTTGGCTACTGACAGCACTTGTTGACCTACAGTGGAGCCAGAGGGGAGTCCACTGCCCTGAAGAAGACTCATGACTGGCAGCATTTGCTACAAGCTGACTAAGAAGCTCTTGGGCCTTGAGTAAATGTTGATGGTGGTCACAGGCAATACCCATTACAGGTCTGGGGCACTGGTGCCCATGGAGAGAGGCACCTCTGCTTGACATAAACAGAGGGAAGAGTGGGAAAGACTTGTGGCTTGTATGTCAGCTCAGTTGCAGTAGAATAAAGCACCAGGTAGATTTACAAGGTTTCAACATCTAGGACCTGACAGCGTCTGTGGCCCAACCCAGAGCTGGGAGGAATGACACAGTCTAGCTGGATTTGCCACATGCTCGTCATAGAGTTTTGGGGGGCTTGAGTGAACCATAGGTTGTAACCAGGCAGTAGTCACTGTGGACATTGGTTGAAACTCAGTGTTCTGCTGGTTTCAGGTCTCACCCAGTGCATTTCCAGCGACCAAAGTGGGGCTTCTGTCACCTTTCCCCAGCTTCAGGAAGATCAGTAGAAAGAGAGAGAGAGAGAGAGAGAGAGAGAGAGAGAGAGAGAGAGACTCCATTTGTTTTGGGAAAATCAAGGGAAAAGAACAAGAGTCCACCTGGAAATCCAAAGAATTCTTCCAGATTGTACCCAAGACCACCAAAATGGTACCTCTATGACTCTTCAAGAGTCACAACATTGCTGGGTTGGGGTTAAGCCCTAAAACAGATACAATTGAAGTGAGAAAATACTTATATTACACAACCCAATTTCCCTTTGAATACCTAAAAATCCTTACCAAAAAGATAGGTACAAGCAAGCCCAGACTGTGAAGGCTAAAATAAATACCTAACTCATCAATGCCCAGATAGAGAACTATCCAAAAGTATCAAGAACTTTCAAGAAAATATAACCTCACCAAGTCCGTATCAGGGACCAATCTCTGAAAAAGAGACATATGTGACCTGCCAGATGGAGAATTCAAAATAGCTTTCTGAGGAAGCTTATCAAAATTCAAAATAACACAGAGAAGGAAGTCAGAACCCTGTCAGATAAATGTAATAAAAAGATGGAAAAAATTAAAAAGAACTGAACACAAATTTTGGAGATGAAAAAGGCAATTGACATATTGAAGAATGCATCAGAGTCTCTTAAATGCAGAAATGATCAAGTAGAATTAAAAATCAGTGAGCTTGAAGGCAGGTTATTAGAAAACAGAAAGCTAGAGGACACAAAAAGGAAAATAATAAAAAAAGAATAAAACTTGTTTACAAGATCTACAAAATAGCCTCAAAATGCGGGCTCTTTTTTGGTTCCATATGAACTTTAAAGCAGTTTTTTCCAATTCTGTGAAGAAAGTCATTGCTAGGTTAAAGGGGATGGCACTGAATCTATAAATTACCTTGGGCAGTATGGCCATTTTCACAATGTTGATTCTTCCTAACCATGAGCATGGTATGTTCTTCCATTTGTTTGTGTTCTCTTTTATTTCACTGAGCACTGGTTTGTAGTTCTCCTTGAAGAGGTCCTTTACATCCCTTGTAAGTTGGATTCCTAGGTATTTTATTCTCTTTGAAGCAATTGTGAATGGAAGTTCATTCCTGATTTGGCTCTCTGATTGTCTGTTACTGGTGTATAAGATTGCTTGTGATTTTTGCACATTGATTTTGTATCCTGAGACTTTGCCGAAGTTGCTTATCAGTTTAAGGAGATTTTAGGCTGAGACGATGGGGTTTTCTAAGTATACAATCATGTCATCTGCAAACAGGGACAATTTGACTTCTTCTTTTCCTAACTGAATACCCGTTATTTCTTTCTCTTGCCTGATTGCCTTAGCCAGAACTTCCAACACTATGTTGAATAGGAGTTATGAGAGAGGGCTTCCCTGTCTTGTGCCAGTTTTCAAAGGGAATGCTTCCAATTTTTGCCCATTCAGTATGATATTGGCTGTGGGTTTGTCATAAACAGCTCTTATTATTTTGAGATACGTTCCATCAATACCGAATTTATTGAACGTTTTTAGCATGAACGGCTGTTGAATTTTGTCAAAAACCTTTTCTGCATCTATTGAGATAATCATGTGGTTTTTGCCTTTGGTTCTGTTTATATGTTGGATTACGTTTATTGATTTGCGTATGTTGAACCAGCCTTGTATCCCAGGGATGAAACCCACTTGATCATGGTGGATAAGCTTTTTAATGTGCTGCTGGATTCGGTTTGCCAGTATTTTATTGAGGATTTTTGCATCCATGTTGATCAGGGATATTGGTCTAAAATTCTCTTTTTTTGTTGTATCTCTGTCAGGCTTTGGTATCAGGATGATGTTGGCCTCATAAAATGAGTTGGAAAGGATTCCCTCTTTTTCTGTTGATTGGAATAGTTTCAGAAGGAATGGTACCAACTCCTCCTTGTACCTCTGATGGAATTCAGCTGTGAATCCATCTGGTCCTGGACTTTTTTTGGTTGGTGGGCTATTAATCATGGCCTCAATTTCAGAGCCTACTGTTGGTCTATTCAGGGATTCAACTTCTTCCTGGTTTAGTCTTGG
>NW_012119321.1:251677-256607 GCF_000951035.1 Colobus angolensis palliatus | reverse complement strand
ATCTACTCATCTGACAAAGGGCTAATATCCAGAACCTACAAAGAACTCAAACAAATTTACAGCAAAAAAACAAACAACCCTATCAAAAAGTGGGCAAAGGACATGAACAGACATTTCTCAAAAGAAGACATGCATACAGCCAACAGGCACATGAAAAAATGCTCATCATCACTGGCCATCAGAGAAATGCAAATCATAACCACAATGAGATATCATCTCACACCAGTCAGAATGGCAATCATTAAAAAGTCAGGAAACAACAGATGCTGGAGAGGATGTGGAGAAATAGGAACACTTTTACACTGTTGGTGGGACTGTAAACTGGTTCAACCATTTTGAAAAACAGTATGGCGGTTCTTCAAGGTTCTAGAACTAGAAATACCATACGACCCAGCCATCCAATTACTGGGTATATACCCAAAGTATTATAAATCATGCTGCTATAAAGACACATGCACACATATGTTTATTGTGGCACTATTCACAATAGCAAAGACTTGGAATCAACCGAAGTGTCCATCAGTGACAGACTGGATTAAGAAAATGTGGCACATATACACCATGGAATACTATGCAGCCATAAAAAAGGATGAGTTTGCGTCCTTTGTGTGGACATGGATGCAGCTGGAAACCATCATTCTCAGCACACTATCGCAAAAACAGTAAACAAAACACAGCATGTTCTCACTCATAGGTGGGAATTGAACAATGAGATCACTTGGACTCTGGAAGGCGAACATCACACACTGGGGTCTATTATGGGGAGGAGGTGGGGAGGAGGGATGGCATTGGGAGTTATACCTGATGTGAATGACCAGCTGATGGGTGCTGACTAGTTTATGTGTGCAGCACACCAACATGGCACAAGTATACATATGTAACAAACCTGCAGGTTGTGCCCATGTATCCTAGAACTTAAAGTATAATAATAAAAATAAAAAAAAATTTAAAAATGAAAGTGCTATGTTGAGGGATACTTGCTAAATGCCTGAGATCTTTCTGGATGACACTTCTTGCTCTTGTTTTTACAAAGTACCTATTCCTGGGCTATTTGTCAAACATATCTTATCTCATGTAATATCATCTTTTCTGTTTGGTGTGGTTTTTGAATTCCAGGCAGACCATGCCTAGTATAATAGTCTTGGACAGACATTCTTCCTGTCTGGAGTATTTTCTTCCTGTCTAGAATATTTTAATTACTGCCCTAAAGTTTTTAAAATGTTCTTTCTCTAAAAAGATATTCTTGCAAATCAATAAACTTCAGAAAATGGAAAAAAAAAACAACCAAAAAAAAGAAGCTAGTTTTTTGAAAAGTTTAAAAAATTTGATAGACCATTAACAAAACTAGCCAAGAAAAGAAGAGAGATTATCCAAATATGCTCAATTAGAAACAAAACAAGTGATATTACCCCCAATACTACAGAAGTACAAAATGCCATTCAAGGCTACTACGAACATCTTTATGCACAGAAATGAGAAAATCTAGAGGAGATGGATAAATACCTGTAAATATACAACCCTTCTAGATTAAAACAGAAATAAATAAAAACTCTGAACAGATGAATAACGAGTAGTGAGATTGAAACAATAATTTTAAAATTGTCAACAAAACAAAGTTCAAGACCACATGGATTCACAGCTGATTCTTATCAGACACTCAAAGAAGAATTGGTGCCAATCTTATTGAAACTCTTCTAAAAGAGAGAGGGAATCCTTCATAAATCATTTTATGAAGGCAGTATTACCCTAATACCAAAATCTGGAGAGGACATAGCAAAAAAAAAAAAAAAATACAGACAAATATCCTTGATGAACATAGACACAAAAATTTTCATAAAATGCTAGCTAAACGAATCCAGAAACATATCAAAAAGATAATCCATCATAATGAAGTGGATTTCATATCAGGGATGATTTATCAGACACAGGTCAATAAATGTGATGCATGGCATAAACAGAATTAAAAGCAAAAATCATGTAATTATCTCAACAGATGCAGAAAAAGCATTTGCCAAAATCCAACATCACTTTATGGTTAAAAACCTTACCAAGATTTGTATAAAAGAGGCATACCTCAAGGTAATAAGAGCCATCTATGACAAACCCACAGTCAACATTATACTGAACAGGGAAAAGTTGAAAGCATTCTTCCTGAGATCTGGAACAAGACAAGGATGCCTACTTTCACCATTTGTATTCAACATAGTATGGGAAATTCTAGCCAGAGCAATCAGACAAGAGAAAGAAATAAAGGGCATCCAAATCAGTAAAGAGAAAGTCACAGTCACTGTTCACCAATGACGTGATTGCATACCTAGTAAACCATATAGACTCATCCAAAAATCTATATCTGATGAATGAATTGAGTAAAGTTTCACAATACAGAATTAATATACACTAATCAGTAACTCTGCTATACATCAACAATGATCAAGGTGATAATCAAATGAAGAACTCAATCTCTTTTACAACCACTGCAAAAATAATAAAATACTTAAAATGTACCTAACCAAGGAGAATCTCTACATAGAAAACTACAAAACACTGCTGTAAGAAATTATTAATAACACAAACAAACAGAAACACATTCAATGCCCATAGATGAGTAAAATCAATATTGTAAAAGTGACCATATTGCTGGCTGGGCACAGTGACTCATACCTGTAATCTCAGCACTTTGGGAGGCTGAAGTGGGCAGATCACAAGGTCAAAAGATCGAGAGCATCATGGCTAACTTGATAAAACCCCATCTCTACTAAAAATGCAAAAATTAGCTGGGTGTGGTGGTGAGCACCTGCAGTCCCAGCTACTCAGGGAGCGGAGGCAGGGGAATCACTTGAACCCAGGAGGCACAGGTTGCAGTGAGCCGAGATCATGCCATTGCATTCCAGCCTGGTAACAGAGTGAGACTCCATCCAAACAAACAAACAAAAAATTACCATACTTCCAAAAGTGATCTACAGTTTCAGTGCCATTTCCATCAAAATACCATCAACATTCTTCCCAGAACTAGCAGAAGCAATCCTAAAATGTATATGGAACCAAGAAATTTCCTGAATAGCCAAAGCAAGACTAAGCAAAAAGAACAAATCTGGAGGCATTACATTACGCAACTTCAAACTATACTACAAGACTATAATAAAGCATGGTATTGATATAAAAATAGTCATGTAGAACAAGGAAACAGAATAGAAAACCCATAAATAAAACCAAATAGTTACAGCTAACTGTAAACAATGCAAAACAAAACATAAAGCAAAACAAAAAACAAAACATAAAGTAGATAAATAAGACCCTATTCAACAAATGGTGCTAGGATAATTGCCAAGACAAATGTTGAAGAAGGAAACTGGATCTTTATCACTCACCGTATACAAAAATCAACTCAAGAAGGATCAAAGATTTAAATCTAAGACCTGAAACCATAAAAATGTTAGAATATAGCATGATGAAATCTCTTCTAGACATTGGCTTAGGCAACGAGTTCATGACCAAGAACCCAAAAGCAAATGAAAAATAAATATGTAAATAAATAAGACCCAATTAAACTAAAAAGCTACTGCACAGCAAAAGAAATAATCAACAGAGTAAACAAACAACCCACAGAGTGGGAGAAAATATTCACAAATTATTCATCCGACAAAGGAGTAATATTCAGAATCTACAAGGAACTAAAGCAATCAGCAAGAAAAAATCAAATAATCCTATCAAAAAGTGTGCAAAGGACATAGACAATTCTCAAAAGAAGATATACAAAAGGTCAACAAACATGAAAAAATGCTCAACATCACTAATTATCATGGAAATGCAAATTAAACTCTCAATGAGATACCACATTAACCCTGTGAGAACGGCCGTAATTAAAAAATCAAAAAATAATAGATGCTGGCATAGATGTGGTACTTTTACTCTGCTGGTGCGAATGCAATGTAGTACAACAACTATGAAAGACAGTATGGAGATCCCTTAAAGAACTAAAGGTAGAACTGCCATATGATCCAGCAATCCCACTACTATGTATATACCCAGAGGCAAATAAGTCATTATACTGTTGGGACAACTAAGTTCCTCTTCTAAGACTCAATTTTCTGATCATAAGTGGTAAACAATCTTACCCCTTCTTCAGTTAAGCCTAACTGCTTCTTCTGTGCCCTTCCCTCCTTCACAAATCGTGTGATTAAACTTTTTGGAAAGTTTAAATCTTAGCCAATTGGGATCAGCTTAGATTGTGCAGTCCAACCCCAGCCAATAGGGAAAGGACACAGAAATAGGAACTGCTTTAGGGATAAAAACTCCTTCTCTCCTTTGTTTGGTGTGCTCTTGTGATTGTAACAGGCATGAGCAGCACCCTTCTGCATAACTAAAGGTGCCTTGCTGAGAAAATTTTCTGTGTAAGGGCAGGTTTCCTTTCGTTATGCTGAGCACTTGTTTCCAATAATATGAAAAAAACACTTACACACACATTTTTATAGAAGCACAATTTGCAACTGCAGAAATTTGCAAACAGCCTAAATGCCCATCAGCCAATGAGTAAAGAAAACGTGATATATATATTGCAAAAATAAGACCATAGAATACTACTCAGCCATTAAAACAACTGAAATAATGGTATTTGCAGCAACCCAAATGGAGTTGAAGACCATTATTATAAGTGAAGTAACTTAGGAATAGAAAACCAAATATTGTATGTTCTCACTTACAAGTGGGAGCTAAGCTATGAGAACACAAAGGCATAAGAATAATATAATATGTTGAATAGGAGTGGTCAGAGAGGGCATTCCTGTCTTGTGCCAGTTTTCAAAGGGAATTTTCCAGTTTTTGCCCATTCAGTACGGTATTAGCTGTGGGTTTGTCATAAATAGCTCTTATTATTTTGAGGTACGTTCCATCAATACCGAATTTATTGAGCGTTTTTAGCATGAAGGGCTGT
>NW_012119321.1:238591-249734 GCF_000951035.1 Colobus angolensis palliatus | reverse complement strand
GGAAGGGGAACATCACACACCGGGCCTATCATGGGGAGGGGGAGGGGGGGAGGGATTTCATTGGGAGTTATACCTGATATAAATGATGAATTGATGGGTGCTGACGAGTTGATGGGTGCAGCACACCAACATGGCACAAGTATGCATATGTAAAAAAAACCTGTACATTATGCACATGTACCCTGGAACTTAAAGTATAAGAATAAAAAAGAAAAAAAAAGAATGGTATAATAAACTTTGGGGACTTGAGTGGGAAGAGTATGAGGAGGGTAAGTAGCAAAAGACCACACATTGGGCACAGTGTACACTCTTCAGGTGACAGGTGCATCAAAATCTCAGAAATCACCACTAAAGAGCTCCATGTAACCAAAAACCATCTCTTCCACCAAAACTGTTAAAATAAAATGAAAATTCCAAAAAACCCAGAAATGAACAAACAAAAAATAATAAAAAATAAAATAAAATAAAATAATTATTCAAACCAGGGATCAGCAAACTATGACCTCTGGGCCAAATCAGCCCAGTAACCGTTTTTATAAATAAAGTTCTGTTGGAACACACACACATACACACACACAAATGTGTTACCTATAAACAATGGAGTACTATATTATATCATTTTAAAAAGGAATGAGACTGCGTCATTTGCAAAAAAAAAAAAAAAAATAGAATGGAGTCATTATTTTACATGAAATAAACCAGACATGCACACACAAAAACCCAAACATTATCTCAAAACCACAACAATTGAACTCATGAACATAGAGATTAAAAGGATTATTACCAGTGGCTGGGAAGTGTAGTGAGGCAGGACGGGGAAGTGGGATGGTTAGTAGGTACAAAAATATCAGTTAGAAAGAATGAATATCACCTAGTATTTGATAGTACAACAAGGTGACTGTAGTCAAAATAATTTAATTGTATATTTTATTTTTTGCAACACAGTCTTGCTCTGTCACCCAGGCTGGAGTGCAGTGGTATGATCTTGGCTCACTGCAACCTTCACCTCCTAGATTTGAGGGATTTTCATGCCTAACCTCCTGAGTAGCTGGGACTATAGGCACATGTCACCATGCCTGGCTCATTTTCATGTTTTTAGTAGAGACAGGGTTTTGCCTAGTTGACCAGGCTGGCCTTGAACTTCCTACTTCAAGTGGTCTGTCTTCCTCAGCCTCCTGAGGAAGTGCTGGGATTATCAACCGAGCCATCATGCCTGGCCTAATTGTACATTTTAACATAACTAAAATAGTGTAATGGATGGTTTGTAACTCAAAGAATAAATGCTTGAGAGGATGAATACCCCATTTTTCATGATGCAATTACTATGCATTACATGCCTGCATTAAAACATTGCATGCAAATCATAAATATGTGCACCCACTATGTACCCATAAAAATTTTTTTAAATTTTAAAAACTGTGTTAGCTAGTCTAATAAATAATGGCACACAATAGCAGGTTGAATAAAGAAACAAGATCCAACTGTATTCTGCCTTCAAGAGAAGCATCCAACATACAATAGCACCCAGAGTGTCAAAGTAAAGAGATGAAAAGCAATCTATCAAACATACAAAAAATAAAACAAACAGGAGTTGCTATTCTTACTTCAAACAAAACTGAACCTTAAAACAATAATGATCAGAAAAGACAAACAATGGCATCACATAATTGTAAAGGATTCAATTCAACAGGAAAACTTCACTATCCTAAATATATGTACACCCAACACTGGAGCACCCGCATTTATTAAACAAGTCATAAAATCTTTAAGGATGCTTAGATAAATATACAAATAAGATTAGGGAACTTCAAAACCCTACCAGCAGTGTTAGACAGATCATTAAGGCAGGAAACTAACAAAGATATTCAGATCCTATATTCAACACTTGACAAAATGGATCTAATAGACATCTATAGAACATTCCACCAGAAACAACAGAATATACATTTTTAAAGTGCACATGGCACATCCTCTAAAATCTACCACATTCTTAACCTAAAGCAATCTCAAGCAATTCAAAGAAACTGAAATCATACCAACCACACTCTTAGGCCACACCACAATAACAATATAAATAGAAATGAATAGCAAGAAAATTCTTCAAAACCATACAATTACATAGAAATATAAAATCCTCTTTCTAATGACTTTCGTGTAAGCAATGAAATTAAGGCAGAAATGAAAAGAAAATTGATTATAAGATTAACATACATACAATATATCAGAATATCTGAGACACAGTTAAAGCAGTATTAAGAGGGAAGATTACAGCAGTATGTACTCACAAGAAAAATAAAGATCTCAAATTAACAGCTTAACATCATACTGGCATGTACTAGAAAAACAAGATTATATTGAAATAAAAATTAGCAATATAAAAGACATAACACAAATCAGAGCTGAACATAATAAAATTGACACACACACACACACACAAACACAGAAAATGTAAACCAAAGAGTTTGTTTTTTTAAAAAAAATAAATAAGATTGATAGACCACTAGCAAGACTCATAAAAAGATGAGAGAACACTGAAATGAACACATACATATGACAAAGGGGACATTACCACCAACTCCACAGAAATATGAAACCCTTCAGAGAGTATTATAAATACTTCTATGCACACAAGTTCTAAAACCTAGAAAAAATGCATAAATACCTAGACACAGAGGAATGAGCCAAGAAGAAATTGAATCCCTTACATAGCAATAATGACTTCCAAAATTCGGTCAGTAAAAAAAAAAAAAAACCTTACAATCAGAAGAAGCTCTGACAGATTCACAACCAAATTTTACCAGATGTACAAAGAAGACCTAGTATTGATCCTTCCCAAACTATAACAAAAAATTTAGAAGGAGAACTTCCCTCCTAACTAATTATATGAGACCAGCATCACTCTGTTACTAAAACCTGATAGAGACAAAATGAAGAAAAGAAATCTTCATGATAATAAACCTGATTAACATAGATGCAAAAATCCTCAACAAAATACTAGCATACCAAAGTCAGCAGCACATGAAAAATCTAATCCACCATAATCAAGGAGGATTTATTCATGGGATGCATATTATTTCAACATACATAAATGAATACATGTAATTTATTTAAAAATGTAACTAAAAAGGAAAACCACATGGTCATCTCAATAGATGCAGATGAGCCTTTTAATAAAACGTAATATCCCTTCATGTGAAAAACCACTCACAAACTAGGTATTGAAAGAATATACCTCACCAAAATAACAAGAATCATCAATGACAAACCCAGAGCCAACATCATACTGAATGGGCAAAGGCTGGAAGCATTCCCCTTGAGAACTACAACAAGACAAGGATGTCCACTCTTACCACTCATATTTAACATAGTACTGGAAGTTGTACCCAGAGAAGTGATGCAGAAGAAAAAAAAAAATTAAAGGCATCCAAATAGAAAGAGAGGAAGTAAAACTACCTATATTCACAAACAGTATAATTCTATCCCTAAATAACTTCATAGCCTCTACCTAAAAACCCTAGATCTGATAAGCAACTTCAGCAAAGTTTCAGGAGGCAAAAGTAATATACAAAAATCCATAGCATAACTATACAGCAGTAACTTTCAAGCAGAGAACCAAATGAAGAACACCATCCCATTCACAATAGCCAAAAACAACTGGTTACTCATATGCAGAAGATGGATATTTTCCTGTTTTGTTTACAAAATACAAAACAAAACAATCTAGAAATACAGTTAATCAGGGAGGTAAAAGACCTCTACAATGAGAATTACAAAACACCGCTAAAAGAAATCATAGATGACACAAATGCATGGGAAAACATTCCATGCTAGTGTGAGGCAAAATCACCAGGTAACCTATAAAGGGAAGCCTGTAAGATTAACAGCAGATTTCCTAGCAGTAACCCTGCAAGCTAGAAGTGATTGGGGTTGTATCTTCAGCCTCCTTAAACATAACAATTATCAGCCAAGAATTTTGCATTCAGCAAAACTTAGCTTCATTAACGAAGGAAAGATACAGTCTTTTTCTGACAAACAAATGCCGAGAGAATTCACCAGCACCAAGCCAGCACTACAAGATCTGGTAAAAGAGCTCTAAATCTTATTACAAATCCTGGAAACATATCAAAAGAGAACCTCTTTAAAGCCTAGATCTCACAGGACATATGAAACAAAAATACAATTAAAGAAAAAAGGTATGTGGGTAACAAATAACACAATGAATGGAATAGTACCTCACATCTTAATACTAATGTTGAATGTAAATGGCCTAAATGCTCCACTTAAAGCATAAAGAATTGCAGAATGGATAAGAATTCATCAAACAACAGCCTGCTGCCTTCAAGAGACCCACCACACATAAGGACACACATAAACTTAAAGTAAAGAGGTAGAACAAAACATTTCATGCAAATGGAAACCAAAAGTGAGCAGAAGTAGCTATGCTTATACTAGACAAGACAATCTTTAAAACAGCAGCAGTTTAAAAAGACAAAGAAGACATTATATAATGATGAAAGGCCTTGTCCAACAGGAAATTATCACAATCCTAAATAGATATGCACCTAACACTGGAGCTCCCAAATTTATACAACAATGACCACTAAACCTAAGAAATGAGATAGACAACAACACAATAATAGAGAGAGACTTTAATACTCCACTGACAGCACTAGACAGGTCAAGACAGAAAGTCAACAAAGAAACAATGGATTTAATCTGCACCCTGGAACAAAAGGACTTATCAAATATTTACAGAACATTCTACCCAACAGATGCAGAATATACATTGTATTTATCAGCACATGAAACTTTCTTCAAGGTAGACCATATTATAGGCCACAAAACAATTCTCAATAAATTTAAGAAAATTAAAATTATATCAAGTACTTTCTCATCCACAGTGGAATTAAACTGGAAATCAACTCCAAAGGAAAGTTCAAAACCATGCAAATACATAGAAATTAAATAACCTGCTCCTGAATAATTATTGCTTCAACAATAAAATCAAAATGGAAATTAAAAAAAAATTTTGGCCGAGTGTGGTGTCTCATGCCTGTAATCCCAGCACTTTGGGAGACTGAAGTGGGTGGATCACAAGGTCAGGAGTTTGAGACCAGCCTGACCAACATAGTAAAACCCCATTTCTACTAAAAAATATCAAAAAAGAATTAGCCAGGCATGGTGGCAGGTGCCTGTAATCCTAACTACTCATGAGGCTGAGGCAGGAGAATCGCTTGAACCCGGGAGGTGGAGGTTGCAGTGAGCCAAGATCGTGCCATTGCACTCCAGCCTCAGTGACAGTGTGAGACTCTGTCTCAAAAAAGAGAAAAAATTCTTTAAACTAAACAATAACAGTAACAAAATCTATCAAAACCCCTGGGATACAGCAAAGGCGGTGCTAAGAGGAAAGTTCATAGCCCTAAATGTCTACATCAAAAAGTCTGAAGAAGCACAAATAGACAATCTGTGGCCACACCTCAAGGGACTAGAGAAACAAGAACAAATCAAACCCAAACCTAACAGGAGAAAGGCAATAACCAAGATCAGAGCAGAGCTAAATGAAACTAAAACAAACAAACAAAAAAATTATAAAACATAACTGACATAAAAAGCTGTTTCTTTGAAAAGATAAATAAATTTTATAGACCATTAACAATATTAACCAAGAAAAGACAAGAGGAAATTCAAATAAGCTCAATTAGAAATAAAACAAGAGGTAGTTCCCAAGATGGCCGAATAGAAACAGCTCCGGACTGCAGCTCCCAGCGAGATTGACACAGAAGACAGGTGATTTCTGCATTTCCAACTCAGGTACCTGGTTCATCTCACTGGGATTAATTGGACAGTGGGTGCAGCCCAAAGAGGCTGAGCTGAAGCAGGACAGGGCATCGCCTCACCTGGGAAGTGCAAGGGGTTGGGGGATTTCCCTTTCCTAGCCAAGGGAAGCCATGACAGACTGTACCTGGGGAAATGGTACATTCCTGATCAAATACTGCACTATTCAAAGTCTTAGCAACAGGCAGACCAGGAGATACACTCCCGTGACTGATTTGGTTGGTCCCAGCTCATGGAGCCTTGCTCACTATTAGTGCAGCAATCTGAGATTGACCTGTGATGCTGTAGCTTGCCAGGGGGAGGGGCATCCACCATTGCTGAGGCTTGAATAGCTCACAGTGTAAACAAGGAGGAATGGAAGCATGAACTGGGTGAACCCCACCGCAGCTCAGCAAGGCCTACTTCCTCTGTAGATTCCATCTCTGGGGGTAGGGCATAGTAGAACAAACGGCTACAGGCAACTTCTCCAGACTTAAACATCCTTGTCTGACAGCTCTGAAGAAAGCAGTGGTTCTCTCAGCATGGCATTCGAGCTCCAAGAATGAACAGACTGCTGCCTTAAGTGGGTCCCAGACTCCCATGTAGTGAGACTGGGAAACATCTCCCAGCAGAGGCCAACAGACACCTCAAACAGGCGGGTGGCCCTCTGGGGTGAAGCTTTCAGAGGAATAATCAGGCAGCAACATTTAGTGTTCCACAGCCTCTGCTGGTGGTACCTAGGCAAACAGGGTCTGGAGTGGACCTCCAGCAAACTCCAACAGACCTGCAGCTGAAGGATCTGACTGTTAGAAGGAAATCTAACAAACAGAAAGCAATAGCATCTATATCAACAAAAAGGACATCCACACCCAAACCCCATCTGTAGGTCACCAACATTAAAGACCAACAGTAGATAAAACCACAAAGATGGGGACAACCCAGAGCAGAAAAGCTGAAAATTCCAAAAAACAGAGTGCCTCTTCTCCAAAGGATTGAAGCTCCTCAGCAGCAAGAGAACAAAATCGGACAGAGAATGAGTTTGACAAGTTGACAGATGTAGGTTTCAGAAGGTCGGTAATAAGAAACTTCTCTGAGCTAAAGGAGCATTGCAAGGAAGCTAAAAACCTTGAAAAAAGGTGAGAAGAATGGCTAACTAGAATAAACAGTGTAGAGAAGACCTTAAATAACCTGGTAGAGCTAAAAACCATTGCACAAGAACTTCTTAATGCATGCACAAGCTTCAATAGCCGACTCAATCAAGTGGAAGAAAGTATATCAGTGATTGAAGATCAAATTAATGAAATAAAGCAAGAAGACAAGATTAGGGATGAAAAGAGTGAAAACAAACAAACAAAGCCTCCAAGAAATATGGGACTATGTAACAAGACCAAATATACGTTTCACTGGTGTACCAGAAAGTGATGGGGAGAATGGAACCAAGTTAGAAAACACTCTTCAGGATATTATCCAGGAGAAGTTCTCCAACCTAGCAAGACAGGACAGCATTCAAATTCAGGAAATACAGAGAACACCACAAAGATACTCCTCAAGAAGAGAAACCCCAAGCCACATAATCGTCAGATTCACCAAGGTTGAAATGAAGGAAAAAATGTTAAGGGCAGCCAGAGAGAAAGGTCAAGTTACCCACTAAAGGAAGCCCATCAGACTAACAGTGGATCTCTCAGCAGAAACCCTACAAGCCAGAAGAGAATGGGAGCCAATATTCAACATTCTTAAAGAAAATAATTTTCAAACCAGAATTTCATATCCAGCCAAACTAAGCTCCATAAGCGAAGGAGAAATAAAATTCTTTACAGACAAGCAAATGCTGGGTGATTTTGTCACCAGCAGGCCTGCCTTACAAGAGCTCTTGAAGGAAGCACTAAACATGGAAAGGAACAAGCAGTACCAGCCACCACAAAAACATACCAAATTGTAAAGACCATCAACATTATGAAGAAATTGCATCAACTAATGGGCAAAATAACCAGCTAGCATCATAATGACAGGATCAAATTCACACATAACAATATTAACTTTAAATGTAAGTGGGCTAAATGCCCCAATTAAAAGACACAGACTGGCAAATTGAATAAAAATTCAACATCCATCTGTGTGCTGTATACAGGAGACCCATCTCATGTTCAAAGATACACATAGGCTCAAAATAAAAGGATGGAGGAATATTTATCAAACAATTGGAAAGCAAAATAAATAAATAAATAAATAGCAGGGGTTGCAATCCTAGTCTCTGATAAAATAGACTTTAAACCAACAAAGAAAAAAAAAAAGAAGGGCATTACATAATCATATACGAATCAATGCAACAAGAAGAGCTAACTATCCTAAATATATATGCACCCAATACAGGAGCACCCAGATTCATAAAGCAAGTTCTTAAAGACCTACAAAGAGACTTTGCAGACTTCCACACAGCAATAGTGGGAGATTTTATCATCCTACTGTCAATATTAGACAGATCACCAAGATAGAAAAACAACAAGGATATTCAGGACTTGAACTCAGCTCTGGACCAAGCTGACGAAATAGACATCTACAGAACTCTCTGCCACAAGTCAACAGAATATACATTCTTCTCAGCACCACATACCACTTATTCTAAAACTAACCACAGAATTGGAAGTAAAACACTCCTCAACAAATGCAAAAGAATGGAAATTATAACAGAAAGTCTCTCAGACCACAGTACAATCAAATTAGAACTCATGATTAAGAAACTCACTCAAAATCGCACAACTACATGAAAACTGAACAACCTGCTCCTGAATGACTACTGGGTAAATAACGAAATTAAGGCAGAAATAAATAAGTTATTTGAAACCAATGAGAACAAAGACACAAGATACCAGAATCTCTGGGACACAGCTAAAACAGTGTTTACAGGGAAATTTGTAGCACTAAATGCCCATAGGAGAAAGCGGGAAAGATCTAAAATAAATACCTTAACATCACAATTAAAGTAATTAGAGAAACAAGAGCAAATAAATTCAAAGCTAACAGAAATCAAGAAATAACTAAGATCAGAGCAGAATTGAAGGAGGTAGAGACACGAAAACCCCTTCAAAAAATCAATGAATCCAGGAGTTGGTTTTTTGAAGATTAACAAAATTGATAGATTGCTAGCCAGACTAATAAAGAAGAAAAGAGAGAAGAATGAAATAGACACAATAAGAAATGATAAAGTAGATATCACCGCTGATCCCGCAGAAAGACAAACTACCATCAGAGAATACTATAAACAGCTCTATGCAAATAAACTAGAAAAACTAAAAAAAAAGATAAATTCCTGGACACATACACCCTCCCAAGACTAAACCAGGAAAAAGTGGAATCTCTGAATAGACCAATAACAAGTTCTGAAATTTAGGCAGTTATTAATAGCCTACCAACCAAAAAAGCCCAGGACCAGATGGATTTACAGCCAAATTCTACCAGAGGTACAAAGGGGAGCTGGTACCATTCCTTCTGAAACTATTCCAAACAATAGAAAAAGAAGAACTCCTCTCTACCTCGTTTTATGAGGTCAGCATCATCCAGATACGAAAACCTGGCAAAGACACAACAAAACAATAAAATTTTAGGCCAATATCCCTGATGAACATCGAAGTGAAAATCATCAATAAAATACTGGCAGACCGAATCCAGCAGCACACCGGAAAGTTTATCTACCACGAACAAGTTGACTTCATCCCTGGGATGCAAGACTGGTTCAGCATACGCAAATCAATAAACGTAATCCGTCACATAAACAGAACCAATGACAAAAACCACATGATTACTTCAATAGATGCAGAAAAGTCCTGGGATAAAATTCAACTGCCCTTCATGCTAAAAACTCTAAATAAATTAGGCATTGATGGAATGTATCTCAAAATAATAAGAACTATTTATGACAAACCCACAGTCAATATCACACTGAATGGGCAAAAGCTGGAAGCATTTCCCTTGAAAACTGGTATGAGACAAGGATGTCCTCTTTCACCACTCCTATTCAGCATAATATTGGAAGTTCTGGCCAGGGCATTCAGGCAAGAGAAAGACATAAAGGGTATTCAAATAGGAAGAGAGGACGTCAAATTGTCTCTGTTTGTAGATGACATGATTGTATATTTAGAAAACCCCATCGCCTCAGTCCAAAATTTCCTTAAGCTGCTAAGCAACTTCAGCAAATTCTCAGGATACAAAATAAATGTGCAAAAATCACAAGCATTCCTACACACCAATAATAGACAAAGCGTCAAGTCACGATTGAACTCCCATTCACAATTGCTACAAAGAGAATAACATACCTAGAAATACGTCTTACAAGGGATGTGAAGGATCTCTTGGAGGAAAACTACAAGCCACTGCTCAAGGAAACAAGAGAGACACTAACAAATGGAAAAACATTCCATGGTCATGGATAGGAAGAATCAATATGGTGAAAATGTCCATACGACCCCCCAAAGTAATTTATAGATTCAATCCTATCCTCATTAAGTTACCATTGACTTTCTTCACAGAATTAGAAAAAATCACTTTAAATTTCATATGGAACCAAAAAAGAGCCCATATACCCAAGGCAATCCTAAGCAAAAAGAACAAGGCTTTTGACAAATTTTGTCATTAAGTATGTGTGCCGATTTTCTTGATGTCAGGGCTGAGCAAGGAAAAAGTCATGACCACGAGATGGCAGTAGCACACAACGTGCTTTATTTGGGTCGTCCTTTGAAAGGTTTCAGGAGAGGGGAACTTCCCTCACAGCAGGAGACCTTCCAGAGAAAGGCAGCAGCAAGAGGCCACCACCCAGAAGAGGAAGAGTTCAAGGCAACTTCCAATGAAGAGAAGAATTGGACAGGAGGCTTATGCGTCTATGGGATGTTACTCAGCAGCCTGGTGTGGAGTCTCTGGGTCAGAGAGCTTCCATGGGCATCAGAGGCTTGAGGCCTCTTTCCAGCCCCAGAGTATATCCTATTTATGGCTAGCAGATTCTGTGTCTAGTTTTACAGAGGGTGCAATGTGGATGGGTTCCAAATGGCTAAAAGTGTGCTTATTGAGGGCCATATTTAAAGCAATTGATGTGTAAACATTTGATTTTAGTTCCAATGAGCTTTGAGCTAATGGTCTTAGCTGTCTCTGAATATAGGTGACAAGATACACAGCACCATCTAAAGATATTAACCCACTTATATAACAGTCCATGCCTTGGCCCAATGTTGTTCTACAATCTAAGTTGTATGCTATTTCATGGCATTTGAGTTGGGAGCCAGCGATGAAGCGTCCTCAAGACCCAGAATGCTATAAGGCTACAAATTGGACTTTTTTTTTT
>NW_012119321.1:230794-232961 GCF_000951035.1 Colobus angolensis palliatus | reverse complement strand
CGATGCCTCGCCCTGGTTCAGCTCTCGCTGGTCGGGCCGCAACAGCTGACCAGCACCGATTGTCCGGCACTCACTATGAGATGACCCCAGTACCTTAGTTCAAAATGCAGAAATCACCGGTCTTCTGTGTCCTTCGCGCTGGGAGTTGGAGACTGCAGCTGTTCCTATTCGGCCATCTTGCTCCTACAAATTGGATTTTAAAGCCAGTTCTCAGCCAGTCTGCCCACTTGGGCAGTCATTAGAATAGATTAGAAAAGGAGACAATTTTGATTTGACCAATCCGTTTAGACAATAGAGTGGCATTTATATCCCCTTTGGTAAATGACCCCAGCTATCTGTAAAACTTAGTGTTATCTACACACATGCAGCAAGATAATTTTAGCAAACACCCAGCCCTCTTGCTCTCTGCTCCCTCCAGCAGTCAAATACCTGACCTATGGCTATGCAATAATCTCACATCATGGCCCCTGAAGTACAGTGAGATTCCACAAAGAGTTTCGGTCCTTGGGCTGTTTATCTAATTTGTGTGGGTAATTCCTTCAACACGGTTATCTGTGTTTCTCTTAATTGTGGTGTGCTGTTCCACACACATACTGTTCCTACTGCCTCCAAAATTAGTGATCCTAGGGAAGTTAGTACCATGAGGAACCATTTGGAAAGCTTGTTTGTGACACTGGGGAGTCGCAACTAGTGTGGTTTGGTGGTGGCACGTACTTGGGGTGGGGGTTCCACTGTTGAATAAAATTCTACTGGAATTTTGCACCAATCCCAAGTGCAGGAAATATTCTTCAGGGTTGGATGAGGAGAAGATTGTAATATGGAAGTCATTTGATTCCTTTACAGAACCACCAGGCTCCCTCTGCTGCCTGTGTTCTCTGTGTTCCACTGAAGGGAAGTTCATGTGGCTTTGTGAAGTTCCAGAAGTTCCAGATTGTGTTAATAGGAACAGAAAATGGTATAGTCAAGCAAGCTTGTGTTATCCACCTTGCATTCAGCACCTGGGTGAACTAAATTTGTTGTGGGCTTAGCCCACCATTGTCTATACATTTATGTGAGATAAGCCTCTGGATAAGATTGTTGATTGTGAATGGTTAGGGGAACAGGCTTATCTAGATAAGTGAGGTATGTGATGCAGCATGGCCAGGGAAGAAGTATTGCACTATTTTCTAAAATCAGGTTGGCAGAAGCAAGCCCTGTATTAGGTTAGATTTACCATCTTATATGTTGCTATGGCTAAGGCAATAGGCACATTTGGTGTAGTTGGCAATTGTATGTTCCTCCTTGCTGTTACTGTTGTGCGTTGTGCTTCAGTTTCCTGACGATTGCCAATAGTAAACAGCATTAGTGTGTTCCCATGAGTGTGGGATAGGTTTTGCAGGTGCTCTTGGCAGTCCAAGAAGAAAGTTGTTAGTCTAGCCACACACCAAATTAGATCCTGAATTATGAGGCACTCGCATACGAGTGAACAAAACAGGTGAACCAAGTTTTTTTTTTTTTATCCATTTCTTCTAGTTTTTCCAATTTACTGGAATGCAGTTGTTCATAGTAGCCACAAATTTATTATACTTCCCATTTCTGTGGTATCCATTGTAATGTCTTATTTTTCATTTCTGATTTTATTTATTTGTATCTTCTCTCTTTTTCTTAGTCTGGCAAGAGGTTTGCCAATTATGTTTAACTTTTCAAAAAACCAACTTTTTGTGTCATTGATATTTTTTATTGTTTTCTTCATTTCAATTTTATTTTTTTATGCTCTGTTAATTATTATTTCTTGTCTTTAAGTTTTTTTTTATTATTATACTTTAAATTCTAGGGTACATGTGCATAATGTGCAGGTTTGTTACATATGTATACTTGTGCCATGTTGGTGTGCTGCAACCATCAACTCGACAGCACCCATCAACTCGTCATTTACATCAAGTATAACTCCCAATGCAATCCCTCTCCCCTCCGCCCTCCCCATAATAGGCCCTGGTGTGTAATGTTCCCCTTCCAGAGTCCAAGTGATCTCCTTGTTCAATTCCCACCTATGAGTGAGAACATGCGGTATTTGGTTTTCTGTTTTTGTGATGGTTTGCTGAGAATAATGGTTTCCAGCTGCATCCATGTCCCTACAAAGGACGCAAACTCATCCTTTTTTATGGCTGCATAGTATTCCATGGTGTAT
>NW_012119321.1:219842-229659 GCF_000951035.1 Colobus angolensis palliatus | reverse complement strand
AAAAAAAAAAAAAAATCAATTGTATCAAGACATAGGTCCAATTTATGTTCCCTTGTATTACAACATTATTGTGTTTCAGTGGGGGACCAAATGCTTTATGGACTCCATTTTAGGGGAATCTTTCATAGAGAAGAAGTTTGTATACCTTTAATAACCTCAGGAGTGGCCTGTTAGCAGGTGGCAGTGTGACTACACCAATAAATTTCCTCCCAAGTACTCATGGACATAAAGTGTCTATTGAGACACTGGAGACTACTAGAGGGGGATGGTGGAGGGGAGCAAGGATTGAAAAACTAACTGTTGGGTGATATGCTCAATACCTGGGTGATGGGATCATTTGTACTCCAAACCTCAGCATCATGCAATATACCAAGGTAACAAACCTTCACATGTGCCCACTGAATCTAAAATGAAAGTTGAAAAAGAAATGAAAAGACATACAAATGTTTTAATAAAGATGAAAAACATTCCTCCCAAGTTAGTTTCACTATAGGTCTTCTCAGTACAGTTTCTATCTTCTATAGGTTTGGAGTGTGTATGGATTTTTTTTTTATTATTATACTTTAAGTTCTAGGGTACATGTGCATAGCGTGCAGGTTTGTTACATATGTATGTGTGTATGGATTTTTAAGGAGCCCTCGGAAAAGTAACATTGGGCAACAACTTCCCTCAAATATTTTCTAAGTTTTTAATGATTGTGGCTTTGGTAGGCCTGTCAAATTTCATAATAGCTATAAGCAAATAGCTATCAATGTGGGTGAAGAAACTCCCATGCAAAGAGTAGTTAGATTTCTCCATGGGATCAAATATGTTTTTTTGCAAGAATTGTCTTTGTTGTGATACCCACGAGCTATAATTTTTTCACTGTGGGCAGTCAGCACTGCAATTGCTGTAAAGTTCTCTTCCTTTGAGTGCTAAGTAAAACTTGCAGTTGGTATATTGAGATTAGATTAGGGAAGAATTCCCAAGCTGGTTGTACACTGTGTGTGTGTGTGTGTGTGTGTGTGTGTGTGTGTGTGTGTGTGTTTGTGTGTGTGTATTTTAAGAAATGTCTTGGCCCAGGTAATGTCGTCTAGTATGCATTACCTTCCTGGCATACATTGATTAGCAACTAGGAAGGAGGTCCATGGTAAGATTCACTTGGCTGCTTGGCTAATAGAATTTCTTTCCATCTCAATAGTAGGGATTCTAATGGAGGGAGAGAAAGATCATTACAATTAATAGGAAAAGAAGCCAATTGTTGTAAAGGCATACACTGTGCATGGCGATTGCATTTATTGTCATTCAGGGATCAGAAAAAGCTATCATTTTATCTGTGTAATCCCGTAGGGCTTGCGGGTATTGGATCTGGATTATAGCATTTTTAATGCTATAAAACATTAGCATTAATATCATTAGCACCAATCACAAGCATCCTGATTGTAATATTTGGTGCATACTATATCTGGGCTCCATAGATAGTGGCCCATTACTCCATTTGTTTAATGGCACATTAGTTAGTAATAGTGGGTTTCATCTATTGAGGTATAATTGACATTGGTGAGGGTAGGAACTTTCTCAGGTAAAGAAGTGGCAGAAAAACAGCATAGGCATAAATGTCGGAAGTCATTTGCAGCCAGTAGCAGGGAATCTGATTGTACTCTTGGAGTCACTCAAATGCTGTTACCGGCTGCAAGAGTTGTTGGTTCAATCTCCTGGGTGTTCAGAGCAGGTCAACGTTTGTTCCATAGTGCCCTTAGTGGAGCAAAGTACATGGGCAGAAAATGAGGATGCTTCTCTCTCCAGATAGTAGTGGTTGGTTTGCTAGTTTAATGCTGGGTAATGAACAGAATAAGATTGAGAATGCACCCAGAGTGAGTGGTTCATGCCGGGTCCTTGTCAGGATTGAGGGGAAAAGAAATGATCAAGCTCTGGATTTTCCATGAGGGAGAAGGGAGAAATGGAAGAGCCAAGTTCCTTTGCTGTGAGCGGTCACTTCAGGGTCCCCATATTTGCGAATACTGGTAAATCATGTTGTGTCCAGTGGGTACATACATCAGCAGAGGTTGCAGCATCTCTGTTGGTGGTCTCTTCATTTACTGTGAATTAAAATATGGTGTGCTTATACCAGAGAGGTATAGATTTAATGTAAGCATGACTATAGGCAGTATTTTTGGCTACTGAGAATGCTATTGTCCTGCGTGTTCTTTCAATAACCCTTGTTTTAAAAATCCCATTGTGTCTTTCTGTGATACCTGCTACTGTAGGACCAGAGAAAAAATGAGAAATCCAAGCAGTGTTCTTTGGTAATGCCTACTGTTGAATCTTCTTTGCAGAGAAGTGAGAGTCTTGATCTGACTGGATAACTTTCTATAATTTTTGTACTCCCAAAGGCCATACAAACTATTTTATCAACTCCTCAATAACATTAGCAGAGGTAGGTGTGTTTCGTGGGTAAGCCAAGAGTAAGCCTGTGTAGGTATTACTACACTGTTGTGGCATATGTAATAATCCCTGCTGCTTCTGAGAGAGGTCCAATGAAACTGACTGGATTTGCCAGCTCTGATATGACCCTTCTCCTCCCATGCAGTAGGTCCAAGTCTCTAGATTTCTGGCCTGTGGTACAGTCCTTAACGGCTTTGTGTAAATGTCTCTTTGCTGGGTCTATTTCTCATTAGCAGTTGATTTTCACAATCTCATGATGCCCAAATGCCCTGACCTCTCCTGTGTAGGGTATAGGGTAGCTCTTACTGAAGTTCTGGTGTCTCCCCTCTTTTCAAAAGGATTAACTGCTTTGGTAGTTTAGCTAGTTTGTCAGCTTCCAGGTTGTATTGTTTGTTGTGAGCTGAGGTATGGTGTACAATGATGTGCAGAGTGGAGGCCAATGTGCTGATATTTTTCCCCACATCTCCTTACCCACAATGTCTCAGCCTTGTATGTTCCAGTCCTGATTTTGCCCAAGTCCCAACCCAATAGCCCATTAGCCACTGAACAGGAGTTGCCAAAAATGTGAAGCTTAGTAAAATGTTTGTCAAAGGCCTTCTCTATTTCTAGGGGTGTTGCACACAGCCGGGCCCATTGGGCTTTCGGTCCATCCCCTTATGGAAGTTAGAGTATTTGAATAAGGGTGATAGGCTGTGGCTATCTTTTATCTGACTGCCTTAGACACTGTGCTCACTCCTTTAGTAAAGAAAAGCATTAATTTTCTTGTCTTGAGAGTGCTGCTCATTCTCCCTCCATTCCCCAACGAGCAAGAGCCAGGGGCATTTCCAGGGGTTTTGGCAAGTTAACCTCACTGACAGAATATGTGACCATTTACTCACACAGTAGTGATACTCCAGGAGGGCCAGGTGTAGTTCAATCCTGTAGATACCATTTTCATTTTAATAAAGAAGCTTCTGTTGTTGATCCAATTTTACAGGTAGCTCTTTCCATAACCCAGGGCATAACAAGAATCTTGGTCAATAGCGTAATTTTCTCTGTCCCACCAGGGCTTCAGTTTTGGTAAGTGCCCTGTATGCTGCCAGTGGGTGTCTGTCTAGTGAATACTTTAGGCTGAGGCTGAGAGCTGCTTACACCAAAAGCCCATGGGTAGTCATTTACTTGTTCATTTGGTCCAGAGGCTCCAGGAAGCAAATTTGGGAGCAGTGGAAACTTGTAATTGCAAGTCTTCTCCTTGGGAGCACTAGAGGGAGAGCCAAAGTATTAGCCTCCTTTAGCTCACCCAGTGCCTGTTGTTGCTCAGGTCCCCACCGGAAAAGGGAAGCTTTACAGGTGTCTCAATAGACAATTCAGCAAGGGTCAGCAAATATTGGAGGTGAGGAATGCATTGTGCTATCATTCCTCATGAATGTTGGGGCTTCTTTACTGATGTGGGCAGTTTAAGCATGAGGAGTTTGTCTTTTACCAGATTGGAAATAGTTCACCCTTCTGAGTGCCTAGTGTAGCTCCCGAAATTTTGCAGACTTATACCTTATATGGTGTAATTGCCCATCCACTCTCAGTAAGAGGTTGTTTATTCAGGGTTGTGATGAACTGTGAAACAGAGTCTTGGTCAGGTTCTGCAAGGAGGATGTCACCAATATAATTCCAAAGCATAGTTTCTGGTGAAATTGTGGGGCAGGTGTCTATGTCTTGTTGGCAAAGACTGTGCAATTGAAGGACTATTTAAATACCCCCAAAAAAGCTAGCATCACAATGAAGATGAGGGGAAACAAAATAAATACCCCAAAAGCAAGTGGGTAAAGGTGTACTATTGACTCTCAAAGGTAGAGGTGAAATGTGTTTGACTCAACTGTGAAATTTTTAGTGAATAGAACGTGTTAGCCAAGTTATAACTGCAGATTCAAATTCAGGGGGCCTTAGATGTCCTGGATTAATAGAAACTTAGCTCTGATGTTTTGAATGACACCCGTTAAGGCCACAATGTCCTATAGAGGCGCTCTAATAAAGGGAACAGCCCTGTTGAAGTCTCTATGGTCTATAGTCTCCACTCAGTAGTGTCTCTCAGTGTAGGCCATATGGGGAATTGACGGGTGAGGTAGCAGGAATCAGTGCTCCTTGTCTATCAATGTCACTGGTGAGAGGCCATAATCTTTCAGTGTCCTGCTCCAGCTTCTGCTGTGGTGTATGAATCACCTGAACCAGGAGGGGCAGGTTAACTGGTTCCCACCAGGAAGTGCCCACCAGTAGCATAAAAACCTCAGTCTTATGTCATGAGTTTATCTGCTGCTTCAGGAGTTCTGTTCCAATAATGGGGAAACGGATCATCTTGGAGTGGGGGCAAGCGGGAGAGAAGCACACTTTTTACCAAAACTGGGCCCATTTTAATAGTTAAGAGGGGAATTATCCCTTTAATTAATTTCTTTAATTAACCTCCTCCCACACAGGTAACTCCTTGGCGGGGAGGGGGTTCCTTTTAAAGCATGAGTGTTTCTTGGCATTAGGGAGATTTGGGCACCCCTGACTGACAGAGTTCTCCAGTGTTGTTTGTTGGAGCCCAAGCCACAGTTAATATGGTAAAAGGGCAACTGTCTGTCAGAAGGGACCTTCTGATACTGCAGGATCCCTGTTGGGAGAAGACTCTTAGCCACTTGGCAGTGATCAGAGACAGTTGTGGAATGGGGGGGTCATAATCTAATCCTAGTAAGTATTGCAATTACTCCAGTGATCCACCAGAGATCATCCAACTTGGGACCTTCTAGTGCCTTAGGGTCTAACATAACCTCTTTTGTTCATCTCATGGTTGATGCATATATGAGGGCTTGGCCACAGGTGGCTTGTTTGGCCCAGGAGGGGGCAGCCTCAGTGTTGATAGTAACTTTGGTTTAGGCCAGGCAGGGTTTATAGTGTTAGCAGGCAGCACCTGACTCTGAGTTTGTCTTTCATGAGTTTCTATTAAATCCAGTGCAGCTATGGCCTCTTGAATTGTTTTAGCAGTAGCCACCATGCCTAATAAAGATTTTCCCAGGACTCCCGCGCCCCTGAGAAACAATTGAGTGGACTCAGGACTCGATTCAGACTCCTCCAGTCTTGTCAAGTCATCCTGTCCCACCTCATTTGTTGCCTCCACTCCAACATGTCCAACTGGTGGAGGAGATCTTTGGCCTTGGCTAACCTTTTCCCTAGACAGTCTTCCCAGGCCATTATGAGGTCTAATGTAGGGTGGGCAGCCTTCTAATCCACAAAAATACACATCAACAATACAGATGTGAACAGAGGTCTAATGCCTCTGTGTTTCTTCTTCCCAAATTCTGCTCTAATTATACAGGATCCATTAGTGGGGACACAATTTTTCCATCATGTACTATCACTCCCAATTGTTTAATTTCATTCCCCATTAGGTGAAATTTGTTCCCTGCCAGATGCATTCTATAGAGCCAAGCAGCCTCTTGTTTATTTGGTTCTTGGCCTGGGGCTCGGGTAAGAGAGAGGATGAGACTCCTCTTCCGAGCAAGAACTGACCCTTCCTTCTTGGCTCTCCCTTATTGTCTTTTCCATTTTTATTACTTTCTGGGTGGCTATAGGCAAAGCAGAGGGTAAATTATCCCAGTCCCTAGCATGGTGACACTGTGCTGCCTTTTCTTCTGGACAGCACCTATTCTCCTCTCCAGGGACCTCTTGTCCAAAGTGTCTCTCCCAGGAGTTTGGGCTCTTACATCTTTTCTGGGTGGCATCCTGGTGATATATTGCTGCCAGCAAGGTCAGCACATACTTCATGGTTAGGATTGCCTGTTCGACCTGACAGCAACCTCCTGTAGAGTTCCGGGAGGGGCAGGGATATAAACTTTTTTGCCTTTAGTCACTTTAAGTAACACTCTAACTAGCTCAGACCAAAGGTTGAGATATTAATATCCCTCTGGAGAGGGGATAGCATGATGACAACTGCAAAATCATAATTGAGTGTAACAACAGTAGAGGCATGCTACCTGCTTTCAAAGGTCCTCTCCACCAGCTGCCCTTAGGAGACTAACCTTGGCCTGATGTCTCTGCCTTATTGGCTCATTTACTTGCCTAGCTGCCTCTGGGGAGGAGGACATCCTCACATCTCAGACTACCCCAAATCCTCAACCCAGCCATGGGGAGCACTTCCCACCATAGCCTGTTATGCAGTCCAGGGTGACTCACCCTTGTTCCCGAGGCATGCACACCCTCCTTTTTTCTATTCAGGTGCACAGGTGCACAATGTCCAATGTCAACTGAGGGGCGGACCCAGGTATGTGGGCTGATCTCCTTCCCCAGGACCTTGGCATGTCAGACCCCAAAAGTCAGTTCTAATGTTGTGGGTTCACTCAACTACTGGTGCTACCTCCAGGCCAGGTCAATGAGACTGCAAAAACTATATTGTTGCAGTACAGCAATGAGCGATGCTGTGCAAAACTGCTACAGAGGCATTCTAAATGTAGAGTCTGAGCACTTAAGGCTGCCTAGGACTGATTTTTCAATTGATTGTCCTACTGACTGGGTAGACCCTCTACCAGTTTCTTGTTCACGAAAATCCCATCCTCCTCACCACTTGCAGTGAGTTCCAAGATTTCTGGGCTGATCAATGAAGAAGACATGATCACGAGATGGCAGTAGCGCCCAAGAACCGTTTTTGTTTGTTTGTTTGTTTTTGTGAGAAGGAGTCTCACTCTGTTGCCCAAGCTGGAATGCAGTGGCATGACCTCCACTCACTGCAACCTCCGCCTCCCGAGTTCAAGTGATTCTCCAGCCTCAGCCTCCCATGTAGCTGGGATTACAGGTGCCCGCCACAATGCCTGGCTAATTTTTGTATTTTTTGGTAGAGATGAGGTTTCACCCTGTTGGCCAGGCTAGTCTCGAAAACCTGACCTCATGTGATCCACCGCCTCAGCCTCCCAAAGTGCTGGGATTACAGGTGTGAGCCACCAGGCCCTGCCAAGAAGCTTTTTATTTCGGCAGTGCTTTGACAGATTGCCAGAGAGGGGAAGTCTCTCACATCAGACCTTCCAGAGGCAGCAGCAGAGGGCCCCTGCCCCGAAGGGGAAGAAGGCAAGGCAACTCCTGGGGTAGAGGAGAATAGGAGAGGGCCTTATGTGCCTGGGTGATCTGATTCAGCAGCAGGAGTGAGAGTCTGTGGGTCAGAGAGCTCTGGAGGCAAGCAGTAGCATGGGGTCTTTTATAGTCCCTGTGTTTGCCTTAACCGGGCTAGCAGATGTCGGTGCAGTTTTGTGGGGCATGCAAGGCGGGCAAGCCCTAAGTGGCTACACATGTGCTTACTTGAAGTATATTTAAAGCAATTGTATGTGCAAAAAATTTGAGTTTGGCGTTGGCAGGATTTCAACCTGCTGTGAGGAAGTATAATGGCAATATAGAGGCCAATATATGGAGGTCATCTTTAACCCACTGATATAATAACATGCCAGTTAGTCAGTCACTCTGATTAATCTGACTGGTGTGGTCTGAGATCAAATCCGTTCAATCTGTAGTATCAACAGGACTCTAAGCAGCAAGGTGAGATCAATCTGCAACATTAACCCGAACTTAAGATGTTGAGGGCACACATACAATATTACTGCTTCTGAGTTTTTATCTAAAAGAAATGAAAGCATAGGTCCACATAAAGACTTGTATGTGAATGTTTCAAGCAGCTTCACTTGTACTAGTGAAAAACTGGAAGCAATCCAAATTACCATACAATGAAATACTATGCTATGACAAATACTAATGAACTATTGATAGAAATAAAAGCATGGGTGAATCTGAAAATAACCATGCTGATTGCAAGAAGACAAAAAAGAGTATACAGTGTATAATTCTATTTATATAAAATTCTATAAAGCACAAACTAACCTATAGTGAGAGCAAGCAGATCAGTGGTTGCCTAGGGACACGGATAGGGATGGGCAGGGAGGGAAACAGCATAAAGGGGCATGTGAAAGCCTTAGGAGGTGATAAAAATGATTGTCATTTTGAATGTGGTAAGGGCTTATGACTATTGGTAAGGAGTTATGCTTATAAAATATAAATAATTTGTATTTTATAAATTATATAAACTACATATAATTTCATTTAGTTTTAAATGTAAGGAATGGCAACATGTCTTGAGTCAAAGAACCCTCAAAACAACACCTTAAGTACTGCAAAGTCTTTGATGATGCATTTGCCAGTTAACTTATCTTTAAACATCAATAATAAATAAAAATTGTCAAGACTTACTTGTTTCTATTTACTTATTTTAGTGTGCTGTTGTTTTTTCACATTCTGGGTCATATTTTCAAAGTATTGTTCCACATTTTGTAAATGTATATATATTCTTTCCAATATTAGTAAAGAGCATCTCAACCAAGGTCCTCCTTTCTACTTTGATGGTATAGGAGCATGTTTGACTCAGATATGAACCACTTGTGGGCAGAGTTATGGGTGAGAAATCTGGTATTTAAGGAATACTCTGGATTAGTTACCCACTGGTGAGAAAATAAAAAAGCAATGAGCACTTTATCCAAATACCATGTGATGAATCAAGTACTCAAAAATGCTAACTGGGTTTAGACTATTCTATTACCAAAATATTCCAATCAATTCCTATGGACAGTTTGTAAACTGTCATTCCCAATGCCTCCACATCCTTCAAGTTCCCATGCAAAGGTCTCATAGCTTGTCAGAACTTTTGGGGAAGTGCTTTATTTTTTTATTTTTATTTTTTTTAATTAAAAGTTAAGTCATGAAGATGGCCGAATAGGAACAGCTCCAGTCTCCAACTCCCAGCGCGAGAGACACAGAAGACCGGTGATTTCTGCATTTTCAACTGAGGTACTGGGGTCATCTCACTAGGGAGTGCCGGACAATCGGTGCTGGTCAGCTGCTGCAGCCCGACCAGCGAGAGCTGAAGCAGGGTGAGGCATCGCCCCACCTGGGAAGTGCAAGGGGGAAGGGAATCCCTTTTCCTAGCCAGGAGATCTGAGACACACAATGCCTGGAAATTCGGGTAACTCCCACCCCCATACTGTGCTTTAAGCAAACGGGCACACCAGGAGAATATATCCCACAACTGGCCGAGAGGGTCCCACGCCCACAGAGCCTTCCCCATTGCTAACACAGCAGTCTGCGATCTAACCACAAGGCAGCAGCGAGGCTAGGGGAGGGGTGCCCGCCATTGCTGAGGCTTAAGTAGGTAAACAAAGCCACTGGGAAGCTCGAACTGGGTGGAGCTCACAGCAGCTCAAGCAAACCTGCCTGTCACTGTAGAGTCCACTTCCAGGGACAGGGCACACCTAAATAAAAACAACAAAAAAAGCAGCAGAAACCTGTGCAGACGCAAACGACTCTGTCTGACAGCTTTGAAGAGAGCAGTGGATCTCCCAACACGGAGGTTGAG
>NW_012119321.1:207978-215142 GCF_000951035.1 Colobus angolensis palliatus | reverse complement strand
TATACATATGTAACAAACCTGCACGTTATGCACATGTACCCTAGAACTTAAAGTATAATAAAAAAAAAAAAGAAAGAATGAAAGAAAAAAATAAAAGATTAAAAAAAAAATTTAAGTCATGTGCAGGGCAGAGTGAGGCAAAATGTAGCCAGTGGTCAGGATCTACAGACCTCTCCTCCACCTGGGCCTTGAGAGTTTGAGAGAAGTTCAGGAAGAAAAGCCAACAATCTGAGTCCACTGGGCTTTGAGGCAGGGGTCTTGCATCTGTACATGTGGGATAAATGATGTGAAAACCATTAACTCTGCTGCTGATCCAGCTGCGGAGAAAAGCTTTTCCTCTGATCAAGGTGATTATCTGGCTGGTGGACCTCATTTTGCACCAGGTCCTGATCCCTGAGTTGAACCTGAGTCCACAGTTCACCTGATGGAGAACTCAGAGTCAAAGCCCAGGCCCAAGTCAGGGTGTCTGACTGTTGCTTGAGGGCCTAGGGACAACATTCCTGGAGTCAGGAGGGTGGAGGTGAGGATGACAGTGAAATGGCCAGAAGGTGAAGATACATGTGAATATTCTATCTTCATTAGGTCACATGGATGAAAGGTAATAGAAAGGTAGCACATACATTTTCGAGAAGTTAAAGCTGATAGTCAGAACACAAAGATGGTTGATTGTTTCACAGACGTGGAAGGCAGGGACTGAAGACCTGTAAAATCCCCCACTGAGCAGATAACTGAGACAGTACTTCCCAGTGATGCACTCTGCTGGCAGACAGTGTGAAATTTTCCTGGAGAAGGCTCAGGCCATCAGTCCCTGGTCCATCTTCTGGCCCCACAGAGATGCTGATCAGAACACCCTCCACAGGGAGAGCATTGCGCAAGGGATTCCCTTTTTAGAAATTCTTCTAAGCCAGTCAGAAGATGACAAGCTTGAAGAAGGAAGGGGATCAGAACCTGGGCAATGTCTTAGAGTGGCTGACCTATCGCTGTGTGTGGTTCACAGTGTTTTCACTAAGACAAAACAGAGGGAGAAAGAAAAACCCTACACCCATACAAACTTTGAGGGAATATTGGAGCTTAATGTAACAGAGACCAGTTGTGCTAGGAAATTTTATTACATTCTCTGAAGGAGTGGCAGGGTTCTGTGTTTGGGCTGGTTTCCGAAGTGCAGTAATTGTCAAGCTCACCAAAAGTGCGACAGAATCACGGAATTACCCTTGGTAGAATGCCGGAATTACTCCTAACCCCTACCCTCATCCTCCGCCTGGACCAGAGAGAGAAACAACTACTTGAGTTTTCAGAAACTATCAAATCTTGGCTCTAGCTCCACATCCTTGGCCAGAGCAGGAAGGTTGGGGTGAGGGACACGGTGAACAAGAACTGCATCCTCACACTGCTCACACTTCCTCTTTCCCCCTTTTGCTCTTGTGTTGGGGTCAGAGGTTACCAGGCAGGGTTCACTAAGGTTGTCAGTGGGAGGATGCGACTCCTCGTGGGTTCCTCCCAGCAAGTTCAGTATTGGGGGCTCCCAATTCCCCTTTCTCCTGCAAGGAAAGACACCACAGCTATGTCATCCTCCTTCAGAGACTGCAGATTGGAGGTCTGTTTTTCCACAAAACCTAGTTCTAAGCCATTTCTAGCAAGTGAGAGTGACTGGAAGCCTAGGGGTGACAGCTGCCCAGGGGGCAGGCTTAAATAGTGACTCCTGCTAGTAGTGAACGAATTCAAATTTCACACAAGGAGGGCAAAACCATGGGCTATTTTCTCCCCTGAATTTTTGCCTATTTTTGGGCCCTAATCAAATTGAGAAAAGCATGACTAAAACACTCAAACTGAAAATATAGTTAGAGATATACACTTTGTAAGACTAACTCGGGAATCTACTGCCCTGCTTCTGCAAGGATAGCGCTCTATAAGGCATGACTTGAAATGAAATCCAAGCACCTTTTATCTATCTGTTTAACTCTGGTGCAGGGGAACAGAGAAGCATTTAAGGTATAAACTAAATTAGACTGTTCCTGAAGAGAACATTTGCTACTCACATTTATGGTGGAAGAAGCAATCTCACAACACAACAAAGCTCTCCTTGTGAGTGAAGCAGGCAAGTCCTGGGTAGGTCTAGACTACAAGGCTCACAGGCTGTATGCCCTAAGCTACTGATGCCCCTTTGTGCCAGAGGCTGTGTTTTGCAGCAAACTCAGTTCAGGCCTGGGAACCCTGAGCTCACCAAGACTCCTAAATAGTCAACTAAAACCCCTGAAATAGCCAGGCCTGTTTCTTTAATCATTAGTATTATTTGTATATCTTTAGGGGGTACAAGTCCAGTTTTGTTACATGGATATATTACCCAGTGGTGAAGTCTAGACTTACCAGAGCAACAACAGGGTGGTAAATAATCTCCCTTGTGCAATCAACAACTATAACCTTGGCAGGTAGGGTGCCTACTATTCATACCGACTACAGAGAGCGTGGACTCCTCTAACTTGATAAAGTATATGAAGCCAGTTATCAATTTATTACCTCTCAGCTCCAAATTCACCCTTCAATATATATATTCTTTGATAATAGAGGGATTCTTTAAGCATCTCTCCTTTAAAGTAACATCAAAGAGCACGATATTACACTTACTTAATAGAGGGCTCTGGAGGGACAGACATTGAAAAAGGAAGCGGTACTTCTATGATTTCTGGTTCTCAGAGTTGTGGAAGTGAGGACATTCAGGATGCTTTGTCCCAGGCCTGGGCCCAGAACAACTGTCCCTCAGCAATCCTGCAGTCCTGGTGTGCCCTGATGATCAGCTTCTTGTGGCCCTCTTGATAGGAACATGCTGTTCTCCATGTTATCTGCCCATTGCTTCTCTCTGCTCACTTGCTCCAGAGCCACAGACACACATACACACACACTCACACGCACACACATGACCAGGTTCGTGTAGTCCTGCCAATACTGCAGCCCTCTCAACACTGAGACCCCACCCGAATCCTGTGCAAGGGGCATTGTTTACCCCATGCTTCCAACTGAGCCAGGCCCCCTAACCCCTACTTCACACCCAGTTACTAGCCACCAGCTATTGCTTGTCCACACTACCATGCTCCAAAGGGTGCCTTCTTGCTTCCTCTGCGACCGTAGACCAGTTCTAGCTCTGCAGACCAGCTCAGTTACTGGCAAACCAGTGGAACTTCTCTGCCATCCAGTGGGTTCTTCTCCAATTAGGTATGAAATCCAGCCTTGGGGAGAGGCTTTCATTCTAAGTTTGTCTTTCCTTGGATACTCTCCCCCAGTCCCAGAAAACCCCATATAGAGTTGTCTTGTAACTATATAAGATATTTTATCATAGTTTAATGATTCTTTATATTAACCATTCTCCTTCTAGATCACTATGTGCTTTCCGTCTTCTGATTGAATCCATATTGCTACAAAACACATGTCTACAGCAAGCATCATTCTTAACGGAGAGTCACTGAAAGCTTTCTCTTTAAGAGCTGCATCAAGTAAGGATGTCCGCTATCACCACTTCTATTCAATAGTTTACTGGGGGTGGTGATGGGGTCCCAGACAGAGCAATAGAGCAAGAAAAAGAAGTAAGATATTTGGAAAGGAAGAAGAAAGACTGGCACTATTTACAGATGATATGACAGTGTATATAAAATTCTACAACGTATTACAGAAAAATTATTAGAATCGACAGAAGAGTTTATACACTTGTAGGATAAAATCTTAATGAACAAAAGCCAATTGTATCCTATTTACAAGCTACAAATTTAGACAGTAAAAATTCCAAACATAGGATTTGCACATTTGCACAATATGAAGTGCCTAAGATAAAAAAGTTGCCTTATCGGAAAAATATAAATTATTACTTGGGCACATTAAAGGAGATCTTATTAAAAGGAGAGACAGACCAAAACCATGAACCAAACATTCGATACTGAGAAGTCAAATCTAAAATATCAGCACAATCTGAATTAGAACCCTAAACTAGCTGTTGGTTGAAGTTTTTATGATGAGTTTGTAATTTAAATGGAATTGAAATGGACCAAAAGTAGCCAAGACACTTTTGAAGAACAAGGTAGAATTTACTGCCTTATCCAAATATCAGAATTGACTATGGATCTGTAGTAATTGAGACAGTGTGGTATTTCAAACAGACAAATAGGGCCAAGCACTTAATAGCGAGTATAGGAACTAGCCCACATATGGGTAGATACTTGATTTATGGCACTGTAAACCAGTTGGCAAAAGGCAGACTTTTCAATAAGTGGTTCACTGAGAAAACTGGATATTCAAATGAATGAACAAATAAATAAATGCAACCCCACTCAACACAATACAAAAACATCAATTGCAGGTGGATTAAGACCTCACTGTGAAGGGCAATAGCATACACATTTTAGAAGAAAATATAGAGAATGCTTTCCTGGCCCAGGGTTTCTTAAAACAGAAAAGATTTCTTAAAACAGATTTCTTAAAACAAAAATGCACTAACCATCAGGAAAAGAATGATGAATTTGACTATATTATAATTAAGATCATCTGTTCACAAAACATAGCACAAAGCAATGGGAAATACAAACAGAACAAGGGAATATTTTGGGCACAGGAATGGACTAATATTTAAAATATTTAACAGGCTTATTAAGTCAGTAAGTACTAGATGAACAATAGAATAGAAACATGGGTTAAAATAGGTAAATTTGAACAGGCCTTCTTCGGAGTAGAAACTTCAAAACGCTCATAAACACGAAAATGTGCTAAAGCTTAATAGTAATTTGGATATTGCCCACCAATAGATTGGCAAAATTTAAATTCTGGCAATACTTGGTGTAGGTGAAGATGTGGAGCAGTAGGGACTCTCCGTGCTGCTGGTGGGATTGACAGCTGGCCCAATCACTACAGAGAACAATTTGGCATCATCTAGTAAAGCTCAGGATGTCCATACCCTATGGCCCTGTGATTCTATTCTTGGATATATACCCTAGAGAGATTTTTACACATGTGTCCTATGAGAAATGTGCAAGAATGTTCATAATAATCACTGAAAAGTAGAAGCAATCCTAATGTCCATCTGCTGTAGAATGGAGTGGTATAATCATACCATAATCACTTTGCTATAAGCATATGCTGGAACAACAGTCAACAATGGAGACAAAGGATCTACTTACTTATAGCTATTATGAACAACATGGAAGAGTCTCTTAAGTATAATAGAGAGTGAAAGAAACAAGTTATAAAAGGAAACATGCCATATGATTCCATTTATACAACTTCATATCAACTCTATTGTTTAGGGATGCGTACAAAAGTGATAAAGCTATAAAGGAAAGCAGTGAAATGATTATTACAAAGTTATGGCAATGACTATATCCATATAGGAGAGTGTGGGTTGTGATTGGGAGGAGCACAGCAGCTGTATCCTGGAAGGCTGGCAGTGGTCTATTGCTTGACCTTGGTCCTGGTTACACAGGTGTCTGCTTTTCTAAAATCTAAACCATATAGATATATTTTGTGCACTCTTCTATACCTCAGATTTGAAAAATGCCTCCTCCAGAAAAAGTAATAGAAAGAAAAGTATGTGGAGTAGAAATGTTGATGAGGTTCAAATACTTATGGATGAAAAACTTGATTTTCAAGAGACCAAGTGTTCACTGTCATTAAAAGAGGGCGAGAGAGCTGGGAGTATTTAAACAACAGGTTACACCTCCCCCCACCCCACCACCAATCTATTCATCACTCTAAGCCTTCTCATCTCAGATATTTCACCCTATATTTGTGTCAATTCCCAACTCAGTCGTGACAGACAAATTGGAGGATTGTCATCATCATTAATAAGATCATTAGGCACCACAGGCCCAGCAAGACTGGGCCACTGCACTTAAATGCGAGTAGGTACACCAGGTTGATTGGACAAGATCGTCTGTGCCTTTTCCTTGACAGAATCCATTGCAGTGAGTGAGGGTTTAACCTAAACACATTTAACTCAGACTCCTGCCCAGAGACCTCCATGTGCTGGAGAAGGCAGAGCAAACTGAGGAATGAATGCCCTCATTGTGCTGTGAGAGTGGACAGGAAATTTATCATGGTACAACCGATGGTGGAAGGGCAAAGAGTTGGTTTAGGTTGTACACTGTATAGGGAGAAGCCAGGAGAAGGTTGGGTTTTTTTTCAGATTTCAATATAAATTGTTTCATCCTCCAGACTTTGCATTTCTAGGCTGAACACTGCTAATCTGTTTTGGCCACATCTCTCACTCATTCTAATCTCTGTATCAGCAAGACAAAAATTGAACTATGGGGCAAATTGTACCGAAGACTTTGCTCAAGACAATTGTGAGTATGGAAGTTGTCCCACGGGGAGGTGGGAGGGGGAAGGACACTTTCAGCAGAAATGCCAGCACTATGGTGGTTTACTGCTGACACAGAGACAGTTTATTCTCTCAGGGATTGTCTTTCATCCATCAGTCCAGCCAGTCAGCCAGCCAGCAAACAAATTTTAACACACAAAAAGTACGAAGCAACATGTCTAACACTGGGAGGGGCTGGGGGTGTTTATTTGGGTATATCAATGAGTCACGGATTAAAATTACTTTTAGTGGATAGATGCCTAGGTGTTCCACAGCATTACTGAACAAGCTGTCGTCATTTCCCTATCACCTCAGAAGACCTCCTTAATTACTTACGTATATTAACTGTAGAACGTATTTATGCATACCAGGCTCTACCTCTGGGCTTTCTATTCTGTTCCGGAGACCCAGTACCAGAATATTTAAATCACTGTGGCGTTAAATACGTTTTAATATCTGATAGGGCCAGTTTCTGCGCATTGCACATTTTTTTTTCCCCTTTCAGGAACGTGTTCAGGCCCGCGGCAGGGGGCGGGGTCGCGCCTCCTCCTCGGCTCTGGTTCCAGCCGAGCCTCTGGGACGCAGAGATGGAAATCCCGAAGCTGCTCCCGGCTCGCGGGACACTACAGGGCGGTCACGGCGGTATCCCCGCGGGTGGCGGCCGGGTCCACCGAGGCCCTGACCCGCCGGCTGGCCAGGTCTCCACGCGCCACCTCCTGCTGCTCCGGGACCTCCAGATGGAAATCCCAAAGCTGCTCCCGGCTCGCGGGACACTACAGGGCGGCCACGGCGGTATCCCCGCGGGTGGCGGCCGGGTCGACCGAGGTCCT
>NW_012119321.1:184231-207378 GCF_000951035.1 Colobus angolensis palliatus | reverse complement strand
CCCCGCGGGCCGCTGGGCTCGGGCTCAGGCATGGTGCTGTACTTGTGCCCCGAGGCGCAGTGCGGGCAATCCTTCGCCAAGAAGCACCAGCTGAAGGTGCACCTGCTGACGCACAGCAGCAGTCAGGGCCAGAGGCCCTTCAAATGCCCCCTGGGTGGCTGCGGCTGGACCTTCACCACCTCTTACAAGCTCAAGAGGCACCTGCAGTCTCATGACAAACTGCGGCCCTTTGGCTGCCCGGCGGAGGGCTGTGGCAAGAGCTTCACCACAGTGTACAACCTCAAGGCGCACATGAAGGGCCATGAGCAGGAGAACTCATTCAAATGCGAGGTGTGTGAGGAGAGCTTCCCCACGCAGGCCAAACTCAGCGCCCACCAGCGCAGCCACTTCGAACCCGAGAGGCCTTACCAGTGCGCGTTTTCTGGCTGCAAGAAGACATTTATCACAGTGAGTGCTCTGTTTTCCCATAACCGCGCCCATTTCAGGGAACAGGAACTGTTTTCCTGCTCTTTTCCTGGCTGCAGCAAGCAATATGACAAGGCTTGTAGGTTGAAAATTCACCTGCGGAGTCACACCGGTGAGAGACCTTTCCTTTGTGACTTTGATGGCTGTGGCTGGAACTTCACCAGCATGTCCAAACTCTTAAGGCACAAAAGAAAGCACGACGATGACCGGAGGTTCATGTGCCCTGTGGAAGGCTGTGGGAAATCTTTCACGAGGGCTGAACATTTGAAAGGCCACAGCATAACCCACCTGGGCACAAAGCCTTTCGTGTGTCCTGTGGAAGGCTGCTGTGCCAGGTTCTCTGCTCGCAGTAGCCTCTACATTCACTCCAAGAAACACCTGCAGGATGTGGACACTTGGAAAAGCCGTTGCCCGATCTCCACTTGTAATAAACTCTTCACATCCAAGCACAGCATGAAGACGCACATGACCAAGAGGCACAAGGTGGGCCAGGATCTCTTAGCACAGCTAGAGACAGCAAATTCTCTTACACCCAGCAGTGAACTTACCAGCCAGAGACAGAATGATCTCAGTGATGCAGAGATTGTGTCTCTCTTCTCTGATATTCCTGACAGTACTTCTGCTGCAGTGCTGGACACAGCATTGGTGAACTCTGGAATCTTGACTATTGATGTGGCTTCTGTGAGCTCGACTCTGGCAGGACACCTCCCTGCTAATAGTAATTCCGTAGGGCAGGCTGTGGACCCTCCGGCCTTGATGGCCACCAGCGACCCTCCTCAAAGTCTGGATACCTCTCTCTTTTTCGGAACAGCGGCCACTGGTTTTCAGCAGAGCCCCTTAGATATGGATGAGGTCTCAAGTGTAAGTGTGGGGTCATTGGGATCTCTGGGCTCTTTGGCCATGAAAAACTCCAGTCCAGAGCCCCAGGCTTTAACACCCAGCAGTAAGCTAACAGTGGACACAGATGCTCTGACTCCTTCCAGCACCCTTTGTGAAAACAGTGTCTCAGAACTACTGACACCAGCCAAAGCGGAGTGGAACGTACATCCTGACTCTGACTTCTTTGGACAGGAGGGAGAAACCCAGTTTGGATTCCCCAGTGTAGCAGGAAACCACGGTTCTCAGAAAGAAACAGATCTTATCACTGTGACTGGCAGCTCATTTTTGGTATGAACCAACTCTATTCATTCCTTGCCATGTGGCTTACTTTTATTGCAGTCAATTTTGAGGATGTTCTGGACTAAATATCTAAGTGCAGTCATTTCTTTTTGGTTTGCAAAAAGAGCACAGCCCTGGACTACAAGTTTGGAGATCTAAATTCTGATCTTGAGTCTAGAACTGACAAGTTGTGTGACCCTGAGCAAGTCACTTAACCTATCTGAGCCTTAATTTCCTTATTTATAAATTGAGGTGGTTTGAATAGATTGCTTTTAAGGTCTTTCTGCTCTGTGATTCCTTGATAATAGATTTATTTCCTTGAAAAATATGAGAACTTTTTCAGTGATGTGGTATGTCTTTTTTTTTTAACTGCCCTCCCACCCCTCACATGTTCTTTTTTTGGCAAACGTACATAATGTTACATCATATTATGATGAACATCCATGTACTTTTCACTCCACCTCCACTTCAGCAATTATGAATCCATGAACAGTCTTTTTTAACTTAGCCTCACTCACTCCCCATGTTCTAGTATTATTTTGTAACAAATAGCAGACATCTGATCATTTTATCTATAAATATTATTTATATATCTCTGAAAGCTGTGGGCTGATATGGAAAAAAATGATAATTCCATTATCACAAGTGGTATTCACAGTAATTCTTTAATATCAGTAAATATCCAGTGAGAGTTCAAACTTCCAATTGCCTCATAAATGCTACTTGTTTTATTATTTTTAATTAGTAGAATCCCGTAAATCTCCTCAGTGTCTTCTTAATCCATATGTTTCCCCTTCATCTTTCTTTTTTTCCTTGCGATTTTGTTTATGAAATGAGGTTGTTTCACATGTAGCATTTGCTATGATTTAAGTTTTGCTAATTACATCCCTATGGTAATGTTTGCTTTCCTCTATCCTCTGTTTCTTTAATTTGCTAGTTATGTCTAGAGACTTGATGAGATTGAAACATGGCTTTTGGCATGAATGTTTCATAGGTTATGTTGTGTTCATTTAGTAGGTGGTGCATAATCTGTGGTTTTCTCTCTTTTGTGGTATTAGCAGCTGCTGCAGATAAATGCATTAATTCACGATGCTTCTGATATAATGAATCATCTTTGTAGAGTTACTAATCCTTAGCAAAGGAGAAAATGCTATGTAATAGAAATATTATTCAATACCAAAATATTTTCTTAAATAGTCATAGAACTAACAAGAAAAAATAGATAGCAAAAAAATGTGTTGGCTGTTCTCACTGTTTATCTTCCTGACTTCTTTTGATGATGGAAGGCAGTTTTGTGGAAATTGCCAGCCAGGACTTTGACATGAAACAGACCCAGGGCTAAATTTTGGCTCTGTGGTGTTGGTTAAGTGGCCTTGAATAAATTAGTTATTAAGCCTCAGTTTTCTAGCTTTTAACTGATTATAGCAATGCACACAGATACCTGACACACTGTTAAATTTTCTTCTCTTCCTGTTTCTTACATTAAGAAAAAATACTCTGTGTTTTGGCATATTTTGGTGAATTTGTACCATTTTTATTCTCAGTCCTTCCTTTTATAATAATTGGAGTATTTTAATCTTATTCATATGCAGACAAAAGAGCTTTATGAAGTTCAGGGTGAAGTAGTCAAGGGAATCTGTTTATTCCCTCTTCCCTCTACTGAATAATTTTCCCTCTAAGAATTGCTGTGGGTAATACCACGAGTGGAGATATTGCCCACATGCGTAACAGCGTATCTCTCCATTTGATCAATTCCCACATGCATAACAGCATATCTCTCCATTTGATCAATTTGTCACCATCTTTGCTCTGCTTTGAAAGTCAGGCTTCTCTGTGACTGAAGCCTGCTGTTCCCTGAAAATCTGATAATGGAGCAGTGGAGGTTTCTTTCTTTCTGTGCTCTGTAGATCTCATTGTTTGCACTTGGAGTTTCCCAGAGTTGAAAGGAAAGATTGAACTGGAATATTGTGTAAACTGTCTGTCTTACATTAGTGTAGCATTTTGCAATTTGGGGAACATCTTCACAATTTGTGTCTCGTTGTTCAGAACAACGATGTGAAGTAGTTTTGGCAATGTCTGTGTTTCATGTAATTTAGCCAACTCCCATTCCAACTAGGCTTTGGCTAAATCTGACAATTCTATATATAGCTTAAAACAAAGAAGATACATTCTTTTCACCCCTCCCAGTCTACCCATCCAGCCTTCATGATTCATTCCTGTGTCAAGGTTAGTCGCTGTTTTCCATTTGAATTGGTTTCTTTTATGGTCAGTTTACTTTCTTCCCTCTCCCCTCCCTTTCCTGTACATTCCCGTCCTTGCCACGCCTTTCTGTCCTCTTTTTTAATGGATGTATCTTTTTCCTGCTGTTATCCCTCAGACATTCTCCTCATGGCACATTTTCTTTGAATGCTAACATTTACTGAGTGTGCATTGGAGTTCTGTGCATACAGGAAGAAGTTATTTTCTGAGTTTAGATAATACTATGTGTATATGTGATTAAAATGATGAAGATTATTTTCTATACCCTTCAAATTAGAAGTGGATTTCTGTTTCATTACTTCCAATTTAAAAAGTTTTTGCCAGAGTTTTGCCAATACTCTCTTATTTGCTCTAGTATACTAGTCCAGTATTGTTTGCATGTGGATGTCTGTGGATAACAGTTATTGTAGCACTTTGGCAGTGCACTAAAAATTTGCCACTATGAAATGTTTCTGTATTGCGTGTGTGTGTGTTGAAATACGCACACAGCCACACCCATATGTATATTAAAAGTGGTTGTATTCATTTAGTGAAAAACAAAAAGTAGATGTACTTTTGTAAATCAGATAAATGCTTGGAATTTGATTGTGTCTACCCATTCAACAGTTTTCCCTCTTTGCTCTGGAAATATTTGTACTCACATAGCATATTTCAAAAATGTCGTTGTTCGTTAAGGCCTTTTAAATAGACCACTATTTTTTGTGTCTGGCAGATGAGTATGTCAAGAATTAAGATGAACACATAAGTCTTGGAAATTAAATAAATTTATAAACATAAAGATAATTTAATGCTGTGACTTCATTTTTTAAAATTATTTAAACCAACTTTCTCCCAATAAAAAATTATAAACTATGTCTTGTCCTGCTTATTCCTGGACAAATTTTCAAAGGACCAATGTTACGTTCTCAGAGGGAACAGCTTTTATTTGTCCATGGGCTCACAAAGTTTCACTAAACAAATTTGTTCAAATGATTTCTCTTTCAACATCATTTTCTAGCAAAATCATGGAAAACAGCTTTACACTTTCAAGGTAATAGATATAATTCTGTTGGTGGTGATAAGCTGCACTTGACTCATCTGGAAAAAGTTGCCATCACTCCTTTTAAATAATGGTACTTGTTTTAATTTCATCCTGTTTCCTTTCTGCTTCTCTTCAGGCATTGACTTATTAAAACTTCTCGTCAATTGAAAACATAGTAACATAATGGCTTAAAAAGAATTGTGTTTTTAGGGCTCCATTGATCTTGTTGGTCATAAGCTAAAAATACACTGATATTGGTATTTCTTTTACCAATTAGTATAATTAATACAACAAAATGCTTTAGTAGTAGTCGAGAAACATGGATAGACTATGAAGTTTGTCTCTGTGACCTACATTTTTCATGTTCATATCTGGGAAACATATGAGAAAGCAATTTGTAAGCTGGAGATTATACTGTATATATTCAAAATTAACAAATATTTACTGAGCATCATTGTGAAGATTACCCCATAACATATTGAGTGGTCTGTGAGAGGAGTACTGTATGACCCTGACCTTTAAAGAGATCGCTGTTGATGGGAGGCGATAGAAAAATAATATATTAAATTATTGAAGAACAAAAACAGAAAAATGTTTACTTTGACACCAAAATGAAAATGATTAAGAGGTAAAAACAAAACAAAACAAAAAAACAGTAAGAATAATGAGACATTTATTCTGGACACAGAGAAGCCAGCAAATATGTTTTAATAGAGGAGTCAGATCATGAAAATTATGTTTTAGAAAAGTTAATGTCATGCTAGTGTACAATGTGGATTAGATGGGAAAGACTGGAACAGGAAAATCAGTGAGAAAGCTTTTGCAGCAATCAAGGTGTGATATGAAGGATGAAGCCAGAACTAGGGTAGTGCCAGTGGAAATCAAAAGGAAGAAAGAGGTATTGGAAATATTTTCAAATATTTCCAGTATTTGAAGACAGATTTCAAATATCAGATAATTTCAAATATCTCTTTAAATACTGAAGAGACAACTTAGTACCTCATTGTGGGGGAAGAAGCGAGGGAGGGAGGGAGAGAGAGAGAGAGAGAATGAAAGAGAGAGAGAGAGATCATCATAGAAACCAAGAATGGTAACTCAGGTTTCCTTGGAGACTATAATATATTTTTACTAACAGAATGAGGGAAGTAAGGAAGAGTTCATTTTGAGAATCAGTGTATAAAGATGGTGTATTTAGTTAAACAATAATTGTTAAAGCATTGTTATCCTGCATGAGGATACATTATAATGTGGATACAGTTGTGATTTATCCACTTTCTAGAAGACACCAAAAGGCTACTCTTTTTTTTTGGCAGGGGGTTCCTTTAGGCATTCTCAGAGCTACCTACACAGTTATGATCCTCTTACCTCCTTTTGAATTACCAGAGACCTCCCCAGCTTGTCCTGAATGATCCAGATCTGCATTAGCCAATATGGTAGCTACTAGTCATATGTGCCTATTCAGCATTTGAAATGTGTCTAGTGCAACTGAGGAACTGAATTCTTAATTTAATTTAAATTTAAGTTTTAAAACTGAAGCAGTTATAAAACATTTTTCTGTTAAACACACAAATGTTTTGGCAGGACTAAATTTCACTTTAGCCATTGAAAATTTAGTATCCAAATTGAGTTGTGCTATGAATGTAAAATATAAACCTTAATACCAAAAATTTTCAGAGGCTTAATATAAAAATTAAATATCTGATTAGTATTTTAATATTGATTACATGTTGAATAATGTTTTGAATAGATTTGGTCAAAAAATATTCAAATTAATTTTATCAGTTTCTTCTTACTTTCTTAATGTGGCTACTAAAAAATCTGAAATAAAAGCAGAACACAGTGGCTCATGCCTGTAATCCCAACACATTAGGAGGCCAAGGTGGAAGGATCACTGTGACCAGCAATTCGAGGCTTCAGTGAGCTATGATTCCACTGCTGCACTCCAGCCTGGGTGAGAGAGTGAGACCCTATCTCTTTAGAAAAGAAGAAAATTAAAGAAAATTTAAAATTAAACATATGGCTCTTTAAAAAAATAAAATTACAGATAAGCTCTCATTATATTTCTATTGGACAATGCAAATCTGGACATTACATCACTTCCTAAGACTACTCTGTATGAAAATGAGCTATGCCTTCTGTGCTGTATACTAACTTTTAAGATTCACTGGGTATTCTATTTTATGTTTAGGGTATAATAGTCTATGTATTATAAAGGACTGCACCATAGTTTTAGGAATTCAGTATTTTGTCATGAATTTCAGCAGTTCACTATGAAAGTAGAAGTGAGTTTCACCTGCATCTGTCTCAGTTGGAGCTGGGAAGAGTAAGATGGTGAAAAGTTCAATATTCCTGGATATGTGTGAGATTGCCTCATTGAGGCATCTCACTCATCATCTCTTCTGTCACTAAAGAGAGTCGTGAGGCAAGGGATAGTGTGAAAACCCCTACAAGAGTCTTTCCATTTTGTAGTTTCCCTGTCCACTAAAAGAGAGAACTCTAGAAGGAAGGGAACAAAAATGAAGGGTAAAACATTAAAGGAATGTAAATAACTCTCCAGGAATTACATTGTATTTGATGGTGAATTTGATAGGGGTCCCACTTTGTCACCTAGGATAATTTCTCACTCTTGTTAATTTAAAGACAGACAACACTCTTTTAACTTTTCATTTTTCTAAAGACAATATCCAAATGCGGTATTTTAAAACAAAGCACACAAAGATACCTAACAGCACACCAACAATTTCTGAATCCCTTAAGACCATTGATTCTATTTGTTTACTAAGCTATCAATCAGCACTTATGTATTGAGTACCTAATATATGAGGTATTGTGAATTATTACACCTAAAGTATAACTCAATCATTCCAAATTTTTTTGAGTATCAATTATGTAACAGGTATTGTCCTTATGTTTAAAGATATGATCTATATGGGAAACTATTAAAACCAGTGTATAACAGAGCTTTAAGAGGTACATTATAGATTTACCAGAATAAGAAGTACCATTTTCTGTAAGTGAGCATAAATTTTGATGATGGGAAACCAATATACACAATATCAGGAAATATAGTATTTCATCAGAAACTGAAATTTTGTTTAAAGTATAAATATCGCAACAAAAGTATTCTAAACTAGAACTTTGACAGGTTTCTGAGAAGTAGATTTGATAAACTGTAGCAAAATATGAAAATTAATTATGAAATAGACTTTATTTTTTATGTATTTTTAGATTGCAACTTTTGGCTTGATGAATCTTTTTTATTTATTTATTTATTTATTTATTTATTTTTATTATACTTAAAGTTCTAGGGTACATGTGCATAACGTGCAGGTTTGTTACATATGTATACTTGTGCCATGTTGGTGTGCTGCACCCATCAACTCGTCAGCACCCAACAATTCATCATTTATATCAGGTATAACTCCCAATGCAATCCCTCCCCCCTCCCCCCTCCCCATGATAGGCCCCGGTGTGTGATGTTCCCCTTCCTGAGTCCAAGTAATCTCATTGTTCAGTTGCCACCTATGAGTGAGAACATGCTGTGTTTGGTTTTCAGTTCTTGTGATAGTTTGCTAAGAATGATGGTTTCTAGCTGCATCCATGTCCCTACAAAGGACGCAAACTCATCCTTTTTTATGGCTGCATAGTATTCCATGGTGTATATGTGCCACATTTTCTTAATCCAGTCTGTCACAGATGGACATTTGGGTTGATTCCAAGTCTTTGCTATTGTGAATAGTGTCGCAATAAACATACGTGTGCAGAAACTTATACCTATAAGTGATCCTGGGGATTGTGTACTTATCTCCCTCATTATATGAATGAGGAAAGGTATTAGGCCTACACTTTGTGTGTAAATTTCTTTTCTTCTTATTATAAGGCATTATTGCAAAATTTAATTCTGTGGAAAAATAAGGACATTATTTTGAAGATAAATGTCTTATATTGACACACCAGGTGGAAGGAATGAAATAGTAATTAATTTCAGGTAACATTTGGGACTGAAAGTTAGAGTTAAATATGGAGGAACCTAAAGGTTCACCAGTGCTCTGGGGTGGGAGTTCTGGTAAACATGTAAGTGTTTTGATTTCTGGTAAAAAAAAAAAAAAAAAATAGTAGCTTAATATTTTTGAAAATTAGGGAAAATTTCGTTTCAAAATAGCAAAATAAAACTTTCTTTAATGCTAAGAATTTTTTAATTTTCAAGATGTAAAACACTCACAAAGGGTAAAAAACAAACATTTTCCTTATAGCATAATAGCAAAAGAAAGTGATTTATTTTAAACAAGACTAACCTCTCTCTTCTGTTTACAGTACAGCGTAGAAGCTAACTTCAGAATTATCTTCTGTCTTCAAATGACAGAAGGAAACTGTCCACTTGTCTGCTTAGAAATTTTCCAGAACAGAGAACCCTAGTGGAAATACCATTGAAGGAGCAGCAGCAGTTTATCCCAAGCTAGTTTCAGCTTTAGTGCTGCCTTAGTGAGTCCTTTCCTGTCCAAAGTGCCAGCATTAGCTAGTTTAACACCAACTACAGTCAACTTTTAGTACTTGCTATGTGTAAGAAAATTTAGCATTTTTCTCATTCAATTCACATATGATTGTGGGCTTCCTGGTGCTAATTATTAATTATCTCATTATAATATTAACAATAATCAGTTGGCATGTCTTATGATAATAATTACACTTCAATATTTTATCTTCATTTAAAAATTGTTTTGACTAAATAAAATTTTGCTTGACATAGGGGTACATTTTTCTACATTATTTGAGTATGTCTCAATCATCTCCGTATTTTGGAAGCAATACAATTTAGAGCTCTGTTAACATTTATTTAGCTAAATGTTTAGAATTATAGCCTTACAATGTTGGCTACTTTGAAAATGGAGAAAGGCAAGCATCCCCCACGTTCATAGATCAGTGATAAAGTCCCTGGAAAAAATTTGGGGAGTGAGACATTAAGTAGGTCTTAGAGTTAAGATCAAATTCATAAGAAAAAAGCTATTTGATTCTGTCGTTTAAAATTATTCATTTATATTTATCAAGTTTGCTGCTGATATATATCATATAAACTCATAGAAGCCTATTTTTAAAACTCTGTTTAAAGTATTATGTCATTAATTGGTACTTTAAAAAATAGCCTAACTGGTATTTTATTTTTACAAAGGGCATCTGATAGCATTTAGACTTTGAAATTTGAATACAAAATATGTACAGTCCTTAAATATAACATTTCATAATATTTGTAAGGTAGTTCTGACTATGATTCATAATAGATTCTTTTGTGACAACAACAAAAATATTTTACAAAGGTAAAATGTTACGTGCATCCACAGCCAACATTACATTTACTTTCCACTCATATATTCATAATAAGACAATAGTAAAAAGCATTGAGAATTCTTCTCAAAGATAGAAAACTGTGGCTAAAAAATATAAGAAGGATTTTAAAATAGAGCATCATACTTTTTACTTTCTCGAAAGCCTTTGATCAACAGCATCGGGAAACAAAGATGAGAGGCACATGTTCAATATTCTCCAGCATTTTCCATTTATACTGAGAAATACAAAGACATCAAACAGACATTATTGCAATATTTAATGATTGTCTAGTACAAACTACATGAAGAATCATTCAGGGTACACATAACCCAGTGAGAAGAGACATTTCCTTAATTGACATCCTGCATATGAAATGTCAAAAGTGGTCAAATTAAATGTTATTTTACTTGACACTGAGAGTAGGTGTTGCTTTCCACAAATAAATACTCTTTAAAGGAGTTTTCCTTTCCACTTACAGTGAATATTTGATTCAGATAATGAAAATCGCTATTCACTCTCTTAAAATCTTTGCCTGTCCTCTTTATTGTTATTATTATTATTATTTGTTGGGAAAGACAGTCTCATGTCTGCAGTTTTTGGTTCCCACTTAGCCACATATTTATGGACCTTGGGCCTGGAACACTCCCTAACCAAGAGATAAAATGCCCACATGACTGTGCTGGACTTACCACCTCGTGCAAGAGTATCTTTCCCTGGTGCATGCTAAATGCATACCTATTTTTCTGCTTAAGCATGTGGGTTACATGACACCTGGCAAACCCCACGGCCATACCTTGCCTCCCTAGGGAAGGGTTAGGATCCTTTCTCTGCAGCAGGAGAGGAGTGTGCCATAGGCAAATTTCCCTTTTGGTTGCCAAAAGAGATCAACTAGCCATGGGAAATCAATGCACACTATTGAAGCTTATCATGCTCTCTTTATGTAGTAAAGCTTTGCTCCATCCATTGCTTAACTGTGTTGTGGGGGTTTTTGGTGACTCCAATACCCAGATGCAGTGGGCAGAAGTGTTTGGAGTCCTCCCCTGGAATTGGTAACTGGTGCATGGTATTCTGCTTGATATTGTTATTATTTGTAGTAATTTCCATCTGAACTCATTTCCTCAATGTTGTGAGATTTGTTCATGTTCATTGAGCGTAGCAATTCATTCATTTGAATTTCTCTGTAGAATCACATGGTATTCATTCACATGTCAATGAGTATGTGCATTGTTTCTTGAGTTTGGCTGCAACAGATAACACGATTCTTCTATATATATTTTAGTGCATTTTCATATGGATTTCTATGGGTCAATACCTAGAAGAATGGAAAGATTATATAGTAGTATGTGTAATGGTTCCAATTGCTCCATGTCTTTTCCAAAATTGACATTTTCAACTTTTTAATTTTAGCTGTTACTATTGGTTATCTAATAGTATTTCATTGTAGTTTTAAATGTACATTTCTATGATTACTAATGGGCTTGAGAATCTTTTCATGTTTATTGGATATTTGGATATCTTATTTTTGAAGTCTTGTGTTGTTTAAGTGGGTGAGGGCTTTGTCTTTTTCTTGATTGATTTTTAGGGGTTCTTTATATATTCAAGGTAAAAGAATTTATTAGACATATGTGAAAAAATTATCCTACTCCTTTTATTATTTTTTATAATTAAGTTCCAGGTTACACGTGCAGGATGTGTCAGGTTTTTACATAGATAAACGTGTGCCATGGTGGTTTACTGCACCTATCAATCCATCACCTAGGTATTAAGACCGGCGTGCATTAGCTATTTCTCCTGATGCTCTCCCCACAACTGTCCTCCTCTGACAGGCCCCAGTGTGTGGTATTCCCTTCCCTGTGTCCATGGGTTCTCATTGTTCAGCTAGTGAGAACATGGTGTTTCGATTTCTGTCCCTGTGTTAGTTTGTTAAGGATAATGGCCTACAGCTTTATCCATGTCCCTGCAAAGGACATGATCTTGCTCTTTTTTATGGCAACATAGTATTCCATGCTGTATATATGCCACATTTTTCTTAATCCAGTCTATCACTGATAGGCACTTGGGTTGATTCCATGTCTTTGCTATTGTGAATACTGCTGCAATGAATATACATGTCCATAATCTTTATAATAGAATTATTTATATTGCTTTGGGTATATACCCAGTAATAGGATTGCTGGGTCAAATGGTATTTCCAGTTCTAAATCTTTGAGAAATTACTACACTGTTTCCTACAATAGTTGAACTATTTACATTACCAACAATAGTGTAAAAGTGCTCATTTTTGTCTGCAACCTCGCCAGCATCTGTTGTTTCTTGACTTAATAATTGCCATTCTGACTGGCGTGAGATGGTATCTCATTGTGGTTTTCATTTGCATTTCTCTAGGGATCACTGATACTGGGCTGTTTTTCATATGTTTTTTGGCCACATCTATGTCTCCTTTTGAGAAGTGTCTGTTCATTTCCTTTTCAGAAGTGTCTGTTCATGTCCTTTGCCCAGTTTTTAATGGGGTCATTTTTTTTTCATGTATATTTGCTTAAGTTCCTTATAGACTCAGGATGTTAGACCTTTATCAGATGGATAGATTGAGAAAATTTTCTCCCATTCTGTAGACTGTTTGTTCATTCCAATGATAGTTTCCCTTTCTGATGATAATTTCTTTTGCTGTGCGGAAGCTCGTTAATTAAACTAGATCCCAATTGTCAAGTTTTGCTTTTGGTGCAGTTGCTTTTGGTGATTTTGTCATGAAGTATTTGGCTCTACTTACGTCCTGAATGGTAATGCCTAGATTTTGTTCTAGGGTTTTTATAGTTTTGTGTTTTACATTTAAGTCTTTAATCCATCTTGAGTTAATTTTTGCATAACGTGTAAGGATGGTTCCAGATTCAATTTTCTGCATATGGCTAGCCAGTTGTACCAGTATCATTTATTAAATTTATGAATTTTTCCCCATTGCTTGTTTTTGTCAGGTTTGTTGAAGATCAGATAGTTGTAGATGTGTGGTCTTATTTCTGAGATCTCTATTCTGTTCCATTAGTGTATGTGCCTTTTTTTGTAACAGTACTATCCTGTTTTGGTTACTGTAGCCTAGTAGTATAGTTTGAAGTCAGGTAGCGTGATGCCTCCAGCTTTGTTCTTTTTGCTTAGGATTGTCCTGGCTATATGAGCTCTTTTTTGGTTCCATATGAATTTTAAATTAGTTTTTCTAATTCTGCAAAAAAAATATCAATGGTAGCTTGATGGGAATAGTGTTGAATCTATAAATTACTTTGGGCAGTATGGCCATTTTCACAATATTGATTCTTCCTATCAATGCGCATGGAATGTTTTTCCATTTGTTTGTGTCCTCTCTTATTTCCTTAGGCAATGGTTTGTAGTTCTCCTGGAAGAGGTCCTTCACTTCCCTTGTTAACTGTATTCCTAGGTATTTTATTCTTTTTGTGGCAATTGTGAATGGGAGTTCATTCATGATTTGGCTCTCTGCTTGTCTGTTGGTGTATAGGAATGCTTGTGATTTCTGCACATTGATTTTGTATCCTGAAACTTTACTTAAGTTACTGATCAGCGTAAGAAACTTTTTGGATGAGTTGTTGAAGTTTTCTAGATATAGGCTCATGCCATCTGCAAACAACGGCAATTTCACTTCCTCTGTTCCTATCTGAATACCTTTTATTTCCTTCTCCTGCCTGATTGCCCTGTCTAGAACTTCCAGTGCTATGTTGAATAAGAGTGGCGAGAGTGGGCATCCTTGTCTTTCGCCAGTTTTCAAGGGGAAATACTTTCAGCTTTTGCCCATTCAGTATGCTATTGGCTGTGGGTTTGTCATAAATAATTCTTATTATTTTGAGTATGTTCTTTCAATACCTAGTTTATTGAAAGATTTTAACATGAAGGGATGTTGAATTTTATTGAAGAACTTTTCTGCATCTATTGAGATAATCACATGGTTATTTTCTTCAGTTCTGTTTATGTGATGAATTACATTAATTGATTTGCCTGTGTTGTACCAGCCTTGCATCCCAGGGATGAAGCTGACTTCATCATGGTGGATATACTTTTCGATGTGCTGCTGGATTCAGTTTGTCAGCATTTTATTGAGGATTTTTGCATCCGTGTTCATCAGGGATATTGGCCTGAAGTTTTCTTTTTTTGTTGTATCTCTGCCAGGTTTGGGTATCAGGATCATGCTGGCCTCATAAAATGAGTTAGGGAGGAGTCCCTCCTTTTCGGTTTTTTGGAATAGTTTCAGAAGAAATGGTAACAGCTTCTCTTTGTACCTCTGCTAGAATTCAACTCTAAATCCTTCTGGACCTGGGTGTTTTTCTTGTTTTCTTTTGTTTTGTTTTTTTTTGTTTGTTTGTTTTTATTCGTAGGTTATTTATTACTATCTCAGTTTCAGAACTCATTATTGGTCTATTCAGGGATTCACCTTCTTCCTGGTTCAGTCTTCAAAGGGTGTATGTGTCCAAGAATTTATCAATTTCTTTTAAATGTTCTAGCTCATTTGCATAGGGACGTTTATAGTATTCTCTGATGGTTGTTTGCATTTCTGTGGAGTCACTGGTGGTATCCCCTTTATCATTTCTGATTGTATTTATTTGAATCTTCTCTCTTTTTTTCTTCATTAATCTAACTAGTTGTCTATTTTATTGATTTTTTGGGAAAAAAAAAAGAAGACAGCTCCTGGATTTGTTGATTTTTTGAAGAGTTTTTTGTGTCTCTGTCTCCTTCCGTTCCACTTGAGCTTGGTTATTTCTTATCTTCTGCTAGTTTTGGGGTGTGTTTGCTTGTCCTTCTCTAGTTCTTTTAGTTGTGATGTTAGGGTATCAATTTGAGATCTTCCTTGCTTTTTGATCTGTGTATTTAGTGCTATAAATTTCTCTCTGAACAGTGCTTTAGCTGAGTCCCAGAGATTCTGGTATGTTGTATCTTTGTTCTCATTCGTTTCAAAGAATTTCTTGATTTCTGTCTTAATTTCATTATTTACCCAGAAGTCATTCAGGACTAGGTTGTTCAATTTCCATGTAGTTGTGTGGTTTTGAATGAGTTTCTTAATCTTGAATTCTAATTTGGTTGCCCTGTGGTTTGGGAGACTGTTTGTTATGATTTCATTTCTTTTGCATTTGCTGAGGAGTATTTTACTTCCAATTATGTGATCATTTTTGGAGTAAGTGCCCTCTGGCACTGAGAAAAATGTATATTCTGTTGTTTTTGGGTGAAGAGTTCTGTAGATATTTAACAGGACCACTTGATCTAGAGCTGAGTTCAAGTCCTAAATATCTTTGTTAATTTTCTGTCTCAATGATCTAATATTGACAGTGGGGTATTAAAATCTTCCACTCTTATTGTGTGGAAGTCTAAGTCTCTTTTTATGCCTTTAAGAACTTGTTTTATGAATCTTGGTGCTCCTGTATTGAGTGCATATATATTTAGGATAGTTAGCTCTTCTTGTTGAATTGAACCCTTTACCATTATGTAATGCTCTTCTTTATCTTTTTTGACCTTTATTGATTTAAAGCCTATTTTGTCAGAAACCAGGATTGCAACCCCTACTTTTTTCTGCTTTCCATTTGCTTAATACATTTTTCTTTATCCCTTTATTTTGAGCGTATGTGTGTCTTTGTAGCTGACATGTTTCTTTTGAATACAACACACTGATGGGTCTTGTTTTTTAATCCAGCTTGCCATCCTGTATTTTTAAATTGGGGCATTCAACCCATTTACATTTAAGATTAATACTGTAATGTGTGAATTTGATCCACTCATCATGATGCTGGCTGGTTAGTTTTGCAGACTTGTTAATAGAGTTGCTTCATAATGTTGTTGGTCTGAGCACTTCATTGTGTTTTTGTGGTGGCTAGTAATGGTTTTTCCTTTCCATGTTTAATGCGTCCTTCAGGAGCTCTTGTAAGACAGACCTGATAGTGATGAATTCCCTCAGCATTTGCTTGTACAAAAGGATTTTATTTCTCTTTCACTTATTAAGTGAAAAGAGAAATAAATTATGAAGCGAAAAAAGAAATATCACTTGGCCGGATATGAAGTTCTGGGTTGACAGTTTTTTAATTAAGAATCTTAATTATTGGCCCTCAATCTCTTCTTGCTTGTAGGGTTTCCACCAATATTCCTGCTGTTAGTCTGATGGGCTTCCCTTTGTAGGTGACCTGGCCTTTCTCTCTGGTTGCCCTTAACATTTTTCTCTTCATTTTGACCTTGGAGAATCTGATTATTTTGTGTCCTGGGGTTGATCTTCTCATGGAGTATCTTATTGGAGTCCTCTAGATTTCCTGAATTTGAATGTTGGCCTGTCTTGCTAGGTTGGAGATGTTATCCTGCAGGATATTCTGAAGCGTGTTTTCCAACTTGGTTCTATTCTCCCCGTCTTTTTCAGGTACTCCAATGAGTCATAGATTCAGTCTTTTTATGTAGTCCCATAGTTCTCAGAGCTTTTGTTTGTACTGTTTCATTCTTTTTTCTTTAATCTCACCTGCCTGCCTTAATTCAGCAAGACAGTCTTCAAGCTCTGATATTATTTCTTCTGCTTGGTCAATTCAGCTATTTTTCATGTCTATGCATCATGAAGTTCTCGTGTTGTGTTTTCCAGCTCCATCAGGTCATTTATGCTCCTCTGTAAACTGGTTATTCTAGTTAACCAATCCTGTAATCTTTTATCATTGTTCTTAGCTGCTTTGCATTAGGTTAGAACATAATCCTTTGGTTCAGTGAAGTTCATTATTACCCACTTTCTGAAGCCTACTTCTGTCAGTTCATCCATCTCAACTTCAGCCCAGTTCTGTGCCCTTGCTGGAGAAGTGTTGTCATCATTTGGAGGAGAAGAGGCATTCTGGCTTTTGGAATTTTCAGCATTTTTGCATTGGTTTTTCCTCATATTTGTGGATTTATCTGCCTTTGATCTTTGAGGCTGTTTACCTTTGGATGGGGTTTTTGTGGGGTCTTTTTTGTTGATGTTGTTGTTGCTGTTTTCTGTTTATTTGTTTTCCTGTTACCAGTCAGGTCCTTCTTCTGCAGGTCTGCTGCAGTTTGCTGGGGGTCCACTCTAGACCCTGTTCACCTGGTTATCACCAGTGGAGGCTGCAGAACAACAAAGATTGCTGCCTGCTCCTTCCTCTGGAAGCTTCGTCCCAGAAGGGTGCCAACCTGATGCCAGTCAGTACTCTCCTTTATGAGGTGTCTCATGACCCATGTTGGGAGGTCTCACCAGTCAGGAGGCACAGGATTAGGGGCCCACTTAAGGAAGCAGTCTGACTGACCCTTAGTGGAGCTGGTGTACAGGAATACCCTTCCACCAGATCTTGCAGACTCTTCAGAGCCAGCAGGCAGGAAGGATTAAGTCCTGAAACTGAGACCACAGCCGCCCCTCCCCCCAAGTGCTCTGTCCAGGGGAGATTACAGTTCTGTCTGTAAACCCCTGGCTGGAGTTGCTAAAATTCCTGCTGTGTGGCCCTGCCCAGTGAGGAGGAATACATCTGGGTCCCACTTAAAGAAACAGTCTGACCATGATCTGCCCCAGCAGCTGTGCTGCGCTGTGGGGAATTCTGCCCAGTCTTCCTAGCACTGGCAGGGAAAAACTGCTGACTAGAACCACAGTAATGGTGGTCGCCCCTCCCCTTGGGAACTTGGGTCATCTTAGGCAGACTCCAGCCTGCTGTGCTGGTCAGCGGGGATTCCAAGCTAGTGGATCTTCGTTTGCGGGATTCTGTGTGATTGGGACACACTGAGAGAGGCTGCTTGGCTCCCTGGCTTCAGCTCCCTTTCCACGGGAGTGGATGGATCTCCTGCCTCACTGGAGTTCCAGAAGCCACTGGGGTATGGAAAAACTCCTGCAACTCAGTGCTTACCGGAGCAGCTGCCAGCCCCTGCAGCTGCCATGGGTCTGCACAGCTTTGTGCTTGGGACCCAAGGCCTTGGTGCTGTAGGCTCACAAGAGAATATCCTGATCTGCGGGTTGCAAAAATCTGTGGGAAAAGCGTTCCTCGGGCGGGTAGCACAATCCCTCCCCGCCTCCCTTGGCTAAGGGAGGGAAGTCCCTTTGCCCCGTGCAGTTCCTGGGTGAACCATCACCCCATCCTGATTTTCCTTGCTCTTTATGGGTCGCACCAACTGCCTAGTCAGTCCGAATGAGAGGATCTGGCTACCTCAGTTGGAAATGCAGAATTCATTCACTGTTTATGATCATCTAGGTAGGAGCTGCAGACCAGAGGTGTTTCTACTCGGCCATCTTGTTCTCTCCCTCTATCCTACTCCTTTTACTCTTGTAAATGGTGGCTTTTGATGAAAAGTTTATAGTGTTTTCCTTTTTGGTTTGTGGTTTTTGTGCCTTTAAAAACAATGTTGCTAATCCAAAGACTACACAGATATTTTCCTGTCATTGCTTTTCAGAAACTTTTTTCCTTTTTTCATTTCTATTCGTAATCCACCTGGAATTAATTTTCATAAATGGCATGGGGTAGGCTGTTACACCATTTTTTCACCATTTAGATATCTGGTTTACCCAGCCCCATTTATTAAAAACACTACTCTGGCCTGATTGTTCTGTCATGATCATTCTATTATAAATCAAGTGTCAAATATATGTTTAAGTCTGCTTCAGTGCTGTCTATTTTGTTCTCTGTCCATGCACCAGTGCCACACAGTCTTAAATACGTTAGTTTTATAATAATTTGATATTTGATAGTATAAATTCCCTAACTCTCTTGTATAAGATCTTGACCATTATTGACCCTTTCTTTTTTCATATACAATTAGAATAAACTTATTCATTTCAATGACAAAACTACTTGAATTTTATTGGAGATTCAGTATTGAGTCTTCTAATCTATGAACATAGTATATTTCCTCCATTTAAGTATTTCTTCATTTTCCTCAGTGTGTGTGTGTATATATATATATATAGTTATATATATATATAGTATATATATATAGTTTTATATGTGAAGATTTGCACAAATCTGAATCATTTTAAAACCTTTTTTCTCATACTACAGTATAATGTTTAGTTCTGACACATATCACTATAGACTCTTTTCATTCTTTCTTTTTTTGTTGTTCTTGAATTCAAGTTCTTGACCTTCAAGACAATTTGTGAAATGGTGCTTACTGGTGTTTTGGTTATATATTAGATTATTTATAATTTTTTGGTTAAACGTTGAATAACAAAAAACACTTTGCTTATTTTTCTGGATATATCTTAACAGTTAATGTATTTGTGTATCCAATTCAGATATTTTTTGAAAATTATTTTGATGTAATATTGATACTTTTAATAAATATTTCTAATACTTATTTTTCTTTTCTATGGAATATAATGCTGGATAAAGTAAGTTCTCTAAATTTGTAGATGATATTAAGTAAGACATTTTAATTGCTTTTCACTTGAAATTTTTACATGCTACTTGAAGGAAAACATGATCTTAAAAGTATGAGCAAATATTTTGACAAAATTATTCTGTCTCTCTAACAATGCAACAATTTCTTAAAATGAGAAGACTTTATTTTTATTGTGAAGTTTTTAATATTCAGGCATATTAGTACTTCTTATTGGGATGCAATGTGAAGTACATTGCTTACATTTGTAAGCAATGTACCAAAGGGTAGTCTCAAATAAATTTGTTATGTAAAACATTATTAACTAAAACATGTTCAATAAAAATTGTGTGTTTTTTTGTGTCACTCTATTTAATCTTGGTATCTGTGGTCAGGACACCTTGCTCTGATGATATACCTCTACATTAATCTTAAATAATATATTAAGATGTTTGTTATAGAAATGAACCAACTAAATACCACTGTTTTCCTGTTTTAAGGATTCAGATTAATAGTTACCTACTCCATTTGTGTTAGAAGATTTTAGCATTATGGGCTTTCCCAGGTCTTAGAACCTAGTTAAAAATGAATAAAGTAGAAATGTTTAGTGTCTAAATTTTAGGCATGAATAAATGTCTGTGATTTAATCAGATTCCATTTACATAAAAGCTCAGTATCTAGTAAACTTGCATTCATTGAATTATTATCCACTAATGTCTAATACATTCTTTTTTGTATATTCTTTGTACAGGTTAGAAATCTATTATATTTGCCTCACATTTTCTACTTTTCAAACATTACCATTGTGACACACATTAATGCTTTAGAATAAGCCTAATTACTGTCACCTGTAATATACAAATTTCAGAGAGGAGTAAATGAACTCAATAGTTTTTATTTTATGTCATGCAATGTTGCACAAATATGATGATATGTAAAAACATATAAAAAATAAAAGAACACAAATATGTAGTCAATGTGTATTTAATTCTACTTTGTCAGACTAACTGAAAAGATTTCTAGGCTCTTTTCAAATGAGCTTGAACAAATAATAATGAGATAAAGGAATTACTCTAAAATATATTGAGGATATCTGTATGCAGTTTTCCCCAATTTTTCTGTAATTCAGATCCCTTTTTGTCAACTTATTTTTTCTATAATAATGAGTTATTTGAAATTACAGGTTTTGTTTTGCCTTTTCAGTGTCATTTACCCAAGTTCAAGTTCTTCATAGACACCTCAAACTGAATATGGGTAAAGTAAAGGTGTTTTTTAAAATCTCATTTAATGGTATATTCATTGTCTCTCCATTGATCAAGCCAAAACTTGACATCACCATTGCCTGACTCCCTCTCCATTTACCCTCACAATTAGTCATCACCATCTTCTGTCACTTAAACATCATAACTATCCCTGGAAAGTGTCCATGCTTCTCCATGATTGTCATTAACTCAAGAATGACATATTCTTTTCCATTAGTCTTGGAATAAAGCTTACATTTCTTATGTCTCCAGCTTTTACTCCCTTTCAATATATAACCCGTATCTTGAAATGAACTTCTTTTATTTCTGGCCCTTGAGACACATTGCTTCCCCTGCCTCCAATATTCCTTGGCCAACTTCTAATCAGTTTTTTTCATCTCATCTAAGAATAAGCTTCATCCAGGAAAAGCTTTTGCTGGCCAATGCTTAGCAAGGCTGTATTTGGTGTCTCCATCTGTGATAACTGATTTTATTTGGATGAGACTAACATTAAATCATTGAACTCAGAATAAGCAATTGCCCTCCATAAGGCAGATGGGCCTCACCTAATAACTTGAAGGTCTAGATAAAAGTAAAAGACCAACATCCCCAAGTAAGAAAAAATTCTTCAGTAGATGGCCTTCAGAGTTTCATCTACATCATCAGCTCTCCTGGATCTCTGCTTGCCAGCCTTTGGACTTGAACTGCACCATCAGCTTTCCTGGGTCTCTGGGATGCCACCCTTCAGACTGGAACTGCACCACTGGCTCTGCTAGGTCTTCAGCTTGCTTGCCCATACTGAAGAAATTTGGGCTTCCCAGCCTCCATAGTTATGTGAGCCAATTCCTTACAATAAATCTGTGTTTGTCTCTCTCTTTCTCTGTCTCTATTTCTGTGTCTCTACCCATCAGTCTCTGTCTGTCTCTAGATATATATGTGCGTATACAGTCATGTGCCATGTAACATTTCAGTCAATGATAGGCTGCATATATGATGGCGATCCCATGAGACTATAATACAATATTTTTACTATGCTTTTTCTATATTGAGATATGGTGAAATTCACAAATACTTGCCATCATGCTATAATTGCTTACAATATTCAGTACAGTAATACGCTGTACAAGATTGTAGCCTAAGAGCAATAGGCTACACTATGCAGCCTAAGTCTGTAGTAAGCTGTACCATCTAGGTGTGTGTAAGTACACTCTATGCTGTTTGCACAAGGACAGTATTGCCTAATGACACATTTGCCAAAATGTATCCACATTGTTAAGTGACATGACTGTGTGTGTGTGTGTGTGTGTGTGTATTGTTGGTCTGTTTCTCTGGAGAACGCTAGTATACCACCATACCATAGCTGTCATCACGCTATATCTTATAATTATCTTTCTTTCTTTTTTTTTTATTATACTTTAAGTTCTAGGGTACATGTGCATAACGTGCAGGTTTGTTACATATGTATACTTGTGCCATGTTGGTGTGCTGCACCCATCAACTCGTCAGCACCCATCAACTCGTCATTTACATCAGGTATAACTCCCAGTGCAATCCCTCCCCCCTCCCCCCTCCCCGTGATAGGCCCTGGTGTGTGATGTTCCCCTTCCCAAGTCCAAGTGATCTCATTGTTCAGTTCCCACCTATGAGTGAGAACATGCGGTGTTTGGTTTTCTGTTCTTGGGATAGTTTGCTGAGAATGATGGTTTCCAGCTGCATCCATGTCCCTACAAAGGACTCAAACTCATCCTTTTTTATGGCTGCATAGTATTCCATGGTGTATATGTGCCACATTTTCTTAATCCAGTCTGTCATTGATGGACATTTGGGTTGATTCCAAGTCTTTGCTATCGTGAATACTGCCGCAATACACATACGTGTGCATGTGTCTTTATAGCAGCATGATTTGTAATCCTTTGGGTATATACCCAGTAATGGGATGGCTGGGTTGTATGATACTTCTAGTTCTAGATCCTTGAGGAATCACCATACTGTTTTCCCTAATGGTTGAACTAGTTTACAATCCCACCAACAGTGTAAAAGTGTCCTTATTTCTCCACATCCTCTCCAGCACCTGTTGTTTCCTGGCTTTTTAATGATTGTCATTCTAACTGGTGTGAGATGGTATCTCATTGTGGTTTTCATTTGCATTTCTCTGATGGCCAGTGATGATGAGCATTTTTTCATGTCTCTGTTGGCTGTATGAATGTCTTCTTTTGAGAAATGTCTACTCATATCCTTTGCCCACTTTTTGATAGGGTTGTTTGTTTTTTTCTTGTAAATTTGTTTGAGTTCTTTGTAGGTTCTGGATATGAGCCCTTTGTCAGATTAGTAGATTGCAAAAATTTTCTCCCATTCTG
>NW_012119321.1:169099-180075 GCF_000951035.1 Colobus angolensis palliatus | reverse complement strand
GAAGCCTTCTTCTCTCATCTTGTCAAATTCATTCTCCATCCAGCTTTGATCCATTGTTGGCGATGAGCTGCATTCCTTTGCGGGGGAGATGCGCTCTTATTTTTTGAATTTCCAGCTTTTTTGCCCTGCTTTTTCCCCGTCTTTGTGGTTTTATCTGCCTCTGGTCGTTGATGATGGTGACATACTGATGGGGTTTTCTTGTGGGTGTCCTTCCTGTTTGTTAGTTTTCCTTCTAACAGTCAGTACCCTCAGCTATAGGTCTGTTGGAGATTGCTTGAGGTCCACTCCAGACCCTGTTTGCCTGGGTGTCAGCAGCAGCGGCTGCAGAAGATAGAATACTGCTGAACAGCGAATGTACCTGTCTTATTCTTGCTTTGGAAGCTTCCTCTCAGGGGTGTACTCCACCGTGTGAGGTGTGGGTTGTCGGTCTGCCCCTAGTGGAAGATGTCTCCCAGTTAGGCTACTCAGGGGTCAGGGACCCACTTGAGCAGGCAGTCTGTCCCTTCTCAGATCTCAACGTCCGTGTTGGGAGATCCACTGCTCTCTTCATCGCTGTCAGACAGAGTCGTTTGCATCTGCAGAGGTTTCTGCTGCTTTTTGTTGTTGTTGTTTTTGTTACTGTTATTGTTTAGCTGTGCCCTGTCCCCAGAGGTGGAGTCTACAGAGACAGGCAGACCTCCTTGAGCTGCTGTGATCTCCACCCAGTTCGATCTTCCCAGAGCTTTGTTTACCTACTTAAGCCTCAGCAATGGGGGGCGCCCCTCCCCCAGCCTCGCTGCTGCCTTGCAGTTAGATGGCAGACTGCTGTCCTAGCAATGAGGAAGGCTCGGTGGGCATGGGATCCTCCTGGCCAATTGTGGGATATAATCTCCTGGGGTGCCCATTTGCTTAAAGTGCAGTTTTGGGGTGGGAGTTACCCGATTTTCCAGGTGTTGTGTGTCTCAGTTCCCCTGCCTAGGAAAAGGGATTTCCTTTCCACTTGCACTTCCCAGGTGAGGTGATGCCTGGCCCTGCTTCATCTCTGGCTGTTTGGGCTGCAACAGCTGACCAGCACCGATTGTCCGGCACTTCCTAGTGAGATAAACCCAGTCTCTCAGTTGAAAATGCAGAAATCACCTGTCTTCTGAGTCACTCGTGCTGGGAGCTGGGGACTGGAGCTGTTCCTATTCGGCCATCTTGCTCCGCCCTCCAATTATCTTTCTTTCTTACTGAAGCACAAGCTCCCTAAGATGAAGGATTATGCTGTTCTTTTTCACAACTAGAACCCAAGTCACTAAGACAGTTCCTGTCATTGAATAAATTTTAACTTCAGGTAACATTACTAGCATACCTATTCCCTTGACAACTAGACTACTCTCTCTAAAACATAATTGATTATTTAATTCTCCTAAATTAAGACAATTTTTAAGTCAAACAGTTGCATTTCTTTCACTAAAATATTCTGTGAACACCAAATGTGCTGTAACATTTTAGTAAAATATATTAAATAGAAAGAAATATGAAAATTTTACAAAAGCAAGCTGAATCCTAAGTCCAGACTTTGGAGTCTGTCAGAGACTGCTGTAAAATAAAATGAAGAAATATAATGGGCTTTTATCATCTATGATACACAATTCTTTTCTTGAAAAATTCCCAGCACTTCACTTTTATGAGAAGAGTAAGAAAGTTATAAATAAATATATGAAACAGTGTGTGTGCTTTTTGTGTGTATGGATATGTGTGAATGATTCATGCAGTACTTAAAATGAAACATCCCAGTGTGGAGGAAATTTCATAAGATATATTGAGGATAAGAGAAAAAGTCTTAATATTTGAGTTCCTTCAATTTCCTGTATTTAAAAGGCAAATGCATTTGTGTATCTAGGATAAATGTTTAATAATTATTTATTTCCCCTCCTCATAAACCAGAAGTTAATAAGTTCACCAACCTTAAAATAAAACATTAGACTTTTAGTTTTAGCTCCAACATGCAAATAACTTGGAAGTCATTATCCTAACCAACCTTATGGCACAAAGTACGTGAAGAAATAGAGTATCAATTATTTTTCGTGGACCCATCAGTGAATTGGGTTCACAGGGCAAATTTGTGTCCCTAAAATGTAAAGAAAGATGTGAATACAGAAAATCACAGTCAAGGTCTGCCTACCTGAGACAGAAGCTATTGAAGCAAAACTTGAATAGGAAGACTTAAATTGTAATTACAACAAATTGCTGGAGGCTGAGAATAGACTCGTTTGAGAGTAAGAAATTCCTGGTAGCTTCATTCTTAATGAGGCCCAATATTTTTGTAGTTTTTTATATACAGGAATCCCACCAGGTTCTTATAGTAAAGAATTAAGAAAATTGTGTGTTTGGGTTGAAGCACTACCTGACATTAAAGGAAGGACTTGGAGAGAGAAAAAAAAAAAGAAAGAAAGAAAAGAAAATTCCCCTCACACCTGGAAGAGAAAAGGGAAGAGTAACCATTATGAAATATGCACGGGGCATTCTTCATTACAAAGGCCTAACCTCCTAGGGAAAAGACTACCAGAGACAAATCCCACTTATGGGGGAGACATTAACTAACTCCAGTGCCTGTTAAGCATTCTGTCTTACCTAAGGACGGAGGATTCTAAGAAATGCTTGAAAATGTTGCAGTTTAGGGACACAAACCCACTAAAAGGCTGATATTTAATTATAAGATTATACAATCCCCTTTTATACTTTACCAACAATATCAACTTTTCTCTAGTATAATAACAGAATATTACAGTCCAAATAATTTATTATGTAGACCATCTAAGGAGAAGGTATCAGAGACTCTCAAGTTCAACAGAAGAGACAAAAACAAGAACAACTATTAGAGTTTAAAACCTTTGGCACATAACAAAAGCAGACATTAAAGACACCTCAACTCCTGGCCAGATTACCATGAAACCTCACATTAACTATCATTTTCATCAATTCCTTTTTCTTTGCTTTTCCCCCAGCTTTATTGAGGTATAATTGACAAAAAACAAGTGTATACATTAAATTGATTATTTGATATATGATACACTGTAAAATGATTACCACAATCAAATTAATTGACACATCCATGGCCACACATAGTTACCATTATGTGTAGGAATTGGGAGGGTAGGTGAAGACACAAGATTTACTCTTTTAGCAAATTTCAAATATAAAATGCACTATGATTAATTATAGCCTCCAAAATGTACATCAGATCACCAGAACATATTCATCTGGTAATTGAAATTTTGTACCCTTTAACCAACCTTTTTTTATTCTTCCATGCCCTGGCAACCACTGTTCTGCCTATGCTTCCATGAGACTGATTCATTAGGGTTGCACATATAAGTAAGATCATACTGTTGCAAGACTTTTCTTAGTTCAGCTAAAGACGGAGTTCTTGTTCCATAGCCATGAAAATTTAGGCTTGAGGACTATTTGAAAAGTTAGTAGGACAGGGTTTTATTGGTTGAAACGGAAGAAAAGGGGAAACAGAGACTCTCTGCAAAGCCTGAGTCCCTGCTGGTGCTCTTCCTGCCTTGCCTTTTGAATTCTAGTTTCACACAGGAAGAGGAGGGGCCAGGCTCCTCCCCACTGCAAATAGCATGAACTTCTGTAGCTCTATTCCAGTGTGCATTCCTCCCAGTGTGCAGGTGGGTTGGAGACTCTGCTAGGGAACCCTTACCACCTGGCTATCTCATTCCCAACTCTTAAGAAGTACATCTAACGGCTGTTAGAATAAGGATAAGGATAAAGACCCATCTTAAGTGCTTCCTGCTGACAGAGGGAGCTGTTTAGGGGAAAATGGCAGTCAGAGTTCCCTCAGAGGCCTGTTTAAAGGTTCCCAGCAGAAGGGACTATCATCAGAGGCTCTGGTTGAACACCACTTGAAGTTTGATGGCCTGAAGGAAAGAAGAGACAACCAAAGTTTTTAGAAAACATGTATTAAAATGAAACAAGGGGAGGGGTAAAGACAGCTCAAAAATTCTGAGGCCTTTTTCCAGTTTGCACAGGGAAGGGGAGGCCAAAAGCCTGACTGGTAAAAAAAACTTTACCCATTTGCTGGCGTGTTGGGCTTCTGGGTTCCCTTCCCGTTAGCCCAACCCTAAGCCTAGCAGTTTAAAGTTTAGGAAATTAACTTTTTCCAGTTTGGAGGATGCATCTGAGGAAAGTGTCCCATAGTACAAAGACACGATTACATATCTGTGAAAAGAAAACCGAGTAGGAGAAAGGAAGAAAGAAGGCATGTTTTCAAAAATTCCAGAAGTTTAGGATGTATTTGAAAGGGATACAGACTGAAAATAAATGGCTACCCGTTTAGAAAGAGGGGAGCAGGTTTCCCTTGTTCCCTTCTCTTCCTAGCAGATACCAAGGGTACTTGAGGGAGAGAAGGAAGATCATCCTCTTTCCTTCTTCTGTCCTTGCATTCCTGAGTCCTGGCAACCTTGGCAGGTGCCACCATAAGTGCTAGAGTGGCTTACACCCATTAAGTGGGGGAGGAGGAGGGAGGGTGGTTACTAAAGAATAGAAATTGTCTGCTCTCATCTATGTCTTTTTTCCACCTACTGTTAGTAGCCTCATATTTCCTAGACCACATTTATGCCATGGATACTAATGTGAGTGGCCTTTAGCCTTTATCCATGAAACAGGAAGCTTGGGTTAATCAGCAGGAATCAGCCATGTTCACCTGCACTGTGTCTTTCAACTTCAGCTATTATCTGCCTCTGATTCCCTCAAATCCAGTTTTCTTTCCTAGGGCTTTGATCCAAAGCTTGGAATTGAGTTTGGGATGCTAAGGTGAAACTGTGGAACTGAGTCCTCCTCCAACAATGGAGAGAAAAGTATGTCATGTGACAAACCCAGAAAACTGGTGACTATAGTTAAGCTTGCTAGGATTTAGGTGCATGGTACTGGTCTTTGGTTAGCTCCCTTAGTCTTAATTTTCCAAAAAAAAAAAAAAATACCTCTGAGTGATGGGCATCTTATTTATTCCCATCACCTGGCAAGATTTGCAGGATAATTGCTCAGAACCAGAATGTTGACCCAGATTTCTACAATACCCATCCCTTTTGCTCTTTCTGAACTGCAGCTGGAGATTGCTGGTTGGTTCACAGGAACAAGCAGGGTTAGTCTAAAAATATAGGCAAAAATTTAAAAACAACTAATGAGTTTAGAATTTAATGACAAATGTATGATAAGTTTTTGGAACATAATTTTTCTCTCCATTCCTCATTTTTGTTCAAAGCAACAACAACAACAAATTATCATAGGACTGAGTGGTTTGCAAAATAGACTTTAGTTTTATACTTGGCCTCATTATTTGCATAAAGTGCAGCATGAATACCTAGTTCTACACAGGCCTTTTGGATTGGCTTTAATGGAACTCTATTCCACAGGGAATCTCAGATAAGACCTTTTAAAGTCAAGCCCAGCCATAGGTTTGTATCCTCAAATATCTGTGAATTTGGTGATCCTTTCCTCTTAAGGTCCCAAGATAAACTTGGAGCTTCTGGATCTGTTAGAAAGTGATATTCTTCTGACTACAGGACAGGAACCATGTACAGGGACTGTGTAGGCAAGGGTATAAGGCCAGTTTCTTCCAGGGGAGTTTATCGGCTCTGCAAGTTGAGGTTTACTCCTTAAAAGCAAGTATTACTTTCCAGTCAAAGCCTTGGTAAAATAACCAATTTTTCTAATTGTGTTCTGTTCCAAAAGAAAATGGATTTTTATTGCAATGATACAAACACCTATATAGCCATAAGTTAAGAATATTCACAGATAGTTTTTAAATTCTAGAGGAACCAGGCAGAGGGAAACAAACATGCTCCAAATCTTGACCACAGGAGTATACCTCACTCAATTATTAAAGGATGTAAATAGTTTAAAATAAGTTTCATTGACTCTGAAAAACAAAACATAGATAAAGAATATCCCAAGCAAAAATAAAAAAGATTGCCTCAGCTTTCTGAGTTCAGTCCATTTAGCTCTTGTTTTGTTTGATATTCTTGAATGCTTCAGCTCTTTATGATTTCTGTACATTTCTTTATTTCAATGTTACAATCTCCAAAGTTATTAGAAGCCTGTATTTTCAAGCACCTGTTACAATTGTATAGCTTACTATAAACCATCTTTTGAAAAGCATTAAAACAAGACAATAATTGTCTGTGAATAGCAAAATATCCAGGGTAGTTACAGTCAGAAACATGATTGACAAAGAAGTTTGATTATCTCCATGGTTTACAATAACTTAACATAACAACCTTAATTATTATTGATAGCATATACTTGGACATTAGAATTTTAGAAATCCTACACAATTTTAGAACATATATTTATATTATTCACCAAAATATAACCTAAAGGAGTTTGAGCATCATTTTGGCAATCCCATGTACCTAAACATGTCAAATACTCCTTTTTACTTCTGTTTTTGCACATTCCAGGGGCCCTCTGGAGAATCTGAAAAGCCATGTGTCAGGAAAGATAATTTTGAAATTGAAGTTTGATTTTGGGAAGCAAATAGAATTCCAGATTACCATAAACTATTTATTTTGCCAAAATGATGACGCAAAAATTTTAAAGAAGCAAAAACCTTTTATCACTGTTTATAAATTCTGCCAAAGAGCAGATTGGTACCTTAAGAAAACCTTGTGTGTTCTTATTTCAATGCTCAATTTTCAGAAATACCATATAATACCCTTTCTGAATTTAGTCAATGTGTTCACATAGAGAACATATGGGATTCCTTTGCAAGATTAATGTCCACAATCTTTCCACCACTTGTTTCAACCTTCAGCTTTATCTTATCTAATTTAAAACATCCATTAACCCTAGGCCAAACTTGTATGTTCATGCCTTCTTATAACCTTTTACAAAAAAAAAAAAAAATTACTGTTCTTACGCACCTTACATGTAAATCTATTTCCAGCAGTCTCAATTACATGTTATAATGCTAATTCCTGGCAATTTTTAACTTTAATATACTACCTGATAAGTTGCTTTAATTGGTTGCTAGGTGAATAATTAAGGGCATGTTTAGTTCCATATGTCCCCAGGTCTCACCAAATCTGAAGCCAGCAAGTCAAATCATCCTCAAAACCCAAAAAGCAGTTTGTAACCTCGAAACACTTTGCAAACCTTGCATCTGACCTGCACAATTTAGTTCACTTATTTACATTTTAATTACACTTGCATTTTACCAATAATCTTTACAGCTGTTTTTATTTCTCAAAGATTAAAGTCTCATGAACTGAAAGGTACCACAGCTTTTGTCTTCCCTTTAAAAAATATTAGATCCAAGTGCTTGTCTTCCTTTAGGTCAAATTAATTAGAGCTCTTTTTACAGACATTATACACAATACACACAGACAGGCAGAAGAAAACCCATTCCCCACAAGATTCTTTTTCACAACCAAAACTTGCTTAAAAGTTAACTGCTGATGGTGTGAAGAGGAAAAATAAAAGTTCTAAAATGCTTGGGGGAAAAGCTGTTATTCTTATGCAAGTGGTTCTTCCACCAGGAGAAAAGCTTAATTACAGTCCAATGCAGTTGAAACCCTTGGCTGGTGAAGGGAAGGAGAAGGTTCTGGCAGCACATGGTGGGAAATGTCAGTGCAGGGCCCTTGGGCCATGCATGCCAGCGTCAGCAGATAGGGGAGGGTAGCAAGGGGAGGGGGAATCCCATGCTGGTCTGTCCAGAAAAAGAAAAAAAAAAGGCCATGGAGACGGAGGTTGATCTTCCTGACCCCTAAGAGCAACAGGAGTGGTGGCACGATTTCTCCTAGTGTCAGAAGTCCAAGGATGAAAAGGCTTAGAAACAAGAGGGAAAAAGATTTATTGGTTTGCATTTCACTCACCGCTTCTCCAGCCCCTACATTGCATGCCAAAAATGTTGCAGAACTTTTTCTCAGTTCAGCTAAAGATGGAGTCCTTGTCTCACAACCATGAAAATTTAGGCTCACAGATGATTTGAAGAGTGAATAGGGCAGGATTTTATTGGGTAAAAAGGAAGAAAAGTGGAAACAGGGACCTTCCGCACAGACTGAGTCCCTACTGGTGTGCTTTCCAACTTGCAGGTTGAATCTCAGGTTCCCCACACGAAGAGGACGGGCATGGCTCCTCCCCACTGCAAATAGTGTGAACCTCTGTGACTCCACCCCAATGCATTCCTCCCAGTGCACAGGTTGGTCAGTGTCTTTGCCAGGGAGCTTTTCTCACCTGGTGGTCTCAATACAGCAGTCATTTTTCCGCATCTGGTGAATTTCATTTAGCAAAATTTCGTCAAGGTTCATGCATGTTTTATGGATTACAAGATTTCCCTTTTTGTGGATGAATTACACATAATATAACTCTCTCTCTCTCTCTCTCTCTCTATATATATATATATATATATATATATATATATATATATATATATATATATATATATATATATATAAATATATAACGTTTTTATTTTTCATTCATTCCTTGACAGCCACTTAGGTTGTTTCTATGTTTTGGCTATTGTAAATAATACTGCAATGAACATGGGAGTGAAGATATCTCTTCAAAATACTGATTTTATTTCCATATACTCAGAAGTGGGATTGCTGGGTCATGTGGTAGTTCTATTTTAATTTTTTGAGGAATCTTTATATTGTTTTCCATAATGGCTGTGCCAACTTACATTGCCATCTACAATATGCAAGGGTTGCCTTTCCTCCACTCCTACATCAACACCTGTTATCCCTTGTTTGGTTTTTAAAAATAATAGCCATTCTAATAGATGTGAGGTGATACTATAGTTTTGATTTGCATTTCATTGGTGATTAGTTATATTGTGCACATTTTCATATATCAGTTGGCAATTTTTATGTCTCATTTTTCAATATGTTTTTTAAAGAGTTCACTTGGGCCAAAATGAAGATAGCTGCCTGGAAGTCTCAGAATCAAGCAGCCTTGGATATGAGCTCTGTTTGGACTTTAAAAAAAAATACCAAGAAAAGCAAGTTTTTAAAGGCAGAAAAAAAAAATGGTCACAGGGCTGATACAAAGTTGTTTGTCAGGAATTCTAACTGATTTACAGAAATAACATTGATTAGTGATCGGCTGTACATTGTTAAGCTATAGGATATGGGTTAGTGTCTATGTGGCATTGTTAGGTAAATTTATAGCCACTTGTCACAATAGCAAGCAGTTTCAACAGATAAATACATAGCTCAAGGGGGAAGGCAAAACATGATTGCCATCTTATTTTAATGTTTCTCTGGGCCTCATAATTTAAAAGGATTCAGTTGCTCAGAGAAAAGTTATTTTTTTATTCACCCATTTATATAAAAAAAAAATCTTTCTTCTGAATGTACTGATGAGCAGAACCTGAGTGCCAAAGTGTCCATCATTGCCAAGAAATCTAATTCCCAGGATGTACTGTCAAAGCCATTGATCTACGGCAGCTGTTGCTTGCTGGATCATCTCTAGTCTTCAGTGTGCCACAAACTCAGTTATTTCAGGAGAAGTAAAACAAGAGGTAATTAGTAGAAATACTATGAATGTAATTTTTATATTTAAAAAGAAGATGTATATGCCAGTATAAAAATTAAACATATCATTCAGGCGTAAACTAAAAAATTATAAATAAAATTAAAATCAGGTCCTTTTTGAGATACTTGTAGCCCAAAAATAATTCAGGATTTAGTATAAATTATAAGAAAATAATTTTTAAAAACCCAAAAAAAAAGGACAAAGCCAGGATCTAATAAAAGATGTACATACCTTTTTTTTCTCTCCAGTTCTCCATTTCTACCAAGATAAATCTTAGCAGGACCAATTTATTTGTAAAATGAAATTTAGTATCATACTTGGCCTGATTATTTGTATAAAGTGCAACAAGAGCAGTGAATGGCCATGTAGGCTGTTTTAAATTTGGCTTTCTTGGAATTTTTTATAAGGAATCTCAGATTTGACTTTTAAAAGCTTTGAGTGTAGGAAGCCAACCCAAACATTTGCCACCAGGCTGTCTATAACAACCTGTGTAAGTTGGGTGAATAGCTCTCTTTTCAAGGTCCCAAAATATCTTGGAATTCATAGGACTGTCAAAAAAGGGACATTTTTTACTTAACACAAAGCCAGAAACCTTGTAACGGAACCATGTAGGCAAAGTATTAGGCCAGTTTTTCCAAAGAACCTTTTATCAGCTCTATAAAGTACACCTTAATCCTTCAAAACAGTCTGGTCATAGCTTAAAATCAGAGCCTTTGCAAAATAACTGGTGAAAAAAGGAAAAGAGATTCTTATTGAACTTATCCAAATTATTATTTTCTCAAGTTACAAGTAATTTTTAAATTTTGGAGAAATCAAATTGAGAGAAAAATAAAGGTTTCAATTTTGCTCACAAATGTAAAAAATATAAAATATAAGAAATATATAATGCATATAAAAATATATGAAATAAAAAATAGCATTTTGGGGCTATTTAAGTTATAATCTTTTATATTACATTATTTTTTAACTTACTTATTTAAGTTATAAATAGCTCCAAAGAAAGACTTTTCTTGATTCTGGAAAATAGAACATATAAAGCATCAGCAATGTTCTAAACAAAAATGTCATAAAAATTTAATACTCTATTAGTTTCATGTACTTAACTTTCATTTCACTTGATGTTGGATTAGCAATCTGCATAAATACAAAAGCTTTCAAATAAGAGTTTTGGAAGATTATACTTAGTCCAATGGTATGATCTCCAAAGTTATCAGAAAAACCTGTATTGAAGAGTAATTGTCAAGGACTTTTCCATGAATTTTCCTTGAAGCAGCAGTAAATTTTGGACTATAGCTGATTATATTTTTTAATTTTTTAATTTTTTAATTTTTTAATTTTTTTAAAATTATACTTTAAGTTCTAGGGAACATGTGCATAACGTGCACGTTTGTTACATATGTATACTTGTGCCATGTGGATGTGCTGCACCCATCGACTAGTCAGCACCCATCAACTCGTCATTT
>NW_012119321.1:164857-165126 GCF_000951035.1 Colobus angolensis palliatus | reverse complement strand
CCTTGTAGTATAGTTTGAAGTCAGGTAGCGTGATGCCTCCAGCTTTGTTCTTTTGACTTAGGATTGTCTTGGCAATGTGAGCTCATTTTTGGTTCTATATGAACTTTAAAGCAGGTTTTTCCAATTTTGTGAAGAAACTCATTGGTAGGTTGAAGGGGATGGCACTGAATCTATAAATAACCTTTGGCATTATGGCCGTTTTCACGATATTGATACTTCCTATCCATGAGCATGGTATGTTCTTCCATTTGTTTGTGTCCTCTTTTATT
>NW_012119321.1:164099-164433 GCF_000951035.1 Colobus angolensis palliatus | reverse complement strand
TGTTGTGTCTCTGCCAGGCTTTGGTATCAGGATGATGTTGGCCTCATAAAATGAGTTAGGGAGGATTCCTTCTTTTTCTATTGATTGGAATAGTTACAGAAGGAATGGTATCCGCTCCTCCTTGTACCTCTGGTAGAATTCAGCTGTGAATCCTTCTGGTCCTGGACTTTTTTTGGTTGGTAGGCTAGTAATTATTGCCTCAATTTCAGAGCCCGCTATTGGTCTATTCAGGGATTCAGCTTCTTCCTGGTTTAGTTTTGGGAGACTGTAAGTGTCCAGGAAATTATCCATTTCTTGTAGATTTTCTAGCTTATTTGCGTAGAGGTGTTTATAG
>NW_012119321.1:160242-161486 GCF_000951035.1 Colobus angolensis palliatus | reverse complement strand
TGATTGATTTTCTTAGTCCTGAGTTCTAGTTTGAATCTTTGTTCTCATTGGTTTCAAAGAACATCTTTATTTCTGCCTTCATTTCGTTATGTACCCAGTAGTCATTCAGGAGCAGGTTGTTCAGTTTCCATGTAGTTGAGTGGTTTTGATTGAGTTTCTTCGTCCTCAGTTCTAGTTTGGTTGTACTGTGGTCTCAGAGACAGTTTGTTATACTTTCTCTTCTTGTACATTTGCTGAGGAGTGCTTTACTTCCAATTATGTGGTCAATTTTGGAATAAGTGTGATGTGGTGCTGAGAAGAATGTATATTCTGTTGATTTGGGGTGGAGAGTTCTGTAGATGTCTATTAGGTCTGCTTGCTGCAGAGATGAGTTCAATTCCTGGATGTCCTTGTTAACTTTCCGTCTCATTGATCTGTCTAATGTTGACAGTGGGGTGTTGTAGTCTCCCGTTATTATTGTATGGGAGTATAAGTCCCTTTGTAAGTCTCTAAGTACTTGCTTTATGAATCTGGGTGCTCCTGTATTGGATGCCTATATATTTAGGATAGTTAGATATTCCTGTTGAATTGATCACTTTACCATTATTTAATGGCCTCCTTTGTCTCTTTTGATCTTCGATGGTTTAAAGTCTGTTTTATCAGAGACTAGGATTGCAACCCCTGCTTTTCTTTTTCTCCATTTGCTTGGTAGATCTTCCTCCATCCCTTTATTTTGAGCGTATGTATATCTCTGCATTTGAGATGGGTCTCCTGAATACAGCAGACTGATGCATCTTGACTCTTTGTCCAGTTTGCCAGTCTGTGTCTTTTAATTGGACCATTTAGTCCATTTACATTTAGGGTTAATACTCTTATGTGTTAACTTGATCCTGCCACTATGGTATTAACTGGTTATTTTGCTCATTAGTTGATGCAGTTTCTTCCTAGCCTCGATGGTCTTTACATTTTGGCATGTTTTTGCAATGGCTGGTACCAATTGTTCCTTTTCATGTTTAGTGCTTCCTCCAGGGTCTCTTGTAAGGCAGGCCTGCTGGTCACAAAATCTCTAAGCATTTGCTTATCTGTAAAGGATTTTATTTCTCCTTCACTTATGAAACGTTGTTTGGCTGGATATGAAATTCTGGGTTTAAAATTCTTTTCTTTAAGAACATTGAATATTGGCCCCTACTCTCTTCTGGCTTGTAGGGTTTCTGCTGAGAGATCTGCTGTTAGTCTGATGGGATTCCCTTTGTGGGTAACCCGAC
>NW_012119321.1:146200-154367 GCF_000951035.1 Colobus angolensis palliatus | reverse complement strand
CCCAATCAGATGTAGATTTGGTCTTTTTACATAATCCCATACTTCTTGCAGGCTTTGTTCATTTCTTTTTCTTCTTTTTTCTTTTGGTTTCTCTTCTCACTTCATTTCATTCATTTGATCCTCAATCGCTGATACTCTTCCTTTCAGTTGATCGAGTCAGTTACTGAAGCTTGTGCATTTGTCACGTATTTCTCATGTCATGGTTTTCATCTCTGTCAGTTCGTTTATGGCCTTCTCTGCATTAATTATTCTGATTATCAATTCTTCCACTCTTTTTTCAAGATTTTTGGTTTTTTGCACTGGGTATGTAATTCCTCCTTTAGCTCTGAGAAGTTTGATGGACTGAAGGCTTCTTCTCTCATCTCGTCAAAGTCATTCTCCATCCAGCTTTGATCCATTGCTGGCGATGAACGGCATACCTTTGCAGGGGGAGAAGCGCTCTTATTTTTTGAACTTCCAGCTTTTCTGCCCTGCTTTTTCCCCATCTTTGTGGTTTTATCAGCCTCTTGTCGTTGATGATGGTGACGTACTGATGGGGTTTTGGTGTGGGCGTCATTCCTGTTTGTTAGTTTTCCTTCTAACAGTCAGGACCCTCAGCTATATGTCTGTTGAAGATTGCTTGAGGTCCACTCCAGACCCTGTTTGCCTGGGTGTCAGCAGCCGAGGCTGCAGAAGATAGAATACTGCTGAACAGCAAGTGTACCTGTCTGATTCTTGCTCTGGACGCTTCCTCTCAGTGGTGTACTCCACCGTGTGAGGTGTGGGGTGTCGGTCTGCCCCTAGTGCAGGATGTCTCCCAGTTAGGCTACTCAGGGTTCAGGGACCCACTTGAGCAGGCAGTCTGTCCATTCTCAGATCTCAACGTCCATGTTGGGAGATCCACTGCTCTCTTCAACGCTGTCAGACAGAGTCGTTTGCATCTGCAGAGGTTTCTGCTGCTTTGTTGTTGTTGTTGTTGTTGTTTCACTGTGCCCTGTCCCCAGAGGTGGAGTCTACAGAGACAGGCAGGCCTCCTTGAGCTGCTGTGAGCTCCACCCAGTTCCAGCTTCCCAGGGCTTTGTTTACCTACCTAAGCCTCAGCAATATCGGGCGCCCCTCCCCCAGACTAGCTGCTGCCTTGCAGTTAGATTGCAGACTGCTGTGCTACTAATGAGGAAGGCTCTGTGGGCGTGGGACCTTCCTGGCCAGGTGTGGGATGTAATCTCCTGATGTGCCCATTTGCTTAAAGCACAGTATTGTGGTGGGTGTTACCCGATTTTCCAGGTGTTGTGTGTCTCAGTTTTCCTGGTAGAAAAAGGGAATCCCTTCCCCCTTGCACTTCCCAGGTGAGGTGATGCCTCGCCCTGCTTCAGCATTCGCTGGTCAGACTGCAACAGCTGACCAGTACCCATTGCCCGGCACTCCCTAGTGAGATAACCCCCGTACCTCAGTTGAAAATGCAGAAATCACCTGTCTTCTTTGTCACTGGTTCTGGGAGCTGGAGACTGGTGTTGTTCCCCTTCCACCATCTTGCTCTGCCACCCAGGCCGACTGTAGCTGATTATAGACCACTTCTTGAGATAAATGAAGGTAAAGTAATCTATGAATGACAAAAGTCTTAGAATAGCCATGATTAAAAATGCAATTGACTAGCAAATTTGATTACTTTTGTGCCATACAGCAGTTTAACATAAATATCAAAATCATTGGTAATAACATATACTAAGATATCACAATTTAGAAACCTCATACACTTTTGAAACACTTGTTAATAATGCATTTATACAAATATTTCTAAGAGAGTTAAACATATTGAAAGAAAAACGAAGCAGCAACAACAGCATCAATGACAAAAAATGTCCCCACAAAAACCCCATCGAAGGGTCAGCAGCCACAAAGATCAAAACCAGATAAACTCATGAAAATGAGAAGGAATCAATGAAAAAAATGCTGAAAACCCGAAAGGCCAGAGTGCCTCTTCTCCTCCAAATGATTTCAAGGACTCTCCAACGAGGGTGCAGAAGTAGACAGAGGATGAGATGCATGAATTGACAGAAGTTGACTTCAAAAGACGGGTAATATAAAAACTCCCCTGAATTAAAAAAATACATATATCTTCTAAACCAATGCAAAGAAGCTAAGAACATTGACAAAAGTTATCATAATTGCTAACTATAACCAATATCCAGTATGGAGAGGAACATAAATGACTTGATGGAGCTAAAAAACGTGTAATGAGAACTTCGTGAAGCATACACAAATATCAATAGCACAATCGACCAAAGGAAGAAAAGATATCAGAGTTTGAAGACCACCTTGCTGAAAAAAGGCATGCAGACAAGAATAGAGAAATAATAATGAAAAGAAATGAACAAAGTCTCTAAGAAACATGGCACTTCATAAATAGACTGAACCTAAGATTGATTGGAGTACCAGAAGGAGATGGGGAAAATGGAAATAAGCATAAAAACACATTTCAGGATATTATCCAGAATTTCCCCAACCTAGAAAGACAGACCAACATTCAAATTCTAGACATACAGATAACATCATTGAGCTAATCTATGAGGAAATCAACCCCAAGACTCATAATCATCAGATTCCCTAAGGTCAAAATGAAGGAAAATTTGTTAGGGTAGCCAGAGAGAAAGGTCAGGTCACCTACAAAGGGAAGATCATTAGACTAACAGTGGACCTCTCAGCAGCAACACTATAAGCCAAAAGAGATTGGGGGTCAATATTCAACATTATTAACATTTTTTCAGCCTATAATTTCATATCCAGCCAAGCTAAACTTCCTAAATGAAAAAGAAATAAAATTCTTTCCAGACAAGCAAATGCTGAGGGCCTGCCTCGCAAGAGCTCCTGCAAGAAGCACTAAATATGGAAAGGAAAATCCAGCAGCAGCCACTGCAAAAGCACACCAAAATATAGATAACAACGAAACAACAGAGAAACTGCATCAACTGGTGTGCAAAATAACCAAACAGCAGCATGATGACAGAATCAAATTCACACATAATAATACTAACCTTAAATGTAAGTGGGCTAAATTCCCCAACTAAAACACAGAGACTAGCAAATTGGATAAAGAGTCAAGACCAATCAGTGTGCTGTATTCAGGAGACCCTTCTCATGTGCAAAGACACACATGGGTTCAAAATAAAGGGATGAGGACAAATTTACCAAGCAAATGGAAAGCAAACACATAAACAAACAAATGAACAAAAGAGCAGGGGTTGTAATTTTAGTCTCTGACAAAACAGACTTTAAACCAACAAAGATCAAAAAAGACAAAGAACAGCATTACATAATAATAAAGAGAACAATTCATCAAGAAGAGCTAACTATTCTGAATATATATACACCCAATACAGGAGGACTCAGATTTATAAAACAAGTTTTTAGAGACCTACAAATAGATTTAGACTCCCATACAATAATAGTGGGAGACTTTAACACCCAACTGTCAGTGTTAGACACATCTATAAGACAGAAAGTTAACAAGGATATTCAGGAGTTGAACTCAGCTCTGGATCAAGTTGACCTAGTAGACATCTACAGAACTCTCTACACAAAATCAACAGAATATACATTTTTCTCAGTGCTATGTGGCACTTATTCTAAAGTCAATCACATAATTGGGAGAAAAACATTCCTCAGCAAATACAAAAATACTGAAGTAATAACAAACAGTCTCTCAGACCACAGTGCAATCAAATTAAAAATCAGGATGAAGAAACTCACTCAAAACCACACAATTACATGGAAATTGAACAATCTGGTCCTGAATGACTCCTGGGTAAATAATGAAATTAAGACAGAAATGAAGAATTTCTTTGAAACCTATGAAAACAAGAAGAAAATATACCAGAAGACCTGGGACACAGATAAAGCATTCTGTAGAGGGAAATTTATAGCACTAAATGCCCACATCAGAAAGCTTGAAATACCTCAAAATAACACCCAAACATCACAGTTAAAAGAGCTAGAGGGGCAAGAACAAACTAATTCAAAACCTAGCAGTAGACAAGAAATAACTAAGATCAGAGCAGAACTGAAGGAGATAGAGACACAAAAAACCCTCCAAAAAATCAGTGAATCCAGGAGCTGGGATTTTGAGAAAATTAAAAAAATAAATAGGTGGCTAGCTAGACTATTAAGAAGAAAAGAGAGAAGAGTCAAATAGACACAATAAAAAATGACAAAAGAGAGATCACCACTGACCCCACAAAAATACAATCTACCATGAGAGAATACTATAAACATCTTTACACAAATAAACTAGAAAATCTCAAAGAAATGGACAAATTCCTGGATACATACACTCTCTCAAGACTAAACCAGGAAGAATTTAAATCCCTGAATAGACTAATAACAAGTTCTGAAGTTGAGGCAATAATTAATAGCCTACCAACCAAAAAAAAAAAAAAAAAAAAAGCCTGGGACCAGACAGAGTGACAGCTGAATTCTACCAGAAATGCAAAGAGGAACTAGTACCATTTTTAAAACAATTGAAAAGGAGGGACTCCTCCCTAACTCATGTTATGAAGTCAGCATGATCCTTATACCAAAAATGGGAAGAACCACAGCAAACAAAGAAAACTTAAGGCCAATATCCCTGATGAACATCAATGCAAAAATCTTCAATTAAATATTGGTAAACCGAATCCAGCAACACATCAAAAAACTTATCCACCACCATGAAGTCACCTTTATACCTGGGATGCAAGGCTGGCTCAACATACATGAATCAATAAACATAATCTGTCACATAAACAGAACCAAAGACAAAAACCACATGGTTATCTCAACAAATGCAGAAAAGGCCTTTGATAAAATTCAACACCCCTTCATGTTAAAAAATCTCAATAAATTAGGTATTGATGGAACATATCTCAAAATAATAAGTGCTATTAATGATAAACCCACAGGAATATCATACTGAATGGGTAAAAGCTGCAAGCATTCTTTTTGAGAACTGGTATAAGACAAAGATGCCCTCTCCCGCTACTCCTATTCAACATAGTATTGGAAGTTCTGGCCGGGGAAATCAGGCCAGAGAAAGAAATAAAGGGTATTCAGATAGGAAAAGAAAAAGTCAAATTTTCTGTTTGCAGATGACATGATTTTATATTTAGAAATCCCTCACATATCAGCCCCAAACTTGTTAAACTGATAAGCAACTTTAACAAATTCTCAGGATACTAAATCAATTGCAAAAATCACAAGCATTCCTTTACACCAGTAATACACAAGTAGAGAGACAAATCATGAATGAACTCCCATTCAAAACCACTACACAGTGAATAAAATACCTAGGAATACAGCTAACAAGGGATGTGAAGAACCTCTTCAAGAACAACCACAACCCACTGCTCAAAGAAATAAAAGAGGACACAAACAAATGGAAAATCATTCAACCCTCATGGATAGGAATAATCAATATTGTGAAAATGGCCATACTGCCCAAAGTAATTTATAGATTCAATACTAATCCCATCAAACTACCACTGATGTTCTTCACAGAATTAGAAAAAAAATTTTTTGAATTTTATATGGAATCAAACAAGACCCTGTATAGAAAATATAATCCTAAGTAAAAAGAACAAACTTGGAGGCATCACACTACCAGAGTTTGAACTATACTAAAAGACCACAGTAACCAAAACAGCATAGTACTGGTACCAAAACAGATGTATAAACCAACAGAGCAAAAAGGAGACCTCAGAAATAACATCACATGTCTACAACCATCTGATCTTTGACAAACCTGACAAAAACAAGCAATAGGGAAATGATCTCCTATTCAGTAAATGGTGCTGGGAATACTGGCTAGCCATATGCAGAAAATTAAAACTGAACCCCTTCCTTACACCTTATACAAAAATTAACTCAAGATGGATTAAAGATTTAAATGTAAAACCCAAAATCATAAAAACCCCAGAAGAAAAACCTAGGCAATACCATTCAGGACATAGGCATGAGCAAAGACTTCCTGACAAATGCCAAAAGCAATTGCAACAAAATTCAAATTGACAAATGGGATTTAATTAAACCAAAGAGCTTCTGCACAGCAAAAGAAACTATCATCAGAGTGAACAGGCAACCTACAGAATGGTAGAAAATGTTTTCAATCTACCCATCTGGCAAATGTCTCATATCCAGAATTTACAAGGAACATACAGAAATTTACAAGAAAAAAAAATCACCAAAAAGTGGGCAAAAGATATGAACAGACACTTCTCGAAAGAATACATTTATGTGGCTAAGAAGCATATGAAGAAAAGCTAAACCTCACTGGCCATCAGAGAAATGCAAATCAAAACCACAATGATATGCCATCTCATGCCAGTCAGAATGGCAATGATTAAAAAGTCAAGAAAGAATAGATGCTGGTAAAGCTAGGGAGAAATAGGAATGCGTGTATACTGTTGGTGGGAATGTAAATTAATTCAAACATTGTGGAGGACAGTATGGCCATTCCTCAAGGATCTAGAACCAGAAATACATTTGACCTATAAATCCCATTACTGAGTATATTCTGAAAGGAATATAAATCATTCTACTATAAAGACACATACCCACATATTTTTATTGTGGCATTATTTACAATAGCAAAGACATAGAACCAGCCCAAATGTCAATCTATGATAGACTGAATAAGGAAAATGTGGTATATATATAGCATGGAATACTATGGAGCAATAAAAAGAAATAAGATAATGTTCTTTGCAGGGACATGGATGAAGCTTGCAGCCATTATCCTCAGCAAACAAACACAGAACAGTAAAAGAAATACCATGTTCTCACTCATAAGAAGTTGAAAAATGAGAACACATGAACACAGAGAAGGGAACAACACACACCAAGGCCTGTTGGGGTGTAGGGGTGAGAAGAGAGAATTTAGAGGATGGACCAATAGGTGCAGCAAACCACCATGGCACATGTATACTTATGTTACAAACATGCACATTCTGGACATGTATCCTGTGTTTTTAGAAGAAATAAAATATACATAATATATAAAATACAAAATATATTTAATAAATATAAAAAATATTGCTCTTTGGGACTATTTAAGTTATAAGTTTTCTATGTTTTATATATTATCTTAACTTATTTATTTAAGTTGTAAATAGCTCCAAAGAAAGAAAAACTTTTCTTGACTCTGGAAAATATAATGTAAAAAGAATTGGCAATATTCTAAACAAATATGTCATATAAATTTAATCCTCTATTAGTGTGGTTCCATGTAATTAATTTTTATTCCACTTGTTGAGTTAGTAATCTGCATGAATACATAAGCTTTTAAATTAGAGTTTTGGAAGATTTTACTTAGTCCAATAGTATGATCTTCAACATAATCAGGAAAACTTGTATATAAGAGTGCTTGTAAAGGTCATTTTCAAGAATTTCCCTTGAAGAAGCAGCAAATTTGGGGCTGTAGGTGATTATAAATCACTTCTTGAGAAGAATCAAGGTAAAATAATTGTGGATGACAAAAGGCTGAGAATAGCCATGATTTAAAATGCAGTTGATGAGGAAATATGATTATTTCTGTGGAATGCAGCAGTTTAATATAAAAATCAAGAGGAGATGGACAACAGAAGCCAAGGTTAGAGTGTGCAGGGCCATGAACCAAGGAATGCAAGCAGCACTAGAAGCTGGAAAAAAAAAAAATTGCTAAGGGATCTGGCAAAATGGCTGAATAGGAAAGGCTTGAGTCTACAGGTCCCAGCAAAAGCAACACAGAAGGTGAGTAATTTCTGCATTTTAAACTGACTGGTGCCTGGAACCCCAGTGAGACAGAACTATTCACACCCTTGGAAGGGGGGCTGAAGTCAGGGAGCAAAGGGGTCTTGCTTAGTGGGTCTCACTCCCACAGAGCCCAGCAAGCTAAGAACCAGTGGCTTGAAATGCTCGCTGCCAGCACAGCAGTCTGAAGTTGACCTGTGATGATCCAGCTTGGTTGGGGGAGGGGCATCTGCCATTACTCAGGCTTGAGCAAGTGGTTTTCCCCTGACAGTGTTAAGGAGGCCAGGAAGTTCAGAGTGAGCAGATGTCACCACAGTGCGGCAAAGGAGCTGTGGCCAGACTGCCTTTCCAGATTCCTCCTCACTGTGCAGAGCATCTCTAAAAGAAAGGCCGTAGCCCCAATCAGGGGGTTATAAAAAAAAAAAAAAAA
>NW_012119321.1:142277-146150 GCF_000951035.1 Colobus angolensis palliatus | reverse complement strand
AAAAAACTCCCATCTCCCTGAGACAGAGCACCTGGGGGAATGGGCAGCTGTGGGCACAGCTTCAGAGTTCTTAAGCAGTCCTGCCTGCTGGCTCTGAAGTAAGCAGTAGATTCTGACAAGGTGGTTTCACCTAGCACAGTGCTTGAGCTCTGCTAAGGGACAGACTGCCTCTTCAAGTGGGTCCCTGATCCCTGTGCCTCCTGACAGAGAGAGACCTCTCAGCGGGGTTTTGACAGACACTTCACACAGGAGAGCTCTGGCTGGCATCAGGTGGGTTCCCCTCTGGGATAAAGCTTCCAGAGGAAGGAGCAGGCAGAAATCTTTGTTGTTCTGCAGTCTCCTCTGGTGATACTCAGGAAAAGAGGGTCTGGAGTGGACTTCCAGCAAACTCCAGCAGACATACAGAAGAGGAGCCTGACTGTTAGAAGAAAAAGTAACAAACAGAAAGCAATAACATCAATTTCAACAAAAAGGTTTCCCACGCAAAAAAACCCCATCCAAAAGTCATCAGCCTCAAAGATCAAAGGGAGATAAATCCACGAAGATGAGATAAAACCAGTGCAAAAATGCTGAAAATTTGAAAAATTGGAATGCCTCCTCCTCCAAATGATCACAACTGCTTTCCACTAAGGACACTGAACCGGATGGAGAATGAATTTGATAAATTGACCGAAGTAGACTTCAGAAGATGGGTAATAACAAACTCCTCTGAGCTAAAGGAGCATGACCCAACCCAATGCAAGGAAGCTAAGAACCTTGATTAAAGGTTACAGGAATGGCTAACTAGAATAAACTGTTTAGAGAAGAACATAAATGAGCTGATGGGTCTAAAAAGAAAACACAGCATGAGAACTTCATGAAGCATACACATGTATCAATAACCGAATCAATCATGTGGAAGAAAGGATATCAGAGATTGAATAAGAACTTACTGAAATAAGATGTGAAGACAGGATTAGAGAAAAAGGAATGAAAAGGAATGAAAAAAGCCTCCAAGAAATACGGAACTATGTAAAAAGACCAATCTTATGATTGATTGGTGTACCTGAAAGTGACGGGGAGAGTGGAACCAAGTTGGAAAACACACTTCAGGATATTACCCAGGAGTGCTTTCCTAATCTAGCAAGACAGACCAACATTCAAATTCAGAAAACACCAGTAACACCACTAAGATACTCCTTGAAAAGAGAAATCCCAAGATAAATAATCATCAGATTCTCCAAGACTAACATCAGATCTGCCTGCAGAAACCCTACAAGCCAGAAGAGAGTGGGGGCCAGTATTCAACATTCTTAAAGAAAAGAATTTTCAACCCATAATTTCATATCCAGACAAACTAAGCTTCATAAGCAAATGAGAAATAAAATTCTTTACAGACAAGCAAATTCTGAGGGATTTTCTCACCACCAGGCCTGCCTTACAAGATCTCCTGAAGGTAGCACTAAATATGGAAAGGAAAAAGCAGTACCAGACACTGCAAAAATACACCAAAATAAAAAGACCAATTATACTATACAGAAAAACTGCATCAACAAATGTGAAAAATGACCAGCTAGCATCATGATGACAGGATCAAATTCACATGTAACAATATTAACCTTAAATGTAAATGGGCTAAATGCCCAATATTAACCTTAAATGTAAATGCACTAAATGCCCTAATTAAAAGACACATAGACTGGCAAATTGGATAAATAGGCAAGACCCATAGGCGTGCTGTTTTCAGGAGACTTATCTCACATGCAAAGACACACAATGGCTCAAAGTAAAGGAAGGGAGGAATATTTACCAAGCAAAAGGAAAGCAAAGAAAAGCAGAGTTTGCAATACTAGTGTCTGATAAAACAGACTTTAAACCAAGAAAGATTAAAAAGACAAAGGAGGGTATTACAGACAAGTAAAGGAATCAATGCAGCAAGAAGAGTTAACTATCCTAAATATATATATACATCCAATACAGCAGCACCCAGATTCATAAAACAAGTACTTAGAGACCTACAGAGAGACTTAGGCTCCCACACAATAATAGTGGGAGACTCAACACCCCACTGTCAATATTAGACAGATCAAAGAGACAGAAAATTAACAAGAATATTTAGTACTTGATTTTATCTCTGGACCAAGTGAACCTAACAGACATCTGCAAAACTCTCCACCCCAAATCAGTAGAATATGTATCCTTCTCAGCACCACATAAAACATATTCTAAAATTGACCACATAATTTGAAGTAAAACACCCCTCAGCAAATGCAAAAGAATGGAAATCATAACAAACAGTCTCTCAGACCACAGCATGATCAAATTAGAACTCGGAATTAAAAAACTCACTCAAACTGCACAATAACATGGAAATTGAACAACTTGCTCCTGAATGACTACTGGGTAAATAATGAAATTAAGGCAGTAATAAAGAAGTTTTTGGAAACCAATGACAACAAACAGGCAACATATTAGAATCTCTGAGACACAAAGCAGTGTTAAGACAGAAATTTATAGCATTAAATGCCCACATCAGAAAGTGGGAAATATCTAACATCAACACCGTAACATCACAATTAAAAAAAAAAAAAAAAAAAGAGCAAACACATTCAAAAGCTAGCAGAAGGCAAGAAATAACTAAGATCACAGCAGAACTGAAGTAGATATAAACACAGAAAACCTTTAAAAAATCAATAAATAGAGGAGCTGGTTTTCTGAAAAGATTAACAAAATAGATAGACCACTAGTCATATTAATAAAGAAGAAAAGAAAAAAGAATTAAATAGACTAAAAAATGATAAAGGAGATATCACCACTGATCCCCCAAAAATGCAAACTAGAGAATATCATAAACACCTCAACACAAATAAACCAGAAAATCTAGAAGAAATGAATATATTCCCGGACACATACACCCTTCCAAGACTGAACCAGGAAGAAGTGCAATCCCAGAATAACAAGTTCCGAAATAACAATAACACATTCTGAAATTGAGGCAGTAATTAATAGCCTACCAATAAAAAAAAAAAAAAAAAAAAAACAGTCCAGGACCAGATGGATTCACAGCTGAATTTGACCAGAGGTACCAAGAGGAGCTGGTAACATTTCTTCTGAAACTCTTCCAAAAAATCAAAAAGGCAGGACTCTTCCCTAACTCATTTTATGAGGCCACCATCAACCTGATAAAAAATCCTATCAGAGAAACAAAAAAACAAGAAAATTTCAGGCCAATAACTCTGTTGAACATCAGTGCAATAATCCTCAATAAAACACTGGCAGACCAAATCCAGCAGCACATCAAAAAGGTTCTCCACCATGGTCAAGTCAGCTTCATCTTGATGCAATGCTGGTTCAACATACACAAATCAATAAACATAATCCACCACATAAGCAAAACCAAAGACAAAACCACATGATTATCTCAACAGATGTAGAAAAGGCCTTTGATAAAATTCAACTCCCCTTCATGTTAAAAACTCACAATAATCTAGGTATTGATGGAACACACGTAAAAATAATAAGAGGTATTTATGACAATCCTATAGCCAATATCATATTGAATGAGCAAAAGCTGGAAACATTCCCTTCGAAAACTGGCACAAGACAGGGATGCCCTTTCTCACCACTCCTATTCAACATAGTGTTGAAAGTTCTGGCCAGGGCAATCAGGCAGGAGAAAGAAATAAAAGCTATTCAATTAGGAAAAGAGGCAGTCAAATTGTCTCTGTTTGCAGATGACATGATTGTATATTTAGAAAACCGTATTGTCAGGGGTGGAGGAAGATGGCCAAATAGGAACAGCTCCAGTCTCCAACTCCCAGCGCGAAGGACACAGAAGACCAGTGATTTCTGCATTTTCAACTGAGGTACTGGGGTCATCTCACTAGTGAGTGC
>NW_012119321.1:141518-141753 GCF_000951035.1 Colobus angolensis palliatus | reverse complement strand
AGCTAAAAAAATAACAGGGGAAGCAGCAGAGGCCTGTGCAGACGCGAACGACCCTGTCTGACAACTTTGAAGAGAGCAGTGGATCTCCCAACACGGAGGTTGAGATCTGAGAAGGGACAGACTGCTTGCTCAAGTGGGTCCCTGAACCCTGAGTAGCCTAACTAGGAGACATCCCCCACTAGGAGCAGTCTGACACCCCACACCGCACAGGGTGGAGTACACCCCTGAGAGGAAG
>NW_012119321.1:123172-137470 GCF_000951035.1 Colobus angolensis palliatus | reverse complement strand
CTGGGAGTTCTTTAATAAGATGATGCAGTTAATTTCTGATAAATACCCCCAATGAAGTTAGCAAACAGTGGTAACCATGACTAAAATAAAATACTTACCCTGATGAAGCAAATAAGAATCACCATCTTAACTAATGAGTCAATAAACAATTAGTCTACAGGTTGAAACACAGTTCTAAGCCGTTAGCCAAGTTAATCTATAGGGTGAAAAGCCTGACGTTCTTTCATCTTTGTGATTGGTGTAAAACAAGAAGTCTGGTTTTGGTATGTTAATGTAATACAATAATAAAAATTAGAATAAGTAGAAAAGGAGTCTGTCTTTTTTTTTATGCAAACAACTTCACCGCAATTTGTGATTTCTTTTAAAGCAAATATTTGCAGGATGTCCACAAAGTGAATAAATTAAGTGCCAAAATGTAGCAGAACCAGCTATTTGGAAACAAGCAGCCAGTAGCAGCCAACTGCTTAATTTTAAATTTCTCAATTGATATTTGGTCTTTGCACCAAGAGCACAAAACACCTACGGCTGCAGATTGCTATATATTCAAAAGGTCTCTTATTTGTAATTATGTTTAAGTATTTAATAATAATAAACAGAGCTCTAAAAGTGAAAAGAAAAAAAAAAGAAAGAAAACCCCATTGTCTCAGCCCAAAATCTCCTTAAGCTGATAAGAAACTTCAGCAAAGTCTCAGGATACAAAATCAATGTGCAAAAATCACAAAATCACAAGCGTTCCTATGTGCCAATAACAGACAAACAGAGAGTGAAATCATGAGTGAACACGCATTCACAATTGCTACAAAGAGAATAAAATATCTAGGAATACAACTTACAAAGGACATGAAGGACTTCCTCAAGGAGAACTACAAATCACTGTTCAAGGAAATAAGAGAAGACACAAGCAAATAGAAATAATTTCCATGCTCATGGATAGGAAGAATCAATATCATGAAAATGGTTATACTGCCCAAAGTAGTTTACAGATTCAATGCTATTCCCATCAGACTACCATTGACTTTCTTCACAGAATTAGAAAAATCTACTTTAAATTTTATGTGGAACCAAAAAAGAGCTCATATAGCCAAGACAATCCTAAGCAATAGAACAAAGCTGGAAACATCATGTTACCTGACTTCAAACTATACTATACTACAGTAACCAAGATACCATGGTACTGATACCAAAACAGATATGTAGACCAAGGGAACAGAAAAGAGGCCTCAGAAATAACATCACACATCTACAATCATCTGATCTTCGACCAACCTGACAAAAACAAGGAATGGGTAAAGAATTCCCTGTTTAAAAAATGCTGCTGGGGAAATTGGCTAGCCATATGCAGAAAAGAGGAACTGGACCCTTTTCTTACACCTTATACAAAAATTAGCTCAAGATTGGTTAAAAACTTAAATATAAAACCTAAAACTGTAAAAACTCTAGAAGAAAACCTAGGCAATACCATTCAGGACATAGGCATAGGCAAAGACTTAATGACTAAAGCACCAAAAGCAACTGCAACAAAAGTCAAAATTGACAAATGGGATCTAATTAAACTAAAGAGCTTCTGCACAGAAAAAGAAACTATCATCAAAGTGAACAGGCAACCTGCAGAATGGGAGAGAAGTTTTGCAATTTATCCATCTAACAAAGGGTGAATATCCAGAATCTATAAGGAACTTAAACAAATTTACATGAAAAAAACAAACAACCCCATAAAAAACTGGGCAAAGGATATGAGCAGACATTTCTCAAAAGAAGTCATGTATGTGGCCAACAAACATTTGAAAAAAAGCTCATAATCATTGGTCATTAGAGAAATGCAAATCAAAACCACAATGCGATACCATCTCACAACAGTTAGAATGGCAATCATTAAAAAGTCAGGAAAAAATAGATGCTGATGAGGCTGTGGAGAAATAGGAAAACTTTTACTCTGTTTGTTGGAGTATCAGTTCAACTATTGTGTAAGACAGTGTGGAAATTTCTCAAGGATCTAGAACCAGAAATACCATTTGACCCAGCAATCCCATTGCTGGGTATATACCCAAAGAATTATAAATCATTCAACTAAAAAGACACATGCACACATATGTTTATTGCAGCACTATTTAAAATAGCAAAGACTTGGAAACAACCCAAATGCCCATCAATGTTAGACTGGATAAAGAAAATGTAACACATATACACTGTGGAATACTATGCAGCCATAAAAAAAGAATGAGTTCATGTCCTTTACAGGGACCTGGATGAAGCTGGAAATCATAATTCTCAGCAAACTAGCACAGGAACAGAAAATCAAACACAGCATGTTCTCACTCATAAGTGGAGGTTGAACAATGAGAACACATGGACACAGGGAGGGGATCATCATACACTGGGGCTTTTTTGGGGGGTAGGGGCAATGGAGCAAGAGCATTTGGACAAATACCTAATGCATGCAAGGCTTATAACCTAGACAATGAGTTGATTGGTGCAGCAAACCATCATGGCACATGTATACCTGTGTAACAAACCTGCACATTCTGCACACATATGTCAGAACTTAAAGTTTAAAAAACTCCATAAAACTCATAATTATTGGTGATAACATACACTAAGCTATCAGAATTTTAGAAATCTTGTAAAATTTTGGAACACATGTTGATAACACATTTATACAGATGTAACTCAGAGAGTTAAACAGTGTTTCTTATTTGACCATTCTGCCTACATAGGTTTTACATACCAAATAAGCCTAATAAGCCTTTCTTGAACTTTCGTGGTTCCAAAGGCTGAATTTTAGAATTTGAAATTTAATTTTGAGAAGCATGTCAAATATAAAAGGTGTAAAATACTTTATTAAAGTAGGATCACAAGTCACTGTAAAATAATAATTTTGCATATAGCCATAGTGATCATTCAAATCTTTCAAAAACCAAATGCCTTCAGTCCTTGATAGAGAAGATACTTTTTCTCAACCAATCAAGACACAAGCCTGGTTTATTTTACCACTTGCTCATTGCAGAGTCCTAAAGCCTTAAACAAACAAAGTTTATAGTCAGGTAGTGGTCACAGTGGGCCTTGAATGAGACCCAGTGCCTTGCTGGCTTTAGAACAAAGTACAGTACCACAAAACTGCTTGTGTCACCTCATGCTCCAGGCAGCTCAGAAGAGAGACAGAGACTCTGCTTGAAATAAAGTAGAAAAGAAAAAAAAAAAGTCTGATATGGTTTGGCTCTGTGTCCCCACCCAAATTTCATTTTGACTCTTACTCCCATAATTCCCACGTGGAGTGGGAGAGACCCAGTGGGAGATAATTGAATCGTGGGGGCAGTTTCCCCATATTGTTCTCATAATAGTGAATAAGACTCATGATATCTGATGGTTTTATCAGAGGTTTCTGCTTTTGCATCTTCCTGATTCTCTCTTTGCCTGCTGCCATGTATGTAAGATGGGACTTGCTCCTCTTTGCCTTCTGCCATGATTGTGAGGCTTCCCCAGACATGTGGAACTGTAAGTCAAATTAAGCCTCTTTATTTTGTAAATTGTGCAGTCTTGGTATGTCTTTATCAGCAGTATGAAAATGGGCTAATACACTAAATTAATACCAGTAGAATGGGGTGTTGCTGAAAAGATACACAAAAATGTGGAAGCAACTTTGGAATTGGGAAACAGGCAGAGACTGGAACAGTTTGGAGGGCTCAGAAGACTGAAAACTTTGGAAAAGTTTGGAACATCCTAGAGACTTGTTGAATAGTTTTGTCCAAAATGCTGATAGCAATATGGACAATAAGGTCCAGAATGAGGTATTCTGACAGAGATGAGGAACTTGTGGGGAACTGAGGCAAAGGTAACTCTTGTTATGTTTTAGCAAAGAGACTAGTGGGATTTTGCCCCTGCACTAAAGATTTGTTGAACTTTGAACTTGAGAGAGATGATTTAGGGTATCTGGCAGAAGAAATTTCTAAGCAGCAAAGCATTAAAGAGTTGACTTGAGTGCTGTTAAAAGCATTCAGTTTTTAAAATGAAACAGCATAAAAGTTTGAAAAATTTGCAGCCTGACAATGTAATAGAAAAGAAAATCCCATATTTTTTGAGGAGAAATTTAAGCCGACTACAGAAATTTTCATGAGTAACAAAGAGCCAAATGTTAATCCCCAAGACAATAGGTAAAATGTCTCCAGGGCATGTTAGAGGTCGCATGGCAGCCTCTCCCATCACAGGCCATAATGCCTAGGAGGAAAAAATAGTTTTATGGGCTGAGCCCAGGGTCCCTGAGCTGTGCACAGCCTAGGGACTTGTTGCCCTGCCTCCCAGCTGCTCCAGCTGTGGCTGAAAGGGGTCAATGTGGAGCTTGGGCCGTGGCTTCAGATGCTGCAAGCCCCAAGCCTTGGCAACTTCCAAGTGGTGTTTATTCTGCATGTCTACAGAAGTCAAGAATTGAAATTTGGTAACCTCTGCCTAGATTTCAGAAGATGTATGGAAACGTCTGGTTTCCCAGGCAGAAGTTTGCAGCAGGGACAGAGCTCTCACGGTGAACCTCTGCTAGGGCAGTACAGAAGGGAAATGTGGGGCTGGAGCTCTCATGCATAGTTTTTACTGGGGCACCACCTAGTGGATCTGTCAGAAGAGGCCACCATCCTCCAGACCCCAGGATGGTAGATCCACCAACAGTTTTCACTGTCTGCCTGGAAAAGCCACAGACACACCACATTAGCCCATTAAAGCAGCAGGAAGGGAGGCTATACCCTGCAAAGCCACAGAGATGGAGTTGCCAAAGACCATGGGAACCCATCTCGGTAACCTGGATGTGAGATTGGAGTAAAAGGAGATCATTTTGGAGCTTTAAGATTTGACTGCCCCAGTGGACTTCAAACTCGTATGGACCCTGTAGCCCCTTTGTTTTGGCTATTTCTCCCATTTGGAATGGTTTTATTTACTTAATGTCATTATCCCTGTTGTATCTATGATATAACTTGTTTACTTTTGATTTTACAGACTCATAGGCAGAAGGGACTTACCTTGTCTCAGATGAGACTTTGGACTGTGGACTTTTGAGCTAATGCTGAAATGAATTAAGACTTTCCAGGACTGTTGGGAAGGTATGATTGGTTTTGAAATGTGAGGACATGAGATTTGGCAGGGGCCTGGGGTGGAATGATATGGTTTGGCTCTGTGTCTCCACGTAAATGTCATTTTGAATTGTACTCCCATAATTACCACGTGTTGTGGGCAGGACCCCATGAGAGGTAATTAAATCATGGGGCAGTTTCCCCCATACTGTTCTTGTGGTGGTGAATAAGTCTCATGAGAGCTGATGGTTTTATCAGGGGTTTCTGCTTTTGCATCTTCCTCATTTTCCCTTTGCCTGCTGCCATCTATGTAAGATGGGACTTGCTCTTCCTTGCCTTCTGCCATGATTGTGAGACTTCCCCAGTCACGTGGAACTATAAGTCAAATTAAACCTCTTTCTTTTTTAAAATTGCCCAGTCTCAGGTATGTCTTTATCAGGAGTGTGAAAATGGACTAATAGAGAGTCTATCCCTGGTAACCCAGAGAATTCTTCCAGATATCATTCAAGATCATCAGATCAGTACCTCTATGAGTATTCAAAAACCAGATCAATGCTGAGCTTCAGGTGTTCCTTAATGAAGATACAACTTAGATTTAAAAAAATCGAGGTCTTTTTGAATACCTGGAAACTCTTTGCAAGAAGGACATGTACAAACAAGCTCAGACTGCAAAGACCATGATAAATACCTAACTCTTCAATGTCCAGACAAAGACAAACATCCACAACCATTAAGACCATCCAGAAAAATACGATTTCTCAAATGAACTAACTAAGGCAACAGAAACCAATCATGGAGGAATAGATATATGTGATCTTTCAGACAGATAAGTCAAAATAGCTGTTTGAAGGGAACTCAAAGAAAGTTAAGATAACACAGAAAACAAATTCAGAATTCTATCAGATAAATTTAACAAAGATATTGAAATAAACAGAATCAAAAAGAAATTCTAAATTTGAAAAATATGATTGACATCCTGAAGAATGCATCAGAGTCTCTCAATAGCAGAACTGATCAAGCAGAAAAAAGAATTGAGCTTGAATAAGGGTGATTTGAAAATACACTTATGATTTGAAAATACACTATCAGAGGAGACAAAAAAAAAAAGATAATATAACACCATGAAACACACCCACAAAATCTGGAAAATATTACGAAAAGGACAAATCTAAGAGATATTGACCTTGAAGAGGAGGTCAAAAAAGAGATAGGAGTGAAAAAGTTTATTCAAAAGGAATAACATCAGAGAACTTCTCCTAAACATAGAGAAACCTATCAATATCTAAGTACAACAAGACTGTAGAATCTCAAGCAGATTTAACCCAAAGAAGTCTATCTCAAAGATTTTAATAGCCACACTCCCAAATGTCAAGGATAAAGAAAAAAATACTAAAAATAGAAAGAGAAAATAAAAAAAATAACATAAAATGGATCTCTAATACATCTGGCAGCAAAGTTTTCACTGGAAATCTTGTAGGCAAGGAGAGAGTGGCATGACATATTTAATGTGTTGAAGAAAAAAAAAAAATTTTACCTTGCCAGGTGTGGTGCCTAATATCTGTAATCCCAACATTTGGGAGGCTGAAGTGGGCAGATGGCTTGATTTCAGGAGTTCAAGACCACTCTGAGCGTGATGGTTAAACTTCATCCTTACAGAAATTATTAAAAAGTAGCCAGAGGTGCGGTAGCTCATGCCTGTAATTCCAGCACTTTGGGAGGCTGTGGCAGGTGGATCATGAGGTCAGGAGATCAAGACGATCCTGGCTAACACAATGAAACCCTATCTGTACTAAAAATACAAAAAATAAACTGGGAGTGGTGGCAGGCACCTGTACTCCCAGCTACTCAGGAGGTTGAGGCAGGAGAATGGTGTGAACCCAGGAGACGGAACTTGCAGTGAGCTGAGATTGTGCCACTGCACTGCACTCCAGCCTGGGCAACAGAGTGAGACTCCGCCAAAAAAAAAAAAAAAAGAAAAAGGTAGCCGGGGTGGTGGCATGTGCTTGTAGTTTCACCTACTTAGGTAGCTGAGATGGTGAATCACCTGAGCCTGGGAGGTTGAGGCTGTAGTGAGCCATGATTGCACCATTGCACTTCAGCCTGGGAAACTGGAGTGAGGCCTTTTTTCAAAACAAACAAACAAACAAAACTTTTACTCTATAATAGTATATCTTACAAAAGAATACCCTTTAAACATGAAGGAGAAATAAAACTTTCCCAGGCAAACAAAAGCTGAGGAATTTCATCAATACCAGGCCTCTCCTTAAAAATTGCTGAAGAGAGTACTTCAATCAGAGAGAAACGAACATTAGTGAGCAATAAGGAATCATTTGAAGGTACAAAACGCACTGATAATAGTAAGCATACAGGAAAAAACAACTTGTTATAACACTGTATCTGTGGTGTGTAAACTACTCTTTAGTAGAAAGACTAGAAGATGAATCAAACAAAACTAATAACTACAACAACTTTTCAAGACATCGTACAATTAGTTGTAAATAAAAACAACAGAAAGTTATACATCAGGGAAATGTAGTTAAAGATGTAGAGTTTTTATTAGTCTTCTTTTTGCTGGTTTATTTTGTTGTTCTTGCAAAACCTGTTAAGTTGATATCAGCTTAAAATAATAGATTATAAAATTTTTTTAAAAAGATTATAAGACAGTATCTCTGAGTCTCATGATAATCTCAAATCAAAAGCATAAAACAGATACACAAAAACTAAAAGTAAGAAATTAAATTACACCATCAGAGTAAATTACCATCACTAAAAGGAAGACAGGAAGGAAGGAAAGAATAAAGAGAAACCACAAAACAACAAGAAAAAAGATAACAAAATGGCAGGAGTAAGTCCTTACTTATCCATAAAAACATTGAATATAATTAGAATAAAATTTTCAACCAAAAGACATAGAGTTGCTGAATAATTAAAAAAATAAGACCCAATGATTTACTGCTCATAAAATATGCACTTCATCTGTAAATAGACACATAGACTAAATATAAAGGGATGGAAAAAGATACTCCATGCCCATGAAAATAAAGCAAAACAAAAAAGCAGGAGTAGCTATACTTATATCAGAAAAAAATAGATTTCAAGATACAACTATAGGAAGATAAAAAGAAGGTTACTGTATAATAATAAAGGGGTCTATTTAAAATATATAACAATTTAAAATATGTTTGCACCCAACAGTGGAGCACATAGTTATATAAAGCAAATACTACTAGAGTTAAGAGAGAGCCAGATCTTAACACAATAATAGTTGGAGATTTCAACATTCCACTTTCAGCATTGAGCACATCTTCCAGACAGAAAGTCAACAATGAAACACTGGATTCAGTCTGCACTATAGAACAAATGGACCTAATAGATATTTACAGAACATTTTATCATAAGACTGCAAAGTATACATTCTTTCCCTCAGTACATGGATCATTCTCAAGGATAGATCATAGGTGAGGTCACAAAACATTCAAAACACAAGTTAGGTCGCAAAACATTTAAGTCTTAAAACATTTTAAAAAATTATATGACATCAAGCATCTTCTCTGACCACAGTGGAATAAAACTAGTAATCAAATATGAGAGAAATTTTGGAAATTGTGTGAACACAAGGAAATTAAACAAGGTGCTCCTGAATGACCAGTGAGTCAATCAGAAAATTAAGAAGGAAATTGAAAAATTTTGTGAAATAAATGATAGAAACACAGCATACTCAAATCTATGTGACACAGAAAAAGCATTACTAAGAGGCAAGTTTATAGCTATATATTCCTACATAATAACAACAACAACAAATTCAAATAAACAACATCATGACGCATCTTTAAAAAGTAAAACAGTAAGAACAAACCATACCAAAAATTAGTAGGAGGAAAGAAATAATAAAGATCAGACCAGAATAAATAAAAATTGAAATTTAAAAACTATACAAAAATCAATGGATTAAACAGTTGATTTTTTGAAGAAAATAAAAAACTGACAGAACTTTAGCTAGACTAAGAAAAATAGAAAAAGATAAACCAAATAAACCAAATGGGAGATGAAAAAGGAAACATTACAACTGATACTTCAAAGAATCATTAGTGGCTACTATGAGCAAATATATGCCAATAAATTAGAAAATCTGGAAGAAATGTATAAATTCCCAAACACATACAACCCACCAACATTGAACCATGAGGAAGTCCAAAACCTGAACAGAACTATAACAAATAATAAGACTGAAGTCCTAATAAAAAGTGTCCCGGGGAGGGGGGGAACTAATACTAATTTTACTCAAACTATGTTAAAAAGAAATACTTCCAAGCTCAATGGGACAATAATACAGAGCTATGGTAACTAACACAGCATGGTATTATCATAAACACAGACACATAGACAATGGAATAGAATAGAGAATCTAGAAATAAATTCATATATTGGCAGTGAACTCATTTTTGACAATGGTGCCATGAACATACATTGTGGAAAGAACAATCGGTTTAATTGATAGTGTTGAGAAAACTGGATAGCCATATGCAAAAGAATGAAACTAGACCCTTATCTCTCACCATATACAAAATCAAATAAAAGTGAACTAAGGATTTAAATCCAAGACCTCAAACTATGAAGCTACTGAAAGAAAACATTGGAGAAACTCTCCAGGACATTGGGCTGGGCAAAGATTTCCTGAGAAATACCACACAAGCACAGGTAACCAAAGCAAACATGGACAAATGGATAATATCAAGTTAAAAAGCTGTTACACAGCAAGGAAAACAAAAAACAAAGTGAAGAGACAACCAACAGAATGAAAGAAAACTTTTGAACACTACCTATATGACAAGAGATTAACAGCCTGAATACATAAGAGGTTCAAACAACTGTATAAGATAAAAGTATAATAATCTGATTAAAAAAATAAAAATGGGCCAAACATTTGTACAGACATTGCTCTAAAAAAAGACATGCAAATGGTAAACAGATATGTGAAAAGGTGCTCAACATCATTGATCATCAAATAAATATATATCAAAACTATAATAAGACTTCATGTCACCCCAGTAAAAACATCTTTCATTCAAAAGTCAAGTAATAACAAATGCTGAAAGAATGTGGAGAAAATGGAACCCTTGTACACTGTTGGTGGGAATGTACATTAGTACAGCTACTAAGGAGAAAAACTTGGCAGTTCCTCAAGAAACTAAAACTACAGCTGCCATATGATCTAGCTATCCCCCTCCTAAATGTATACCCAAATGAAAGAAAATTAGTATATTGAAGAGATAGCTACTATTTTTTTTTTTTTTTTGAGACGGAGTCTCGCTCTGTCACCTGCGCTGGAGTGCAGTGGCCGGATCTCAGCTCACTGCAAGCTCCGCCTCCCGGGTTTTACGCCATTCTCCTGCCTCAGCCTCCCGAGTAGCTGGGACTACAGGCGCCCGCCACCTCGCCCGGCTAGTTTTTTGTATTTTTTAGTAGAGACGGGGTTTCATCATGTTAGCTAGGATGGTCTCGATCTCCTGACCTCGTGATCCGGCCATCTCGGCCTCCCAAAGTGCTGGGATTACAGGCTTGAGCCACCGCGCCCGGCCGAGATAGCTACTCTTAATGTTTATTACAGCACTATACATTAGCAAAATTTGAAAGCAATCTAAGTGTTCATCAATGGATAAATGGATAAAGAAAATGTACATATACACTTTGGAGTGCTAGCAAGTCATAAAAAATGAATGACATTCTTTCATTTGTGATAACTCAGATGGAAGTGGAAGTCATTATATTCAATAAAATAAACCAGGTACAGAAAGACAAATATCACATATTCTCACTATGGGAGCTAAGTATTAAAATAATTTAACTCATGGAGATAGAGAGCAGAAGGTGGTTAATAGAGGCCGAAAAGGGTAGTGGAGGGATGAGGGGAAAGTGGGATGGTTAATGGATTAAAAAAATAGAAAGATGTTGGTGGTCAAAAATAATTTAATGTACATTTCTAAAATAACTAAAACAATATAACTAGATCGTAACACAGAGAATAAATGCTTGAGTGGATGGATATCATATTTATTCTGATGTAATTAATAAGTATTGCATGCTTGTGTCAAAATATTTCATGTAAACCATATAAATGTATACCTACTATGTACCCACAACATTTTTTAAAAAATTGTTTTCCTTATTTTGGTAGTTTTAATTACATATTAATTAAAATTTTAACGTATGTAGTTTAAAATTTCAGTAACCTTAGTTTTTGTGTAAACCTAGAATGTAAGTAATTTTAAATATTCACCACATACCAACATTTCATGAAACATTTATGCCTAATTTATTTCACTCAACCATGTTTAAACTATTCATAAAATTTTATAAGACAGTGAACAAAGCTAGCCATCATCTTTAGTTATTTTCCTGTTAACCATTTACATTGTATAAATGTTAGGCTGTAGCCACTTAAGCAAGAAGTCAAGGGTACTTAAGTGTTTTGTTGTTCATAAGGCACAGCTGTTTTTCTTAAACCAAAAATATTAACTAGTCTTGTCTATTTAATTATCCAAGTCATGAGAACTTAAAGACATTTGAGTTACTTTCTACTTTTCTGACCAAGTATTTAATTTGGGCATTTAATTTTTCTTTAAGCAATTAAGTAGAGTTCTTTTATATATTTATGCAGTAAAAAAAAAAAAAGAAAGTCATATTTTAGAGATCAGTACAGTTAGATAGTGGTCTTTTCAACTTAGCTTGCTTCTTGAATAGATTACATATTTCTGGGTGGAGGCCTTTAATGAACAGGACAAAGAAAATATTTGCAGTTTTCATGGCCTAATATTTAATTGCTTGAGGAGAAGGTACAACTGGAAAGCAGCAAATTTACATTTTTAAAAATCAAGGATCCCACTTTTTCTTTGAATCCTGGGTTCCCCAAAGGAAAAAAAAGTACCACGAGATTAGGCCAAACTTTCACAGTGCACCTCACTACAAAATATTTTTCTAAGTTTTTAAACTGTGCCTTTCTTAACTTGTTGGTGAAAAGAGTCAAACTCTGTAAAACATCTAAAGAGGTATATTCTGAACCAAATATGAGCGACCATGGTCCATGATACAGTCCTAAGTAAACCCTGAGAACATGTGACCAAGGTGGCCAAGCAACAACTTGGTTTTATACATTTTAAGGGGCCGTAAGACATCAGTCAATACATGTAAAGAGGTACATTGATTCAGTCTGGCAAGGCAGGACAACTGGAAGTAGGGGTATCCAGGTTATAGGCAGATTCAAACATTTTCTGATTGGCAACTGGTTGAAAAAATTTGTCTAAAGACTTGGAATTAATAGAATGACAAGGTCTGGGTTAAGATAAGGGATTGTGGAGACCAAGGTTCTCGTGCAGATTAAGGCTTCAGGTAGCAGGCTTCAGAGAAAATAGATTGTAAATGTTTCTTATCAAATTTAAAAAGGTGTCAGACTCTTAGTTGATTCTTAGATCAGGAAGAAGTACTGATAAAAGGAAAGAGGACTCTCTACAGAATGTAGATTTTTCCCCATCAGAGACAACTTGGCAGGGCTATTTCAAGATATGGAAAATAAACATATTTTGGGTTAATATACATATATATTTATCTATCTATCTATCTATCTATCTATCTATCTATCTATCTATCTATCTATATATCTGTCTTGTGATGTTATGCGAGTGTCAGGTTAGAAAGTAATTCATGTTATACAGAGAAAAATAAAAGCTCTCTGATGGGACTTTATGATTTGTATGGCATAACTCCCCATCCCCATTAGATAGAGGAAATTTGGGCAAGAGAAGAAAATACGTCAATGTTTAGTCCTCAACCTAACACGTAAAGATAGGAGTAGTCACCTGTAGTAATAAATATTCACTATAAACAACTGCTGTAAGCCACCTCCAAAACTGCAACTCTCACCGTCCACTCACCAGCCATAACACGTACAAAGGTCAAGTGTTCTCTCACAGTACGATGCAACCTCCAGTACCACCAAGAGCCAAATATATCATGTAACAGAATACAAAAAAGAGCAGAGTATTAGACCTGTGAGGAACTTTTCCATGACTAAAGCATGAAAACCATTTCATACACTAGAGCAACAGGGCGGACTCCAAAAAGTGTGTGAGTAGTTCCTTATTCTGTGTTTTTAAGGGGTCTGAGTAATTAGAAATCCACTCTAGATACTTTTGTTACAAATAATAGTAGAGGAGATCTGAGTCATCCCGAGTTACCAGTGGCCTATCCTTACGGGTACATAGCAACTTCAGTCCATGCCTACTCAGAAGAATTCAACTGAGGAACAAAAAGCAGACAATGAGATGGAGGCAAATTCCAGAGCAGAAATGAAAGTTTATTTAAAAAGACCTTAGAACAAGAAAAAGAGGAAAGTGCACTTGGAAGAAACTCAAATGGGCACGTGAAGGTTAAAGAGAGAAGGACAAGTGCCTTATTTAACCGTGATTCAAGAACATTAATAAGTTCACCTCTTTCCCAAGATTCTTCCCTTAGGGTGGGCTTTTCACATGCCCAGTGTTTTCCTTAGCCTTTGGAATTTGAGCCTGCACAGTGTATTTAGGAAGCTATAAGCATCACCAACTGAGGCTTTCTTCCCTTTCCTGATGGAGTGTACCACCAGAAGATAACACTTCATTTTTGTCTCTTAACATGCATGCCCAGGAAGTTGCTTCTCCTGGGGTCTCCATTCAATTAACATTTTGTTGTTAACAGGTGTGGACCCAGGAAATGGTTTCTCCCTGGCACTACCAAATTATCATTTTTTAGAGAGGCAATGCAATAATTGCTGTACCATCACCCAACATTTCCAATGGGTAGGGGGAGAGCCCTTTCCTGCATCATTCAGACCTAACTACCTGTATCACTTTTATGTTGTACTGAAGACAGAAAAGAGGAAGGAATAGCTTTAATATGATCTTTTAATAAAGTTAACCTCTGACCATAAAGCTTTATAGTTTAAAAAAATACATCTTTTGAATTTTTTTATGATTAAATTTTAGCTGTGACAAACAGATGATATTTCAAAAACTTCTTTTTACCAAAGGTACCCTCCCATTATCTTGATTAAGACTTAATCACCGGGAGCAAGATGGCCGGATAGGAACAGCTCCAGTCTCCAACTCCCAGTGCGAAGGACACAGAAGAACAGTGATTTCTGCATTTTCAACTGAGGTACTGGGGTCATCTCACTAGTGAGTGCTGGACAATCGGTGCTGGTCAGCTGTTGCAGCCC
>NW_012119321.1:92253-117447 GCF_000951035.1 Colobus angolensis palliatus | reverse complement strand
CATATGTAATAAACCTGCACGCTATGCACATGTACTCTAGAACTTAAAGTATAAAAAAAAAAAAAAGACTTAATCACCAAAACCAGTAATCCTTAATCACGATTATTACTTAACCAAGGATACACAAGGTTTCTCCTGTCAGTCAAGGAAAATGACCAAGGCAAATCTCCATCATTTTAGAAGATTTATTTACCAAAGTTAAGGATGCACACCTGGGACACAGGTCTATACCTTTCTGCCAAGATGATTTTGAGGGCTTAAAATTTAAAGGGGAAAGGGTGAAATATTGAGAAATACACATTTTTTTGTGTGTGAGGGGAAGTAGGGGAAGATAGTCATTTATGGCTTTGTTTGGCTCAGTGAATCTACCTTTTACCATAAAATAGTGTAGACAATAGGGCAGAGAAAACAGATACAAATTTAAGAGACATGACCTCCTAAAAATAAACACATTTGGCTTTTATAATGGTGCAGGTTCCCTTTCGGGCTTCAGTGAGTATATCTAAGGCCATACAATTTTGCAGCACTGCTTTCCTCATCGTTTAGCAAAGAGATACTCGTGTGGATATCATTTTGTGTATACCTTTTGTGTATAATTTGTTAATGCCGTGTATGCCACATAACATCTTCAATATCCATTTGTGGTATGAAGATTAAAGCTAAATGATCATAATGATAGATGCAGGAGGCAGATAAGTGGGGCACTGGAGAATCTTTGACCCACCTCACAAATATTTACATGAGATGCTTTTGTGAAGATAAGGGAAACTGTCCAGGGTCTTGTCTCTGAATGCCCACAATAGACTGGTGATCCACCTGTGCACTGGGACAAAGGGGTAGAGCCACAGAAGTTTGTGCCTTGGCCAAGGGGTTGGATCCTGGCTTCTTCAGCTCATGTGTGGTGGCCTGGTATTCAATTAGTGAGGTGGGAGCTCATTTGCAGGACTTCCTCTATATTTACTGAGTGTTTCTTTTTTTTCATTTTCTCCCAATAAGTTCTGCTCTCCTCATCCTTCAGTGTGTCCATGTGCCTAATTTTTCCCGGTTGTGACAAAAGAACCTGGGTTTAGCTAAACTAAGGAGCAAAAGTTCTGCATCATTTTGGTGGCCTCTATGGGGACATGAGAAAGGGTAAGATGTGAACCAAAAAATCCTCTTCCCTCTCATTCTTGAGACTTTTTTTCTTTAGACTTCTTCTGAGGGTAAGGGAAACTGAGTACAACCCCATCTCAACAGCCTGTGTGGAATGGACAGGCAAATGGCATCTCCCCACCCCTCTTTTCTCCCAGCTGTGGCACAAGGCTATGTTGGCTGCATGGGTGTGTGGCATCCAATGGCCATGAAGGGTGGGAATGAGCCACTGCCCTGGGCTCCACTTGGCAGGCTGGCCAGAGTTTCCCACATGCATACATGAAGTCCTCCCCTCCTCCAGCCAGGTGTCTATCTCCATCTGACAGCAATTAAGTTTCTCTCCCCATTGGAGGAATCTATTTGCATAAGAATAAGAGGTTCTTTCCCCAGGCATCTTTCCAACCCTGCATTTTAAGCTCTTTTTGTCCCTTTTCTCTACCCTGTCAGCAGTTAGCACAGCCCTGCAGTTTAAGCTATTTTTCTTTTCTCCACCAGATCAAGAGTTAACTTTCAAGCAATAGTTTTGTTTTACTTTTAGCAAACATTTTACTAAACCACAACCCCAACTATCACAGTTAATTTTCTCTGTAAGGTTTTATTTATGAAAAAAATATTTCTGAGGTTTGTCTTAAGCTGTAGCCAATCCAGTGTGCTTTGCAAGTCTTTCTGTATGGTCAGCAGCAAACTTTACTAAGGGCTTCCATCTTGTTTTACATTCTTGGGAGTGTGATCTGTAAGCACATAGCAGTGCTTTGTTTTAGCCTCCACCATTTTACAATGGTGGCCCAGGTTGAATCCTGGCATAGGGAGTCCTTTCTGGTTTGAAATCTGTGTGACCTTTGCCATTTGTTGATTCCCTGCCCCTCCATGAACCACCTTGAATATTCCTTTTCCTGAGCTTTTAGTAAAGTTTGAAAGCCAGAAATATTGGCTGCTTGGCACAGCTAAAGTGGGGGTAACAAAGGATTTAAAAGGATTTTCTTGAAGAAATCTCAGCTTAATTAAAAGTTAATATCCAAGTTATAGGCATAATTAATAGACCTTGATGTTTTTCTCTTCTTGGATCTTGTTTTTCTGGAAAAACGTTTTTACTCAATTGACTGAAGTATTTTTCTCCATTTTGCCTTGCCACTCTTAATGCAGGCCTGAGACGGAAAAGACCTCTGTTTTCCTTATGGAATCTCAGGAATCAAAGGTAGATAAATCCCTTTCAAAAATCTGTTTTTGTCTTCCAGCTATACCTGTTTATTATACCATAGAAACCATATGTTTTCCTGGTCTTGCTCTTAAAGGGCTCCACCCAGAGGCCAATAATCCAATTAGGAGTTTGGCAAATGAAAAATATTATAGCTACTGGATTCTTTTCTGCCTCACTGTGTAGTTATATAAGTGTTGTGTGTGTAATGGCTATAAAAAAATCTCTGATTAATTAACTTCAAGAATAAGTATTTGCATCAAATATTTTTAAAAGAGAAGATAAAAGCTGTTGTATCTTTTAGTTCATGTGACTTTATTCTTTGATAAAGAAAAACAGCCTTAAAAATTACTGGTAAAGTGCAAATGTAGTCAATGTGTAAATTTTTGCCTAGGATTAAAAGATTGTTTTAAGTTAGTTAAGATAAAGCTAAAAGTTCAAACAAGTTGTGGAGGGATTGTAAAAGTTATACTTGCAAAAGAAATTCTGTGTATGAACATATTGGCTAAATTCAGAAGGGTATTAAGTGGGTTTTGTTGTTTTTTTTTTTTTTTGTAAATTGATCATTGAAATAAAAGCATAAGCTACCCTTAAGGAATTAATCTGCTCTTCAGTGATATCTTTAAAAGTTTATAAAAGGTTTTTGTTTTTAAATGTCTGAGTCATCATTTTGGCAAAATAAATAATTTATGGTAATCTGTAATTCCATTTCATAGCATGAAGTGTTTTAAATCTCTAACATTTAACAGGTTTCCAAAAATCAAACTTCAGTTTAAAAATTTTCTTTCATGATGCCTGGCTTTTGGATGCTACAGAGGGCCCCTGGAGCATCCAGAAGGAAGGTAAACAGGATTAGTTAACATGTCTAGGCATATGGGATTGCCAAAATAATGTCTAATCTTCAGGTTATATTTTAGGGAATAATATTAATATATGCTCCAAAATTGTTTGAAATGTCTAAAATTCTAATGTCTGAGTATATGCTATCAATCACAATCAAGGTTATGTTAAGTTATTGTAAACCAAGGAGATAATAAAATTTATCTGTCAATCATTTCTGACTGTATTGATAGACAATTGTCTTGTGTTAATCCTTTCCAAAATATGGTTTATAACCAACTATAGAAATTTTGACCAGTTATAGTGGCTCACACCTGTAATCCCAGCACTTTGGGAGGCTGAGTCATGCAAATCACTTGATGTCAGGTGTTTGAGAACAGCCTGGAAAACATGGTGCAACCCCATCTCTACTAAAGAAATACAAAAATTAGCTGGACATGGTGGTGCGTGCTTGTAGACCCAGCTATTAGGGAGGCTGAAGCAGGAGAATCACTTGAACCGAGGATGTGGAAGTTGCAGTGAGCCAAGATTACACCACTGCACTCCAGCCTGGTTGACAAGGTGAGACTCTGTCTCAAAAAACAAACAAACAAACAATCTTTGACAGGTGCTCTCAAATGCAGGTTGCTAAGAACTTTGGAGATCATAACATTGGAATGAATGAAAAATGTACAGGATTCATGAAGAGCCAAAATGTTCACAAATATCAAGGAAAACAACAGTTAACTCAATGGACTGAACTAATAGAAAACTGAAATAAGTTTTTGAACTTTTTCTTGGAACATTGTTGATTCTTATTTTGTTTTTCAGAGTCAAAGAAACCCATTTTTAGCTACTTACAGTCTTTAATAATTCGGTAATATATACTTCTGTGAATAAAATTTTAAGTATATTTGTCTCTCTCACTCTTCCTGGCTTCTCCAGAATCTGGAAACTAATTGTGAGTATTCTTAACTTATGGCAATATAGTTGTTTGCCTCCCTGCATTAAGAATCTGTTTTCTTCTGCAACAGGATGCAATTGGAGAAACTGGCTGTTTTACCAAGGCTTTGACTGGAAGGATATGCTTCTCTTTAAGGAATCAAGCTTGACTTGCAGAGCTGACAAAAACCCCTTGGGAAAACTGGCATCTTACCTTGTCTATACTGTCCCTGTGCAGGGTTCCTAATGTGCAGTGAGTAAAGAATGTTATTTTCTAACAGGCCCAGGAACATCATGTTCTTGGGGCTTCAAAAACAGAGGAGTTTACCCAACTCACAGGTATTTGAGGGTACAAACCCATGGCTGGGCCGGGCTTTAGAAAGTCCTATCTGAGATTACAGGTGGAGCAAAGTGTTACCAAAGTCAACCTAAAAGGCCTATGTAAAAATAATTATTCTTGCTGCAATTTATGCAAATAATCAGGCCAAGTATAAGACTAAACTCTATTTTGCAAACAACTTAATCCTATCACGATTTGTTTTTAATGAAAATGAGGACTGGAGAAAGAGAATTTATGTTTCAAAATTTATCACACATTTGTCATTAAAGGCTAGACTTATTAGATGTTTTTAAGTTTTTTCCTACATTTTAGACTAACTTTGCTTATTTCTGTAAACCAACCAGCAATCTCTGGCTACAGCTCAAAAGGAACACAAAAGGATGGGTAATGTAAAAATATGGATTAATATTCTAGTTCTGAGCAATTATCTGCAGATCCTGCCAGGTAATGGAAATAAATAACATACCTATCACCTGGAGGTTTCCTTATTGGGAAAGTAAAGCCAAGGTAGCTAACCAAAGCCAAGCACCATGCACCCAAATCTTGGCAAGCATAACTATGGCCACAAGTTATCTGGGCATGCCACAAGACATTCTTTTCTCTTTCTAATTGGAGGAGGACTCGCTTCTGCAGCTTCCCCTTAGCATTTGGCTTATAATAAGGAGCCCATGAAAGTCCCCATGAGACACATTTTTTTGTCCTAAACTGAATTCCAAGCTTCAAGTTGAAGTCCTAGAAAAGAAAGCTGGATCTGATGAATCCAGAGGCAGACAATAATGGAAGTTAAAAGGCACAGTGCAGGTGAGCATGACTGATTCCTGCTGATTAACCCAAGTTTCTTGTTTCATGGATAAAAGTCATGGTAGTATCCATGGCATAAATGAGGTCTAGCAAATTTGAAGGCAACTGACAGCAGGGTATATAGGGCGTACATGGGTAAGAATGAATATTCCTAACTCCTAGGCCCCCCTGTTAACATGGGTGAAAGCTGCTTTAACACACGTGGCCAGAACTATGTCATGGTCACCAGGACTTGGGGTTATAAGAACAGAAAACAGAAAGAGAAACACCTCACTTTCTCTCACTCAAATACCCTGGGTATTCACTAGGAAGAGAAAGGAACCTGAGATATTTTGCTTCCCTCTTTCTAAATGAGTAGCCATTCATCTTTATTCTGTACCACTTTCAGATGCATCCTGAACCCCTGGGGTACCTTTGAAAAATGTCTTTTTTCTTTTTTTTTTTTTCTTCTCTGTCCTCTCTTCACTGATACGTGTGTCTCTGTACTGTGGGACACTCTCCTTGGATACATCCTTCAAGCTGGGAAAAGTTAATTTTCCAGACCTTAAACTGATTGGCTTAGGATTGGGCTCAGGGGAAGGGAAATCAGAAACCTGGCATGCTAGCAAAAGGGTAAAAATTTTTTTACCAGTTGGGCTTTTGGCCTCCCTCTCTCTGTGCAAACCAGTAAAAGGCCTCAGGATTTTTGAGCTGTCCTTACCACCTCCTTCCCCCAACTTAAAAGTTTCATTTTAATAGATGTTTTCTAATAACCTGATTTGTCTCTTCTCGCCTTCAGGCCATCAAACTCCAAATGGTCATGCAACTGGAGCCTCGAATTATGACACCTTTTTGCCAGAGACCCTTAGATAGGCCTTGGAGGCAGATATGACCGCTCTTTTTCAAAAGCAGCACACACTGCTAGCAGAAAGCAGTTAAGATTGGTCTTTGTCCTCATCATTATCCTTATTCTAATGGCACTTAGATGTACTTCTTTAGAGAGGGAATCATAGATACAAGAGGTAGATAAGGGAGGTCACTGGAGAATCTCCAATCCACCCTACAAGTGTTTATGTCATACACTTTTGTGCAAATGAGGGAACCTGCCCAGAGTTTTGTCTATGCATGCCCTCAATGGACTCTGGACCCATCTGTGCACTGGGAGGATAGGGTAGAATCATGGGAAATTCATGCTTTGTGCAGTGGGGAGAAGCCTGAACTCTTCAGCTCATGTGTGGTGGTCTGGTATTTAATATGTGAAGTGGGAGTGTATTGGCAGGACTTTCACTTTCCTAAGAGTTTTTCTTTTATTTTTTTTCCTTTTTGCCCAAGAAATTCTGCTCTCCTCATCCTTCAATGTGTCAATGTGACTAATTTTTCCTCATCATGATAAAATAACCTGGATTTAGCTGAACTAAGCAGCAAAAGTTCTGTATTAATACCATTGAAATACAGATTGTGTACAGTGAGATTGTAAATGAAAAAGGTTTGTTGGTTTTGGCAGCGTCCGAATTACTTGTACTTGTGCTCAAGCATAAACTAGAGAACATTATCTGAACCACCTTGGCAATAATCACAGCCACAAGTTAGTGTCACATAGCCAAAATGTCCCATTTGGAAATAACTAATAAATATCTGGCTGCTGTACCCAATCAGTGGCATGCCAGTCAGTGTATTATAATATAATAATGAGATAACAAAGTTCTCCAGGTATTCACCTCATATCTCTTGAACTGTTTTGCCAATTAGTCCTTGGTGTAGTTTCCTTGTTCCCCAGCATAAAGAAGCATTTTGGCTGAGTTGGCCAAATGAAGGCGTGAGCCAGATGAACCAAATCCAAAGTTGCATTGTGCCATTTTGAAAGTGGGCCATTGTTTGAGGTGGGGTGTGGTTATTTCCTTCTCTTTTTGGTATGAGTGTTGCTAAAGTTAGAGCTAGTGAGCTTGTCTTTTTGTTGAGAAACTTTTTCCATGGGCCTTGCTCTTAAGAATGTTTTGAATGGGCAATTATATACACCATCTTTACTTATACTAGCCACTAAGGATACCAGACCATTTCTGTGTAATAATAACTTTATGGTATTTTATCCAGTCCTCACCTTGAAAAGGAGATGCCCACGATAGCAGGCTAGATCTAGTGGAAAGAGTCATGAGTCCACATATCCAGCAGGCATCCTTTTGTAATCTGTCTGCATAATCCTGATCCCATTGTAGAAACAGGTTTCTTTTATGGACAACAGTGGGTGGCAATGACAAGAATACATAGAAAGATAAGATAAATAGAAGCAACGTTTTGAAATTCTTTTTAACTACAAAAGGATATTAAATAAGAAAAGGCAAGTGCCCTGTTTTGCATAAGATAGCAATTGTCAGTATCTCTTGGACAATAATTGTAATGGTTATTATACTATAACCACAGATGTTCTTTGGTATATAGGCCTAGTCCTGTGTCTTGGATTTAAGCAGTCTACAACATGTGTCATTTGATTCTCATCCTGGATAGAATATCAGTGTTTAGTAAACTGGAGTTGAAGATCTTTGCTGAAAGTTACAGTCCACTCAGGAGATGACAGCAGTGATTCCATGAGCCTATACCCACTATTTTTGTGGCTCATGGATCAGTCAATAGTGCCTAGTATGGGCCCTTCCATTGCGGTTGAAGGGAGTCCTTTATTAAATGTTTCTTCTAAAAGCCAAAGTCTCCATGCTACAGATTATGACCAGGTACCTTGTCTTCAGGTAGTCAACTGTGAAAGGAATTTACAAGTTCAAATAAGCCAAATCTTGGCTTTTTTAAAAACAATGATGAATGACTCCCTTACAAAATTGCGATATGCCTCCATTTAAAAAAAGTTGAGTTGGTTATTTTGCTTTCCATACACAAAGGCCTTCCCATTATAATTTCATAAGAGGATCATTGATGTTTTCTAAAAGGGGTAGATTGGAATGTAAGCAGCAACAGGGGGAGTGCTTTGGGCCAGGGGAGGTGAAATGCCTCTATGAACTTAGCCAATTGTGTTTTAATTATTCCATTGGTCCTTTCCACCAGTCATGAGGACTGGAATAATAGGCACAATGAAAATGTTAAAGTATGGATCAAATTTTACAAATATTTTGAATAACCTTGTCAGTAAAACTTCACAGTAACACTGTGAAGTTTACAGAGGACTCCCCATAATGGAATAACTTTTTTCTAATAGAATTTTTCTAACTGCCATTATTGTTGCTTGCCTGCAGGGAAAAGCTTCAACCCGATGGGAAAACACACAGACCATTACTAAAACATATCTGTAACCCTGAGATGATGTCAGCTGAGTAAAATCAAGCTGCCATACTTCAAAAGGTCAGCTGGAAGAGGAAAATGACCCTGGGTCCCATGGAGGAAATTCCATGGGTTATATTTGAGACAAATAATCCATTGGGAGTAAACAGTTTGTGCCATCATGGAAGATGGTTTTCAGTAACATTGTTTACACCAGGATATCATTTTATATGGATTCCAAAGGGTCAGATTATGAGTATATTTCATAAGGGGCACTTGACATCCTATAATGTGGTTATTGTTAGGTCTATACCGTATTTCAGTTTCAGTTTCAGTTTTCAATAATATTGTTTACATCAGAATATCATTTTATACGGATTCCAAGGATCAGATTATGAACATATTCCTTAAGGGGAACTTGACATCCCATTGGAATAATGAGATTATTATTAGGTCTACACCATATTTCAGTTTCAGGAGTTAGGCTTCCTTCTGTTTCCAAGTAGATATCTCTTTAGTTTGGGCAATGCTTTGAGTTGCCTTTAATATGTTCTTAACTGCTTTGGATTTTATGTCCATTTCCCAGATTGAGGTTGGTGGCTCGAATGCTGCTCTTTAAGCTTAGCATTAGTAAATTGGTTATCCCAACTTTCAGTGATGTTTAATTTAGAGTGACCTGGGATTTTTATAATTGCCAAAAGGTCTGGGTTTAGAATAGTTCCTAAGAGCTCTGATACTGATACTTGTTTTCTGTATTTTTTTTTAATGGGTTTTCTTTAGGTTAAATATTCTCTCTTCTTCCATAGCATCCGAATGTCATGAGCAACCCCAAATGCACAGTGACAGTCAGTGGATATGTTCACAGCCTTGTCTTTTGCCGATTGACAAGCTCAAGTCAGGGCAGTCAATTCGGTAATTTGTGCTTAGGAAAGATGACTGGTTTGAATGACCTCTAGTAAGAAAACCATAGCATATCTTGCTCTAAAATTTCCATGCTCTCCTCTTAAATAAGACCCATTTATGTACCAACCTATCACAGCATTATCCAGTAGCATCTCTTGTACGTCTGTCTTTGGGGTGAGAAATTGGACAGTCATAAGAACACAGTCATGAGAGGTTTTGTCAAAAGGGCCCAGGAAGAGAGGGCTCAGATTAAGATTATTACAGAAGGAAATGGTAATATTTGGAGATGATAAAAGTGAAACTTTATAAGAGGTCAGCTAGTTGGCAGACAGGTTTTGAATATGATGAAATTTTAGAAGGGTTTTCCTTAATCATTATACAGTTGTTTGTCCCTCTGGAGTCCACATGATGGAGTCAGATTGTTCATTTTTATAGATATGCATACGGAGGTTGAGCCATAAGAGAGAAATTCAGAATCCAATTTCTGCAGTAGCCAGCCAGTTCCAAAAATTCTCTCAGTTGTTTTTCAGTGATAGACATTGGAAAAGGTTAAATTCCTTTCACTCTATCAGGGTTAATACTAAGTCTTTTCACTGAGATAATATGTCCCAAATACTTAACTTGTGGCAGGCATAGATGAAGTCTGTGTTTAGACATTTTGTATCTCTTGGTGACTTTTTGAGTACATCTAGGTATCTTCCTGAAAAGTAGATATGTGTCTGAACAAGTGAGAAGGTCATCCACATACTGGATGACTGTTGCACCCTGGGGAAAAAATTAATCCTCTAAATCAACCTTTAACATTTGAGAAAAATAAGTGGTATTTTCTGCATACCCTTGGGGCATTACAGTCCATGTACATTGTCATTCTTTCCAGGTAAGGGCAAGCAATATTGGCTCTCTGGATCTACAGGAATTCTAAAGGGGGCACTGAAGGGATCCATAACTGAGGAATGTTGGCTGATAGTCGGTATAGCTGATAGAAGGGTATGAGTGTTGGGGACTACTGGGTGTCTGGGTATTATGATATTGTTTACTGCCCTCAAGTCCTGTACAAATTGTCATCCTCTCCTGCTTGTTTTGTTTTTGTTTTACAGAGAATATAGGGCTTTTTCAAGGACAAGTACAAAGAATAATGAGCTCCTTTTTGAGTTAATGTTGTATGATGAGGAAATTCCATCTATGGCTTTCTGTCATAGAGGATATTGTTTACAGTTGGATAGTGGTTTCTTTGAGTGTATCTCAACCTTTATTGATGTGCCTGAGAATATTTTCTTTATGTCTGTATTTGACTGGGACCTTAAGTTGGAGGGAATATTCTTAAGCAAATGCTCTGCTTCTGGAGTTAACAGAAAGACTGGGGAGGTTAAAAAAAAGTTCACCATTCTCTGCCCTTTATTCCAGTGTTCTCTCTTCTCCTGTAATATTTTATTTTCTGTCTCTATTTCATATTCCCAGTCACAAGGTAGTGTTTTAACATCATTAGTACTAAATTCTGGTGCATTGTCTGGATGGTTTTTAATTTGGAATTTTTGGTCTCCTGTCTCAAATTCTTAAAAAAATGTTTACCATTTGATGAAAAAGAGATATGGGCATTATGAATGTTGAGGATATCACAGTCCAGAACATTGATGAAGGCCCCACAGTTTATTAGAAACACATGGGACCAACTAAGTGTGTCACATTTAGAGCCCTCAATCCAATTAAAGTATAAGTTATAGATATGGATTTAAAACATGAGATAGTTTGATTAGAGACATTAACCATGTTAACCCTTTTATCACTCTGAGGAATGGGGTTTCTAAATAAGGTAGGATTTATAAAAGTTATATTTGCTCCTGTGTCAATTAAGGCAGATTAGCATTCATGGTTTATTATTATGTTAATCTCTCTCAATTTGTTAGGGTGGAATATTTGCAGAGATGAAACCCTTTAACTTTCTCAGAGCACCCCTAGTCTTCCTCAGTTGTACCTTCCTGCTGTTGCTTCCATTTCAGTCTCAGGCAGTCCCTTCTGAGGTACAGTAGTAACAGACTGGAAAGGAAGAGTCCTCAGATTAAGAGGGTTTAATATTTTTTTGAGGCTGAGAGGTTTGAGAAGTTAATTGCTTTAACTTTAACTGGATGATTCAAACAGTCTTTTGGTTTTCCTTTTTTGTCATAGTGTGAGATAATTGGTCAACTAAGTTAATTACTTCATTAGTTCTGGTTGTGCCCCAGTTTGACCTATGGCATTTTACAAGGCCAGCTAAATTGTATTCTAATCTGTTTAAGAAACTTGTGTTTAATAATGTATTATTTTTATTATTTTCAAAGCAATCAGCTGACATCCCACAATATTGTCTCAAAGTTTTATTAAAATGTGTACAGTAAACTAAAGCTGATTCACTTGGGTTCTGACAACATTACTGAATTTGATTCCAACCCACAAGTCTTTAGAATAATGATAGAATGATATTTAACAGAGCAGTCACTCATTTCCCTGTATCTTTGTGCTTGTCTTCTGGATGTTTGGGGGCTGGTTATTGTGGCACTACTGGGCTTTCAGGGATTGAGTGAGCTATAGGGCCTGAGTGGTGTGCTTTTTCTATCTGTTCCTTAGTGTTAATTCTGAGACCAAAATGCAGAACAGTTGCTAAAGGTCTGAGTGACCTAGGTCATAGGTTCTGGTAATGAGCTCAAATTCTTAGGCAACCCAATTGGATATTCATGAGGATCAGAAAATTCTTGAACTATTCCCCACAACTCAGCCTTTGACCAGGATTGATAGACAATCAATGGGGTTTCCTTACCTGCACCATTTGTTCCTGAAAAAGAATAATCATATAAGATGTTCTTGCAGGGTCCCCGTTTCCTTCGTCTTCCAGATGAGAAGTTGCCACCAGGGATATCAGAGAATCAGCAGGAGGTAGAGTCGTGGAAGATAGACTCCCTTCTGACTTCTCTTGAGTGAGTGGCAGACAAAGAGGTAAAGATGGTAGATTGGAACAAGCAGGAGAAAGAGAAAACTGATCTGGTCAAGGAAGTTTAGAAAGATCAGAGTAAAGTGAGAGTGGAGGTGGAGGTGTGGGGGGCACCAAATGGGAAGTAAGAAATTTTGAGAAATTTCAAATAAATACAATAAAACATAATAAAAAAGATATCCCCACTGACCCCACAGAAATACAAACAACCATCAGAAAATACTAAAAACACCTCTATGCAAATAAATTAGAAAATCTAGAAGAAATGGATAAATTCCTGGACACATAAACCACTCCCCCCCATGCCCAAGACTGAACCAGAAAGAATTTGAATCCCTGAATAGACCAGTAACAAGTTCTAAAATGGAGGCAGTAATGAGTAGCCTACCAACAACAACAACAACAACAAAAAACAGAAAGAAAGCCCAGGACCACACAAATTTACAACTGAATTCTACCAGCGGTACAAAGAGCAACTGGTACCATTTCCTCTAAAACTATTTCAAAAAACTGAAAAGGAGGGACTCTTTCCTAACTCATTTTTTGAGGTCAGCATTATCCTGATACCAGAACCTGGCAGAGCTATAACAAACAAAGAACACTTCAGGTCAATATGCATGATGGGCATTGATGCAAAAATCCTCAATAAAATGCAAGCAAACCAAATCCAGCAGCACATCAACAAGCTTATCCACCACAGTCCAGTTGGCTTCTTCTGTGGGATGTAAGCTGGTTCAACATACACAAATAAATAAATGTAATTCATTACATAAACAGAACTGAAGACTAAAATTACATGAGTAGCAATAGATGTAGAAAAAGCATTTGATAAAAAAATTCAACATACCTTCATGTTAAAAATTCTCAATAAACTAAGTATTGATGGAACATATTTCAAAATATTAAGAGCCATTTATGACAAACAGCCAGTATCATACTGAATGTGCAAAAGCTGGAAGCCTTGTCTTTGAAAACTAGCACAAAATAAGGATCCTTTCTCTCACCACTCATATTTAAAATGGTATTGGAAATTCTGGTCAGGTATTCAGGCAAGAGAAGGAAATAAATGGTATTCAAATAGGAAGAAAGAAAGTAAAATTGTCTCTTTTTGCAGATGACATAATCCTATATCTAGGAAATCCCATCAATTCAGCCCCAAATCTTCTTAAACTAATAAGGAACTTCAGCAAAGTCTCAGGATACAAAATCAATGTGCAAAAATTACAAGTATCCCTGTATACCAACAATAGACAAGCAGAGAGCTATATAATGAATCAAGTCTCATTCAGAATTGCCACAAAGAAAATAAAATTCAAATACAGCTAGCAAGGAAAGTGAAAAACCTCTTCAAGAAGAACTACAAACCACTACTCAAGGAAATCAGAGGGGACACAAACCAAACATTTTATGTTCATGGATAGGAAGAATCAATATCATGAAAATGGACATACTGTCCAAAACTAATTAAAATTTATGGATTCAATGGTAATCCCATTAAACTACTACTGACATTCTTCACAGAATCAGAAACAAACTAATTTAAAATTTATATGAAACCAAAAGAGACCCTGTATAGCCAAAACAATCTTAAGCAAAAAGAAAAAAGCTGGAGGCATCATGCTACTTGGCTTCAAACTATACTACCAGGTTAGAGTAACCAAAACAGCAGGGTGCTGGTACAAAATGAGAAACATAGGCCAATGGAACAAAAAAGAGATTTCAGAAATAAGACCACACATCTACAACCATCTGAGCTTCCACAAACCTGACAGAAACAAACAATGAGAAAATGATTTCCTAGTTAATAAATAGGGCTTGGAAAACTGGTTAACCATATGCAGAAAACTGAAACTGGACCCCTTCCTCATATCTTATACAAAAATTTACTCAAGATGAATCAAAGACTTAAATTTATAAACCAAAACTATAAAAACCCTAGAAGAAAATCTAGGCAATACCATTCAGGACATAGGTACAGTCACATATTTTATGACAAAAATGTCAAAAACAATTGCAACAAAAGCAAAAACTGAAAAATGGGATCTAATTAAACTAAAGAGTTTTTGCATAGCAAAAGGAACTATCATCAGAGCAAAGAGAAAGCCTACAGAATAGGAGAAAATTTTTGCAATCTATCCATCTGACAAAGGTCTAATATCCAGAGTCTACAAGAAATCTAAACAAATTTACCAGAAAAACACAACCTCATTAAAGAGTAGGCAAAGGTTATGAACAGACCCTTCTCAAAACAACACGTTTATGCATCCAAGAAACATTTTACATAAATCTCAACCTCACTGATCATTAGAGAAACGCAAATCAAAACCATGATGAGATACCATCTCATGCCAGACAGAATGGCCATTGTTAAAAAGTCAAAAAAACAACAGATGCTGGTAAGGCTGTGGAGCTATAGAAATGCTTTTACCTGGTTGGTGGGAATGTAAATTAATTCAGCCAATGTGACAGATAGTGTGGTGCTTTCTTAAAGACCTAAAACCAGAAATACCATTTAACCCAGCAATCCTATTACTGGATATATACCCAAAGGAATATAAATCATTCTATTGGGAAAATACATGCACATGTATGTTCATTACAACACTATTCACAATAGCAAAGACATGGAATCAACACAAATGCCCATCAATAGATGGGTAAAAAAATGTGGTACATATGCAGATGCAGATGACTTAAACCTTTATCTAGAAAATCCCATAAACTCAGCCCAAAAGCTTCTTAAACTAATAAGCACCTTCAGCAAAGTCTCAAGATACAAAATCAATGTGCAAAAATTACAAGTATTCCTACCCACCAACAATAGAAAAGCAGAGAGCCAAATCATGAATTAACTCCCATTCATATATACACCATAGAATACTATGGAATACCATGGAATATTATGCAGCCACAAAAAGGAACAAGATCATGTCCTTTACAGAAACATGCATGGAGCTAGAATCCATTATCCTCAGCAAACTAACACAGGAGCAGAAAACCAAACATTGCATGTTCTCACTTATAAGTGGGAGCTGAACATTGGGAACACATGGACACAGGGAAGGGAATGACACACACTAGCACCTGCTGGTGGGGTGGGGAAGGCAGAACATCAGAATAAATAGCTAATGCATGCTGGACTTAATATCTAGGTGATGGCTTGATAGGTGCACCAAATCACCGTGACACAAATTTACCTATGTAACAAATATGCACATAGTGCACATGTATCCTGGAACTTAAAAAAAATTAAATTAGAAAAAAGGAAATTATGAAGATTTATTTTAGAGAGATAAAACATTTGAGAGTTATTGGTTAGCATTTCTAAGTTGTTTGTTGGCCTCCTTAATGATGAGGTGGTCTTTCTCTCCTGTTTTTTGCTACTCTCTAGGTACCATTGAAAGTAGCTCTCACATTTTGTTTGTTTAGCTTTTGTGTTAGCATTTTCCATTCTACTTCTCAGGTACACTTAACTGGGCATCTCAAAAAAATCCTCATCTAGGCCGTTGTAACTTAGGATCTGCTTTGGTTATAATCGTCTACTTAATTAAATATTTACATGACAATTCACCTGAAGTATTTTGCATATGTCTTACCAGAGTTTCGAAGGGTGGAACTTTACATTCCCGCGATGCAGGGGTTTTAGCCAACTTAGAGGCCTAGTTCTCCATAATTTAGAGTTCTCTTTCAGATTTGACCAAATGAGGGAGTGTGTTGGGCCCAAAGTGTGCCACTTGAATACCTAGTTTTTCACAGCCATTACTCCCTGAACTTATTGGTCGACCCATGTCACAGCTACCTGGCACAGTGTATCAGTGATATGAACAGGAGGCAGAGAAATTCTGGGCAGAAAAGAACAGATCCCTGTCAAGGGTCCAACGTTTAAGCTGAATAGTCTGAAACCAGGGCCTAAAGTGAAAACTTAACATGCCTGTTTTTCTGCTTGAATGTTGCCTTTTCCAAAACCATGCATGGCCCACCTCACCTCCCATTTTCTGCTTATAAAAACCTCAGGGTCAGCCAGCAGAGAAATGAGAAGCAGCTGGACATCAGAGACTATGGCTAGAATCAGAGAGAAGCAGCTTGACTTCAGAGGGACAGCTTAATGGCATAACTTTGGAGAAGAATTTGGCCAGAGATGGCTAGACTTCAGGGGAATATTACCTTCTCACTCTGTCCCCTTTTCAGCTCCTTTTGAAAATGCTACCTAGAGGCTTTATCTGCATGATAAAACTGTGGTCTCCACAATCACTTATAACAACCTAGAATTTTTTTTTCTATTGATCCCATGTGTTTGGATAAACTCAAAGAGTTGTCAGCCAGAAAACTTTTAAATCTACCTATAACCTGGAAGCACCCCTCCTTCCATTTTGAGGTGTCCCACATTTCTGGACTAAATCGAAGTAGTTTTTTAAATGCTTTTGACCACATTAGGCATATGTTTCCAGGACCTCCTGAGGGCCATGGTCACTCATATATGGTTCAGAAATAATATCTTTAAATATTTTACAGAGTTTAACTATTTTCATCAACAGAAGCAAGCAGAAACTCTCAGGAAAACATAATTTTTTTTGGCAGCAAATTAAACCTCAGTCCCTCAACTAAAAAATTTAAAAAGTTCAGGGATCTTGTGAGAAAGGAGGTCCCAGACCTCAGCAAATTGTTTTATCATTTTGAGCTATAAAGAGCCCAAAGCCAGTATCAAGCACCAATAGTGTTACTGATGGAGGACGTTCAGCTTCTTGCTGTTTTGAACAAAGAATTAAACAAAACACACAAAGCAAGGAAAGAATGAGACAAAAAAAGCAGAGATTTATTGAAAATGAAAGCACACTCCACAGAGTGGGAGTGAGCCTGAACAAGTGCCATAAGGGTACGGTTACAGAACTTTAGGGAGTTTATATATCCTCTAAAGGTTTCCCACTGGTTATTTGGTGCACTCTCTATGTAAATGAAGAAGCTGAAGTGAATTTACAAAGTTATTCACTTTGTGTACACTCTATGCAAATTACAAGGATGAAGTAAGGTTACAAAGTTATTTACTTGATGCACATCCAATGCAAATGAAGAGGATGTTTCCTTTCATATCTGAAGTAGAGTTACAAAGTTATATACTTGGTCTTATAAAGTTGGGGGTTTTCCATTTGATTTAGTTCTAGGAAGTCCTTAGGTTCCCTGCTTTGAGACCCTAATCTCTGCCTCATCTTCCTCCTGGAAAGACATGATGCCTACAATTATGGGAGGCAGAGGGACCAATGGTCTTTCTTCTGGAACTGCTTCATGCTGGCTTGGAGCATAGTCCTTACCTATTGGGGATCATGGAACTCTTGTCCTGATCTTTCTAGTGATGATAGGGTAGCTTCTTGATAACCAAGGGTGATATCTTTACTTGGAACTGGCTGTAATCCTTGTCACATGATCATCTGAAACTTGATGGTCTCTAGGCGACAGGAAATGAATTTGGTTAAAATATTTAAGGGGAACTTCAGGGGGTGGATACGTATGCTGTCATGAAGGTTTCTTATAGAGATTTGCAGGAGAAAAATCCTAGTCTGTTCTGGTATATATGTGTTCCCTTAATGTCTTAGCATGAGTGACTGTATTTCAGTTTGTTTTGGTCTGTTGGGGCCTAGCACATGAGCTCAGTCCAAAACGATGTCCTCCCATAATTTTGTTTAAAAAATTCTCCCTTTTTGGTCAGGTTCTCACTTGTGTATGAAAGCTCTTGCATGAGAAAGCTTTTATACAACCAGAAAACATGCAGTGAAAATGAAAATTGAGATGTTCAAATGGCCCATCAGGTAGTCAAATGTACCCAAAGCATTGATCGTCTACCCAGGAATATGGATTTGACAAGCTAAACATTGATTATAAACTATTTTAGGAATTCATCAGTAAGCACACCAAAATATATTTAATTGGGATCATTTTATCTTTTCCATGGTGAATAATGGAATGCGTTACCTTTAATAACAAAAGCTTTTAAGACTCAGAAAGGACAAAGATGCCATCCTGATTCCCCATGAGTCCATGCTTAACATTGGACTTATGTCCTCTTGAATACTAGTGGTTTCTCCAATTTAGGTACGCAGCACTGATAACTAATGAGTTAGCATAAGTAATTAGACTTAGACCATGGAGTTTATTCAGATTATATATCCAAAAATTTCAGTATCAGTTGATTTAAATGAAAATCTGACAAAGTGTTTGCTTGGTATTCAATATTAATATCATTCACAAAAATATAACCTGAAGAAGATTAAACATTATTTTTCATTTTAACAATGTTTCCACATAACTAAGCATGTCAAATAATCTTGTTTACCTCTTTTTTCATGCTTCAGAGGACCTCTGTAGCATCTCAAAATTAGAGGTCAGAAAAGACAATTTTGAAGCTGAAATTTGATTTTGGGAAGACTATCAAATATGTTAAAGGTTTAAAACACTTGATATTATGAAATAGAATTTCATATTATAATAAGCCATTCATTTAGCCAAAATGATGACTCAAAAATTTTAAAAGGCAAAAACCTTTACTAACTGATAGAAGGAAATCTTAGTTTTCCAAACAATCTGTCTCTTATCTTCCTCCCCACCCTAGCCCCACTTTATATTTTTTGGTAATTTATTCAAAAGGCAAAGAAAAATCTTTCATTATTTTTTAATTTTGGTGAAAAATCTGTTAAGTCATTAAATATGTACTAGGTGCCTATAAGTTCTGACTATTTCCATCATAGCTAGGGGCATGACCAAGTTCACATGTCTCCATCCTTATGTACCTGTAAAGCAGGCAAGTCAAACAATTTTTAAAAGCCCAAATAAGCAGTTTATGTGACCTTAAAGCATTTAGCAAACTTAATATTCAACCAGCCTACCTTCGATCAAATGTCTTTATTTTACCAATAAGCTTTAAAGCTGTTTTTACTTCCTAAAGATTACAAAAGTCATGTGAACTAAAATGCATTACAGCTTTTATTTTTCTTTCAAAATATTTGATCTAAGTGCTTATTTTTCTTTAAGCCAATTAATTAGAGCTCTTTTATATAAACATTACATACATAGCACATATATAACTACATAGACAGGAGATCTAATAATTGTAAGATTTTTCATTTGCCTGTTTTTTAATTGGATTACTGGCCTCAGGGTACAGCCCTTCAAAAAACAGGGCTAGGAAAACATGTAGTTTCTAGGGTTTAATAAGCAGGCACAGCTGGATGTAAAATAAAGATCCCAAAATTAAGGGTCCCATTTTTATACCAGACACTGGATCACAAAAAGAAGCAATCAGCCATCTCTCCTGGGAGTCTTATCTCTCAGAGGGGAGTGGAGAAGTTTCCATAACTTCTAGGTGGTCAAGAGCATGCTTCTCTAATCCAAATGTGCAAAGAGCTGAGTATCACCCAGATAACTGCCATTAGCCATCCTCAAAAGTGTATTTCCTACATAATTATTACACAGCAAAGCTCTCTCATAATGAGAAGTAATTTCGGATACTCCCTGACAGACTCAAAATCATCTGGTAACACAATGCATAACAGAACAGAGCCTTAGATTTTGAGAGGGATGTATCCACTTTTAATTACTAGGGTTTCATGAGGAAAACAGAAAAAAACAGAGGTTTTTCCAAAATGAGGTCTTATGGCACCTCATCTGTTTTTCTCAAGGAGTCCCAGGCTACCAGAAGTTATCTTAGGGCCTCAAATGTGTGCATTAAGAGTGACAAGACAAAATGAAAGAAAGTAATTCAGTTGACTGAGAAAAAAAAATTTCCAGAAAAAACAAGATTCAAGAAGGGAAAAAATCTTTTTTAAATATACCTGGAGCTTGAATATCCACTTTTAATTAAGCTGACTTTAACCATAGCACTCTAAAAAAAAAGAAAAAAATGCTTTTAAGTCTCTTATTACCCAACTTTAGCCACATGAAGTGGCCAATATTTCTGTCTTTTGAATACTACCTAAGGTAATGTCCAAGGTGCTCAGAGAAAGACAATTTCAAGACAGTTCATGGAGGGAAAGAGAAACAACAAACGGTAATAGTCACACATCTGTGACCAGAAAGGACTCATTCCCCAAGCCAGGATTGAACCTGGGCCACCACTGTAAAATGGCAAAGCCCCAGCTTCTGAGCCACAACACTGGGCATTCTCCACTGTCCCTCAGAGAAGGAGTCTAGAGTAGTTCATTATAAGCTTGTAAAGGCTTCCAACTACTGAAGACAATTTTTAGAGCTAACTATGACATGAACCCCAGAATTCTTCTTCTGGATGGCAGAGACTAAGAGAAAGTACTGCCACATGGTTACAAGGTCAACCTCCCGGGGACACAAAACAACATGGAGACCTCATCCAGATATTTTTGTTTCAGTGACCTGCAGTAAAGTTTGTTACTGACTAGCCTGCTGGATCATATTGAGCAGTGAGCTTATGGGGTCCTAAGACCATATTCTTTCCTAAGGTACTCCTCTTCATGACAGAACAACACAGAAAGACAAATTTATAGCACAAAATATACCAAATTTGCTGCAACTTAAGACTAGCCTCAGAATTTCTTTTCACATTAATCAAAATTTTACAGACGAGATAAACAGTAATTTTTACCATTCATTCTACCAGTTTGCACAGAGACAGAGAGAGGCCAGAAGTCCAACTGGTAAGAAATTCTTATCTCTTTGCCAGTATGTCAGGTTTCTGGGTTGTCCTTCCTTGAGTACCCCTAATGATCCTTCTTGACACTATGCAAACAAACACATTGCCATGTATTAAGAACATTCACAAATAGTTCTAAAATTTTGGAGAAATTAAGCACAGAGAGAAATATATGACTCAAATTCTCTTTGTGAAAATGTACTCAATACACTTAAAGTATCAGGGAGCCTAGTATCTAACGAGTTACTTTAAGGTTAAAAAGCTGATGTGCTTCATCAATTCCTGCAGGCATTACAAAAGTAGCCTAGGAATTCCAGATAAATGGAAGTAATGGTGACTTGCTAGAAATGCATAAGAAATAAAATAATTATTCACAGAACCAAACAGAAGCCTTCCACTAGAAATAAACAAAAAACAAAACAAAAAATCCATTATTTTATATATATGGATACACAAGCAAAACCCAGAGGAGAATAAGGAGCAAACAAATAAAAGTTAGAAGCAAAAACAAACAAACAGTAAACCAATCCTAATTTTTTGGTTTTTTACTCAATCTACCCTGGGGCTTACACTGTTACCAAGGGATCCCCAAACCCGCATAATGAATATTTTATTCCTGATACACAATTCAATATTCTTAAGTCAACCAATATCACCATACATCCTGTGAAATCAAGAAATTCACTCTAGGCATGTAACCAATAAGTACCCCAGGGCCAGCAATATCTGCAAAACAGTGAACATAGGCTGGGCGCATTGGCTCACGCCTGTAATCCCAGCACTTTGGCAGGCAGATCATGAGGTCAGGAGATTGAGAACATCCTGGCTAACATGGTGAAACCCCATCTCTACTAAAAATACAAAAAAATTAGCCAGACATGGTGGCATGTGCCTGTAGTCCCAGTTGCTGGGGAGGCTGAGCCAGGAGAATGGTGTGAACCCGGGAGGCAGAGTTTGCAGTGAGCTGAGATTGTTTCATTGCACTCCAGCATGGGTGACAGAGCAAGACTCCATCTCAAAAACAAAACAAAACAAAACAAAACAACAACAAAAAAGCAGTGAGCACAGTGTGAAAGAATGCAAGCATGTATGTGAAATTTGACTCCACACTATATCAGGCTTTATGCTTAACTATATTAAAGAAACTGCTGATACATTTCTTTACAATATTTTTATTTGACTTTAATCAAGACAAAAAACTACAACTATGAAAATGTTAATTAGCCGAATTTCTCCAACTCTATGAGATTTTAAAGAATATTTATTATCTAAACTTTTTCCACATCTTTCTCTCTTACTTACTGGTTCCTTACTACATTGTTTCATAAATAACCTTTTCAAATCTGTAATTTGAACTAACTTTTAGATAATTTCTGAATTAGAAAAATATTATTTTTCTCACTAATAACACAACGCTTTATGGCACATTTTGCATACAGAATTATGTGTTAACTAGAATTCTTATCATTAGTAACCTAAAACTTTAGTGAAACCCTAAAAAGCAATAAATCCTGAGGTATTAGATATGAGCATTTATAGATAAGAACAATTTTACAATTTTAGAAGCGTTGTTCCTCATATTAGAGCCCTTTCTTAATTGGAAATTATCCAGATATTAAATGAACATCAAAAATAATTTTAAGATTTTAATTTACAGAAAAAGCTTACCTAAAACTTTTATCCCATTCACCGTACTCAATTATTTTAATTTTAACAGTTTATCTAGATTATTTCTGTAAACTGAGCTATTAGACACTATCATTTAAAGTTACTTTCTTGTTAACCATGTTATGAATTGCCAATGAACATCAGATGCTCACCTAAACCTAACTAAGAGTCTCAACGTTAAATTCATAGGTATTTTTGCCAATAACTCAGAAGATTTAGCTAAAAACAATAAATTACTCTCATTTGTCAAAAAAAAAAAAATGAAGGCATGCAAACCAAGATCATTTTGTTTTGGCTAGATTTATAGTTTTATAAACTTTTATGCTAAACCCTAACACCTCAAAGTATCTGGCAAAGACCAATATAAAATACAAAAAAAAATTTATGCTGTCAATTCTGAAGGCATTTCTATTTTAATTTAACGAATAATGACCAATAATTTTAAAACCAGTCTATTTAGTAAAGTTATACTTAAGTCACATGAACTTGAAAATTGCTTGGACTTATTTAATTTATAAGCTCTCTTTTACTTATAAGCCAATTTGGTAGACACAATATATAACAATAAGTATACATACAAATAAACACATCTAGACATATATACACACACACAAATGAAGATCTAATAGCTTTTACTTGTAACTCTAGCCATGAGATAGTAATACAAACTCATTGCTTTTACTTTGTTTGCCCCAATAGATAATCCAATGAAGGCTGTGAACCAAAGTTTTGGGTAAAGCAGTCTTCATGGCAGTTTTAATTTTAAAGGCCAAACCTCCTCAGACTCCAAAGAACACTGGGGCCAATCCTTTGCTTAGAAGAGCAGCACAAAACCCTGGATACATGCAACTTCATTCCACTTTTCCAATCAACAGCAAACTCCAGATTCCAAACAATATTGGTGACAAACAGCATCACCAAAGTTGCCATTGTGATCTGTGAAAGAAAATTTTAGAAAGGGCTCAGTACTAGACCTCAGAACCTCTACCTAGGGTGGTTTCTTGGGCAGGGCGGAGCAAGATGGCCGAACAGGAACAGCTCCAGTCTCCAACTCCCAGTGCGAGCGACACAGAAGACCGGTGATTTCTGCATTTTCAACTCAGGTACTGGGGTCATCTCACTAGCCAGTGCTGGACAATCGGGGCTGGTCAGCTGCTGCAGCCTGACCAGCGAGAACTGAAGCAGGGCGAGGCATCACCTCACCTGGGAAGTGCAAGGGGGAAGGGAATCGCTTTTCCTAGCCAGGCGAAAAGAGACACACAACACATGGAAAATGGGGTAACTCCCACCCCAATAACAAGCTTTAAGCAAACCGGCACACCAGGAGAATATATCCCTCACCTGGCTGGGAGGATCCCATGCCCACGGAGCCTCCCTCATTGCTAACACAGCAGTTTGTGGAGTTCTAACTGCAAGGCAGCAGCGAGGCTGAGGGAGGGGTGCCCACCATTGCTGAGGCTTAAGTAGGTAAACAAAGTGGCTGGGAAGCTCGAACTGGGTGGAGCTCACAGCAGTTCAAGGAAACCTGCCTGTCTCTGTAGACTCCACCTCTGGGGACACGGCACAGCTAAAAAACAACAGGGGAAGCAGCAGAGGCCTGTGCAGACCCGAACGACTCTCTCTGACAGCTTTGAAGAGAGCAGTGGATCTCCCAACACGGAGGTTCAGATCTGAGAATGGACAGACTGCCTGCTCAAGTGGGTCCCTGACCCCTGAGTAGCCTAACTGGGAGACATCCCCCACTAGGGGCAGTCTGACACCCCACACCTCACAGGGAGGAGTACACACCTGAGAGGAACTTTCCAAAGTAAGAATCAGACAGGTACACTTGCTGTGCAGCAATATTCTATCCTCTGCAACCTCTGCTGCTGATACCCAGGCAAACAGGGTCTGGAGTGGACCTCAAGGAATCTCCAACAGACCTAGAGCGGAGGGTCCTGACGGTCAGAAGGAAAACTATCAAACAGGAAGGACACCTATACCAAAACCCCATCAGTACGTCACCATCATCAAAGACCAGAGACAGATAAAACCACAAAGATGGGGAAAAAGCAGGGCAGTAAAGCTGGAAATTCAAAAAATAAGAGCGCATTCCCCCCTGCAAAGGAGCGCAGCCCATCGCCAGCAACGGATCAAAGCTGGTCAGAGATGACTTTGATGAGATGAGAGAAGAGGGCTTCAGTTCATGAAACTTCACAGAGCTAAAGGAGGAATTATGTACCCAGCTCAAAGAAACTAAAAATCTTGGAAAAAGAGTGGAAGAATTGACCGCTAGACTAATTAATGCAGAGAGGTCATAAACGAAATGAAAGAGATGAAAGCCATAACACGAGAAATACGTGACAAATGCACAAGCTTCAGTAACCGACTCGATCAACTGGAAGAAAGAGTATCAGCTATTGAGGATCCAATGAATGAAATGAAGTGAGAAGAGAAACCAAAAGAAAAAAGAAGAAAAACAAATGAACAAAGCCTGCAAGAAGTATGGGATTATGTAAAAAGACCAAATCTACGTCTGATTGGGGTGCCTGAAAGTGAGGGGG
>NW_012119321.1:87114-91228 GCF_000951035.1 Colobus angolensis palliatus | reverse complement strand
TGGAAGTAAAGCACTCCTCAGCAAATGTAAAAGAACAGAAATTATAACAACTGTCTCTCAGACCACAGTGTAATCAAACTAGAACTCAAGACTAAGAAACTCAATCAAAACCCATCAACTACATGGAAATTGAACAACCTGCTCCGGAATGACTACTGGGTACACAATGAAAAGAAAGCAGAAGTAAAGAGGTCCTTTGAAACCAATGAGAACAAAGATACCACATACCAGAATCTCTGGGACACATTTAAGGCAGTGTGTAGCTGGAAACCATCATTGTCAGTAAACTATCGCAAGAACAGAAGACCAAATACTGCATGTTCTCACTCATAGGTGGGAACTGAACAATGAGATCACTTGGACTCGGGAAGGGGAACATCACACACTGGCGCCTATCATGGGGAGGGGGAGTGGGGAGGGATTGCATTGGGAGTTATACCTGATGGAAATGACGAGTTGATGGGTGCTGACGAGTTGATGTGTGCAGCACACCAACAATGCACAAATATACATATGTAACAAACCTGCACGTTATGCACATGTACCCTAGAACTTAAAGTATAATAATAATAAAATAAAATAAATAAAAAATTAAAAATAAATAAAAATAAAAATAAAAAAAGAAAACCAATCCCATTTGTATTAGTTTTGACCTTTTGGGGTACTCATGTGTTATTGATTATTTTCCCTTCCATTGATCGTTTTTGATTTCCTGTCTTTTTTCATCTATGGGGCATATGGAGAGTTCAGACCTTCATACTTGAGTGCTCACTGAGAAGCATAGGTGCTAGAAAATATGACCAGATGGAAATGTGAGTTGTAATCCACTTAGAGCTGGTGCAACTTCCCTTTTTTGAGCTATCTTATCAGTGTTTCTGAGTCTTGTGAAGGCTGCTTTGCACTTCTTTGGAGTGTGAAAGGAAAATAAATTTTGAATCCCCAAACTCACTAAGCCAAAGTGAAACGTCAAGCAGGGAACTGGGTCATGCAAACATGCCTCCCACATTTGTTCCTAGATGAGATGGATACAAAGATGAAAAGCTACATACTTCCTTCACATTTTGCCCACAAGGAAATTTTTTTGTGAGCTCCAAGATCTTTACCGTAAAGCATTTCTGTTAAAGTTCACCATGGCAATGTAAATTGATAACTTATCTTCACAGGTATGGAGGACATAGGACAGAACTAAAAGTCATCCCTGTACACACCTAAGACAAACACATATCTGATTGTTTTCTCTGTTCTATTGTCTATGTTATCTTATGTCAAAAGGCAGATTCACTGAGCAAGACAAATATATAAATGACTATTTTCCCATCCTACCTTTTCACATGAAAATTGTGTATTTCTCAAATATTGCACCCTTTCTCCTTTAAATTTGAAGCCCTCATAACCATCTTGGAAGATAGGCATACACTAGTGTCCCGGGCATACATACTTAACTTTGGCAAATAAACTTCTTAAAATAATGGAGGTTTGCCTCTGTCATTTTCTTTGATTGACATCTTGTAACCACAGAGGGATCCTGAGTGAAGGTTGCCAAGACCTGCAGCAGCTCTCCTATTGAGGCAGGAGAATAGGGGCTGGAGAGAGGGAACCTAAGGACGTCCTAGAACTAAATCAGATGGAAAAACCCCACTTTCTAAGACCAAGTAAATAACTTTGTAGCTCTACTTCAGTTATGGCAGGAAACATCCACTTCATTTGCATTGGGTCTACATCAAGTATATAACTTTATAACCTCACTTCATCCTCTTAGTTTGTATAGGGTGTACACCAAGTAAATAACTTTGAAACTTCACTGCAGCCTCTTCATTTACGTAGGGTGTATACGAAGTAACAAATGGGAAACCTCTAGAGGATATTTAAACCCCAGAAAATTCTGTAATTGGGTCCTTGAGCTGCTTGCTCAGGCCACTCCCATCCTGTAAAGTGTTCTTTCGTTTTCAATAAATTTCTGCTTTTGTTTCTTCATTTTTCCTTAGTTTTGTTTGTGCATTTTGTCCAATTCTTTGTTCAAAGCACCAAGAACCTGGACACCCTCCACAGGTAACATATTTTGGTGAGCCACCCAGGCAGTAAGCCCAAAGTTTGGGGTTTATTTTTCTCCTTTTACTTTCTCCTCTATAAAGGGGAATCTCTGTCTCTCGTTTCCGTTCCAACTCAGGACCCTTGGTGGGCAGCACCTAAACACAGATGTAACTGCAGGTTTCTGACCAGGGCCACGTTCCTGTGTTGCCTGAAGGCTGAGGAGTGAATGGAGAAGTTGCTCTGCCCAGAAAGGGGAAGGACTCTTTTCTATCTTTTCTGTTTGTGGTTTCTGATCTCTACATGTGGCACAGCTCCTCCCGGTGAACCTGGATCCATTTCAGGTCATTTAAATCCTCGTTTGTTGTGCTAAATTATTCCCTTCCTCTACTTGACTGGCTAAGTGTTGCAGGAAGTCAGGGACCCCGAATCGAGGGACCGGCTGGAGCTGTGGCAGGGGAACATAAATTGTAAAGATTTCATCTTAATATGGACATTTATCCATTCCCAAATAATACTTTTATAATTTCTTATGCCTGTCTTTACTTTAATCTCTTAATCCTGTTATCTTTGTAAGCTGAGGATGCGCATCACGTCAGGACCACAGTGATAATTGTGTTAACTGTACAAATTGACTGTAAAACATGTGTGTTTGAACAATATGAAATCAGTGCACCTTGAAAAAGAACCGAATAACTGCGACTTTTATGGAATGGGGGAAGACAACCATAAGGTCTGACTGCCTGCGGGGTCGGGCAGAAAGAGCCATATTTTTCATCTTGTAGAGAGCCTATAAATGAACCTGCAAGTAGGAAAGATATCACTAAATTCTTTTCCTAGCAAGGAATATTAATATTATTACCCTGGGAAAGGAATGCATTGCTGGGGGGAGATCTATAAACGGCCGCCCTGGGAATGTCTGTCTTGTGCAATTGAGATAAGGACTAAGATATGCCCTGGTTTCCTGTAGAGCCCTCAGGCTTACTAGGGTGGGGAAAACTCTGCCCTGGTAAATTTGTGGTCAGACCAGTTCTCTGCTCTCGAACCTTGTTTTCTGTTGTTTTAGATGTTTATCAAGACACTACGCGCACCACTGAACATAGACCCTTATCAGTGGTTCTGCTTTCGCCCTTTGCCCTGTGATTTTTGTTGAACCCTTATCAGTGATTCTGCTTTTGACCTTTGTCCTGTTCCCTAAGAAGCATGTGATCTTTGTTAGACCTTTATTAGTGGTTCTGTTTTTTCCCTTTGAAGCATGTGATCTTTGTACCTACTCCCTGTTCTTACATGCCTTCCCTTTTTGAAATCCTTAATAAAAACTTGCTGGTCTGAGACTCAGGTGGGCATCATGGTCCTACTGATATGTGATGTCATCCCCGGCAGCCCAGATGTAAAATTGCTCTCTTTGTACTGTCTCTCTTTATTTCTCAGCTGGCTGACACTTACGGAAAATAGAAAGAACCTATGTGGAAATATTGGGGGATGGTTCCCCCAATATCTAAGAAAAAAAAAACAAACCCACTCAGCCTCCTGTTCCTATCATTACAGTTCATGGCTATCACTGTAGTCAAACAGGAAGCATAGGAAAGCACAGCCTTATCAAAGTATAAGGATGCTAAAAGTCAGAGATTATACCCAGGAACCAAAGGAAAGCTCATAGACAGTAATTGTCTCTGAAGGGAAAACAAAAATAGTGGTACCAGTGCCCACATAAGGTCAGAGATTTCTGACACTTTAAGACTAGACCCCAAAAGGGGATCCAAATCTAAACTTTCACCTCTCCAAAGGGGATGCCCTAGGTAGAGGTTCTTTTTTTTTTTATTGATATTTATTATACTTTTAGTTCTAGGGTACATGTGCATAACGTGCAGGTTTGTTACATATGTGTACTTGTGCCATCTTGGTGTGCTGCACCCATCAACTCGTCAGCACCCATCAATTCATCATTTATATCATGTATAACTCCCCAATGCAGTCCCTCTCCCCTCCCCCCTCCCCATGATAGTCCCCAGTGTGTGATGTTCCTCTTCCTGAGTCCAAGTGATCTCATTGTTCAGTTCCCACCTATGAGTGAGAACATGCGGTG
>NW_012119321.1:86592-86869 GCF_000951035.1 Colobus angolensis palliatus | reverse complement strand
ATGTCCCTACAAAGGACGCAAACTCATCCTTTTTTATGGCTGCATAGTATTCCATGGTGTATATGTGCCACATTTTCTTAATCCAGTCTGTCACAGATGGACATTTGGGTTGATTCCAAGTCTTTGCTATTGTGAATAGTGCTGCAATAAACATAGGTGTGTATGTTTCTTTGTAGTAGAATAATTTATAATACTTTGGGTATATACCCAGTACTGGGATAGCTGGGTCATATGGCACATTTAGTTCTAGATCCTTGAGGAATTGCCATACTGTTTT
>NW_012119321.1:82236-85573 GCF_000951035.1 Colobus angolensis palliatus | reverse complement strand
GGTGTGAGATGGTATCTGATTGTGGTTTTGATTTGCATTTCTCTGATGGCGAGTGATGATGAGCATTTTTTCATGTGTCTGTTGGCTGTATAAATATATTTCTTATAATTCTTGATGCCAGAAAGTCCAAGATTAAAGTGCCAGCAGTTTTGTTGTCTGGTGAGGCAGCTCTCTGCTTCCAAGATAATGCCTTTTTGCTGCATCATCCAGAGAGCATTCAAACTATGTCCTCACATGGTCAAGAGCAAAAGTAGCAAAAGTGTTAAGCAAATATTTGAGGCTCCCTTTTTAAGTGCGTTAATCCCATTAACAAGGGCAGAGCCCATGTGACTTAATCATTTTCCAAAAGACCCCACATTGTAATACCATCACCTTGGCGTTTAAATTCCAACATTTGAATTTTGGAGGGACAGTTTCATTCAAACCATAGTACTCATCTACACACACGTAAACATACTTATTTTCTCATATTTCCAATATAAATCTATATTTGTTTGTATTTAAATTTCTACTAATTGTTTAGAATATTTTTGCTACAATGAGACATGGAGAAAATTGGGGCTGGGTGTGGTGGCACACGCCTGTAATCCTAGCAGTTTGGGAGACTGAGGCAGGCAGATCACTTGAGGTCAGGAGTTCAAGACCAGCCTGGCCAACATGGCAAAACCCTGTTTCTACAGAAAAATACAAAAGTTAGCCAGGCTTGATGGCACATGCCTGTAATCCCAGCTACTCAGAAGGCTGAGGCATGAAAATTACTTGAACCTGGGAGGCAGAGGTCACAGTGAGCTGAGATTGTGCAACTGCACTCTAGCCTGGGTGACAGAGCGAGACTTTGTCTCAACAAAAAAGAAAGAAAGAAAGAAAAAGACAAAAAAAAAAAAGAAAAAATTTGGACAACATTTCTTTTTTGTCAATATTTGGTTTTTCCTAATAAAATGCCTTTTTAGTTCATTTGCTTAGCATTCTGTGAGCATTCTCCTCAGTAATGCCAATTGTCTGCCACACATCGTGTAAACATCATCTCAAAACAATCAAATACATCTCTTGTCTTTTCATGTTCATTTCTTCTCACAATAAATATCCCATGAAGAAACTTCTGTCTTCCTACTCCAATTTGTAAGAGTTTCAGTAGGCCTACTGTTGTCCTAGGATTTCTTTTTTCACACACCTCGGGCTTCCTTTCACCTCTAATAATGGTCCCTAATTCCATGTTGTTCTTTTCCTTGGCGTGTTCACAATTGTTAGAATGACACTGAATGTCTCAGTTTATTGCTTGTGCTATAAAGAATAACACAAACTGGGTAATTTATAAATAACAGAAATTTATTTATCACATTTCTGGAGCTGGGAAGTCTAAGATCAAGAGACTAGCAGATTTAATGTCTCCTAAGGACTTCCTCTGCAACTAATATTGTGCCTTCATTCTACATCTTCCAGAGGGGATAAATAATGTGTCCTTTCATGGTGGAAGGGCAATAAAGGAATAGGCCACTCCCTTCAACCTCTTTTATAAAAGCACTATTCTCACTCATAACAATGGATACCTTATTACTTAATCACTTCTCCTAAAACCCCTCCTCTTAATATTATCACATTGGATATTAGGTCCCAGTATATGAATTTTGTAGTGAAATATCTATTTAAATCATAACATTCTACCCCGTCCCCCTAAATGTGTGTCTTTTTTATATTCAAAATACAGTCAATACATCCCAATAGTCTTCCAAAATTGACACTTTCTCTAGCACTAACTCAAAAGTCTAAAGTCCACAGCCTCGTATAAATATTATCTAAATCAGTTATGAAACTCAAAGGTGTATTTTATCCTGAGACAAATTGTCCTTCACTTGTGAGCTTGTGAAACAAAACAAGCTGTAGGCTTCCCAGAATACAATGATGGGAAAGACAGGATAAGCATTCTCATTTGAAAAGGAAGAAATAGGAAAGGAGAAAGGGATAACAGCTCCTAAGTAAGTCCAAAATCCAACAGTGCAAAAAACATTAAATCTTAGGCTGGAGAAAAATCTTCTTAGACCCTATGTCCTGCCTTCTGGACATACTTGGGTGGGTATTGGTTGGGCCTCCAAGACTTTAGGAAGCCCAAACATAATGGCTTTGCTGGGAGCAGCCCAACCAGCAGTTCGTAGGGGTTAGAGTTAGGTGCCTACAACTTTCCCATGCTGTTGTGACTCCCATGCACATTGGTGACTCTATAGTTCTGGAGTTTCAGAAGCAACCCTGCCCCCATAATTCCACTAAGCACTGCCTCATTAGGGATTTTCTGCAGTGGTCATGATTCTCTGGCTCTGCTGGACATTGCCCTAGAAGAGACTCTCTGTGATGGCATCACTCCCATAGTTCCACTAGAAATTGCCCTAGTAGGGAATATCTGTGGAAGTCTTGCCCTTGTGGAAGTTCTCCACCTGAACCCCGAGAGTCCCTGATGCATAATTTGAAATCTGGATGGAGGTAGCCTAGATACCTCCAGAGTTCTTGTGCTTTATGGGCCTGTAGGATTTCTATGTTACAGTTTTAATTTAGACACCCTTATTGTCTGAGAAACCTTAGTTTTTGCTATTAAGACATTAAACTTACTGAATGAAACCCACTCATATTATGGAGGGTAATCTGATTTATTGAAAGCCAACTGATTTTTAACGTTGATTACCTATACAAAATACCTCCACAGCAACATATAGAATACTGTTTGTGTCAGAAAAATAGGCTTCATATTCAAGCCAATTTAACACATAAAATTACCTATCACTGTCTATGGCCATGCTACCCTGAACGTGCCTGACCTTGTCTGATCTCGGAAAATTACCCATCACACTTTCATACTAGCACTATGCAACCATATACTAGTCCTGTACTAGCCTCATACTGGTGTTTTCATGGTCAAAAAAGTAGGTGATCTGATGAATTCTGATCACTGTTTTATGCATCAAACACCTAACAGGTTCTGAAATGTCTCTGACCTTTAGCCTCTTGGGCTTGCCTATCTCCAGGCAGAGACAGAAAGAAAAAAAAAACAAAAATGAACTATGGTGGCAAGATGTCCGAATAGGAAGAGCCCCAAGATCCAACTCCCAGTGCGAGCGAAACAGAAGACCTGTGATTTCTACATTTTCAACTGAGGTACTGGGTTCATCTCACTAGGGAGTGCCGGACAATCGGTGCTAGTCAGCTGCTTCAGCCTGACCAGCGAGAGCTGAAGCAGGGCGAGGCATCGCCTCACCTGGGAAGCGCAAGGGGGAAGGGAATCCCTTTTCCTAGCCAGGGGAACTGAGACACACAACACCTGGAAAATCGGATAACTCCCACCCCAAAACTG
>NW_012119321.1:76415-77559 GCF_000951035.1 Colobus angolensis palliatus | reverse complement strand
AAAATCCTTTACAGATAAGCAAATGCTTAGAGATTTTGTCACCACCAGGCCTGCCTTACAAGAGACCCTGAAGGAAGTACTAAACATGGAAAGGAACAACCGGTACCAGCCATTGCAAAAATATGCCAAAATGTAAAGACCATCGAGGCTACGAAGAAACTGCATCAACTAACGAGCCAAATAACCAGTTAATATCATAATGGCAGGATCAAGTTCACACATAACAATATTAACATTAAATGTAAATGGACTAAATGCTCCAATTAAAAGACACAGACTGGCGAAGTGCATAAAGAGTCAAGACCCATCAGTCTGCTGTATTCAGGAGACCCATCTCACATGCAGAGACATACATAGGCTCAAAATAAAGGGATGGAGGAAGATCTACCAAGCTAATGGAGAACCAAGAAAAGCAGGGGTTGCAATCCTAGTCTCTGATAAAATAGACTTAACACCATCAAAGATCAAAAGAGACAAATAAGGGCATTAAATAATGATAAAGGGATCAATTCAACAGGAAGAGCTAACTATCCTAAATATATACGCACCCAATACAGGAGCACCCAGATTCATAAAACAAGTGCTTAGTGACTTACAAAGAGACTTAGACTCCCATACAATAATAATGGGAGATTTCAACACCCACTGCCAACATTAGACAGATCAACGAGACAGAAAGTTAACAAGGATATCCAGGAATTGAACTGATCTCTGCAGCAAGCAGACCTAATAGAAATCTATAGAACTCTCCACCCCAAATCAACAGGATGTACATTTTTCTCAGCATCACGTCACACTTATTCCAAAATTGACCACATAATTGGAAGTAAAGCACTCCTCAGCAAATGTACAAGAAAGGAAATGATAACAATCTGTCTTCAGACCACAGTGCAATCAAACTAGAACCCTAGACTAAGAAACTCAATCAAAACCCATCAACTACATGGAATCTGAACAACCTGCTCCTGAATGACTACTGGGTACATACTGAAATGAAGGCAGAAATAAAGATATTCTTTGAAACCAATGAGAACAAAGATACAACATACCAGAATGTCTGGGACACATTTAAAGCAGTGTGTAGAGGGAAATTTATAGCACTACATGCACACAAGAGAAAGCTGGAAAGATCTAAAATTGACAC
>NW_012119321.1:63692-73250 GCF_000951035.1 Colobus angolensis palliatus | reverse complement strand
GTATAATAAAAATAAATAAAAAAATATATATTTATATTCTTTATTAATTATCCAGTATTAGGTATTTTCTTACTGTAGCACAAATGGACTAAGACAGTGGGAAAAGGGATACCATAAGAATTCAAACGTTATGTTAATTAACTGTAAATAAATGACAAAACTTGAGATTTATTGAAGAATTATTATTGTGACATTGTGTTTTTCTAAGTGTTATAGAAGTGTCAAATCACTGAATCCTCAAATAAACCTGTGCTGTATTCTTGTCTCCATTTTACAGAAAAGGAAACAGAGACACAAAGGGAATAAACAAGTAAGAATTTATCCACTACCTGTTACTATCTCCTCTTGTCCTAAAAGTGAATAATGAAGAGGGATATAAGGATATGCTTTGGGCACATAACAATATATGCTTAAATAGTGGACTGTGGTTGTTTCTAGGGAGTGACATTTCAGTGTAGGCAGTAGTGAGGCATGGGGCTGCTCTTTCTCATTATAATTCTGTAGGACTGTTTGATTTCCTAAATAATGTACATTATAATGTTAAAATAATAATAATTTAATTGAACAAAATAAAAGTATGCATGGTCTATATATTATAGGCACTCCTCTGTGGAGTTCGAGCATCTTCAGAATTTCCACTCAATTGTGACTACTTGATGCTTTGTATAATATGTCCATGAAAAGGCAACCTAATTCTGGAATGCTTTTTAGCAAATGTAAATCTCTTACTTTATTGTTCTTTTTACTTTAGTCATATGTTGATGATACCTTTTTTACACTTGGTATGTAGGGAGGTAGAACTATTGTCAGAAAACATAACTACCACTGAAAAGTCACATTGTATTATATTTTTCTGTACATTGACAAAATCTATTTAATAGAATCATTAGGCAGTGATGTCACAAAAATGGGAGTTGATTCCATGGTAGAAGTGACCTGACTTCCTCCCACAGAGGGAGTCAGGTCACCTCTATCAATGAGGCTCATTTTGCAGGTGCTGAATTTGTACCCCATGTTCCCAGTTATGTCTGAACCAATCAGGGTCCTTGTGAAAGAAGCAGCTGATCAAATTGCATATTTAGTGCTGTACAGTATTGGAAATGGATGAGTCTTTGATAAAAACCAGCCTACAATTCTTTTGCTGATGTGTATCACCCCTATGATGAGTGTCCTGGACGGTGTCCTAATGAAACTGCAAGACTGTGCCCTTTCCCTTTGGAAAGATGTCATTGCAGCTGACAAAGAAGAGCTGGTCTTCAAAGACTTGGATGTGGCCATTCTTGTGGTCTCCGTGCCAAGAAGGAAAGGAACGGAGAAGAAAGATTTACTTAAAGCACATGTGAATATCTTCAAATGCCAAGATGCAGCCTTGAAGAAATATACCAAGATGTTAGTTAAATTTATCATAATGGAAAATCCAGTTAATACCAACTGCCTGATTTTCTTCATGTCAGCTCCATCTATCCCCAAGGAGAACTTAAGTTGATTGATTCATTTGAATCACAGCCGAGATGAAGCTCAAATCACTCTTAAACTTTGTGTGACTGCTGAAAATGTAAAGAATGTCATTATCTAGAGGGACGATTACTCAATTCAGTATCCATATGTCAACCATGCCAAGGAGAAATTGCAAGAAAAGGAAATTAGTGTTTATGAAGCTCTGAAAGATGACAGTTGGCTCAGGGAGAATTCATCATGCCTACAGCAGCATGATGCTGCTGTCATTAAAGCTTGAATACTATCCAGTGCAATGTCTACCAAGAAAGCTATCTCTGACTGTCAGAGATATTTGGTTTGAAACACCAGAGGGTGAGTTTATGTCCCTGAGTGTTACCTCTAATGGCAGCTCTTATGGTATTCCTGATGATCTGCTGCTCTGCTGTGATAATCAAGAATGAGACCTGGAAGTTTAAGTTCTCCCTATTAATGATTTCTCATGTAAGGAGATGGATCTTACTGCAAAGGAACTACTTCTGAAGTATTGGACAATAAACTAGTTTTGAAGTTCTTTTCTTTGCCTGACTAGAAAATCATTTTGATGTTACTAAATGTGCCAAAGCTCAAGAATCTAAATAGCATCTCTGACTCTGGTACCAAATAATAATAATGCTGTACTTAAATTACATGTAAAGAAAACATATCAAAGAGTATGTGCTTCTTGGTACATATTTGTAAATGACAATTTATTATCATGTTGTTACTGCTGCATTTTAAATAAATATATACTCAAATGAAAAATAATAAAATATACTAAAACTATTGGAAATAGTTTATAAAATGTATTAAGAAGAAACGTTTACAATTGTCTGCAGTGTACTATATGTTTAAGCAAAAGCAACATCTTTTGGGAATGTCTCTAACCTTAAGGGAGGCTGCCTAGAATTGAGAAAAGAGAAAGAAAAAGAAAGGCATTTTTAAACTGAGGAGATGGGAAAGCCCTAGGCATCAGCTGTGCTTCAATTCAAGCCTGGAGAAAAATTAGTTCAGACTGGAGCAACAAATTAAGGTCTCAAAGAGATTTTTCAAAAGAAAATAGATCATAGTTCATCTCATATACTTGAAAGTATTGCAATTCATTTTAGTACACTCAAGGGCTTGGGGATAAACTTATGGTAGGTACATAGAAAATATAGCAATTAATTATTAAGACAATTATTAACTTCAGGGAAAAAGACAAGATCACATATTAAGGTAAAATGTGAATATTTATTTCACAGGAATCAATCAGGACTTTTCATGGCTTAACGTCACCCCAGGTGCCCAAGGAAGTGAGCACCCAGGCTTTCTTGCTGTTTTGCCCAGATGTGTGGGAAGAGAGAAACAGGGATATGTGAGACCTGAAAGATGTCAGTCATCAAACATCAAAAATAAAGTCAGACTCTTTAATAAAATTTACTCATAATGCTTGACTGACAATTAAAATATGCCTATTTTATCTAAGTGAATGTGACTTTGTTTAAGTTAGACATTGTGGTAGTCTGTGAGGCCTGGAGCCTGAGATCAGTAAAGACAGTGAAAGGTTTATTGAACACCTATTTCAAGAGCTCAACATTGTGTAAGGGACATCTTTCCCTTTACACAATGAACAATGCCATCCTTGTTCATTATCCATGATGTCTGGAAAATTTTTAATTATGTCAATAGCTCTTGGGATGCAGGTGGATTTTGTTTATGTGGATAAATTATATAATGGTGAATTCTGAGATTCTAGTATACCCATCACCTGTGTAGTGTGCATTTTACCTAATGTGTAGTTTTATATCCTGGCTCTCCTACATTCTCCCTTTTGATATTCTAGAGTCCATTGTATCACTCTGTATGCTTTGCATATTCATAGGTTAGCTCCCTCTTTTAAGTGATGCTAAAGCAAACTAAATATGGCCTGAGAAGGACCATATTTAGTACTTCTATATTTGAGTCCTTGTGGACAAACAATAACCTAACTTAATAGGTAGACGAGATTGAAAACTTAACTTAGGAGTATGTGTCTCTAACAAAAGCTGAGTCTTGGCCAATCCCAGCAGACATACTTCAACCACTCATACAATGCCGAGTGTTTAAACTGTGTCCAAATAAGGCAAACATTAACCTGTAACCAATCCAGCTGTTTCTGGACCTCGCTTCTGATTTCTCTACGTCACTTTCCCTTTTGTTTTTTGTCTATGAATTTGTTGTGACCATGAGGCATCCCTGGAATCTCTCTGAATCTACTGTGACTCTGGAAGGTGCCCAATTTATGAATCTTTTCTTTTTTCCAGTTCAATTAAACTCTGTTACAGTTAATTTGTCAGAAGTTTCCTTTTAGCAGATCTGGTATCAGAAGTTGGATTTGAAGAAAACTCTGTGAACCCCAGGAGCACCAGTCGACCAGGTGAGGTGACTGTGGAACCAGTTGTGCTCACTGCTCTCTTGATTGTAACTGAAGGTCGTGGATGAGTTTTCTCTCAGATTTGGAGCTTCACTAACATGTGTTCTGAGTTCTCTGAGTTTATTTGAGCAATACTTAGACTGGAATGCATCCAGGATCAAATTGGACTTGATAATTAAATGGATTGGATTCAGTTAGAGGGGTCAGACCTTGTGCAGGTACCTTATTTTATTTTTTTCCTTTTTTTTATTATTATACTTTAAGTTCTAGGGTACATGTGCACAACATACAGGTTTGTTACATATGTATACATGTGCTAGGTTGGTGTGCTGCACCCATTAACTTGTCATTTACATTAGGTATTCCTCCTATATCCCCCCACTCCCACAACAGGCCCCAGTGTGTGATTTTCCCCACCCTGTGTCCAAGTGTTCTCATTGTTCAATTCCCACCTATGAGTGAAAACATGGGGTATTTGGTTTTCTGTCCTTGTGATAGATTGCTGAGAATGATGGTTTCCAGCTTCATACATGTCCCTACAAAGGACATGAACTCATCCTTTTTTCTGGCTGCATAGTATTCCATGGTGTGTGTGTGCCACATTTTCTTAATCCAGTCTATCATTGATGGATATTTGGGTTGGTTCCAAGTCTTTGCTGTGGTGAATAACGCCACAATAAACATACATGTGCATGTGTCTTTATAGTAACATGATTTAGAATCCTTTGGGTATATCACCAGTAATGGGATGGGTGGGTCAAATGGTATTTCTAGTTCTACATCCTTGAGGAATTGCCACACTGTCTTCCACAATGGTTGAACTAGTATACACACTCCCACCAATAGTGTAAGAGTGTTCCTATTTCTCCATATCCTCTTAAGCAACTGTTGTTTCCTGACATTTTAATGATTGCCATTCTAACTTGTGTGAGATGGTATCTCATTGTGGTTTTGATTTGCATTTCTCTGATGACCAGTGATGATGAGCATTTTTTCATGTCTGTTTTCTGTATAAATGTCTTCTTTTGAGAAGTATCTGTTCATATCCTTTGCCCACTTTTTGATGGGGCTGTCTGATTTTTTCTTGTAAATGTGTTTAAGTTCTTTGTAGATTCTGGATATTAGCCCTTTGTCAGATGGGTGGATTGTAAAAATGTTCTCCCATTCTGTAGGTTGCCTGTTCACTCTGATGGTAGTTTCTTTCGCTGTGCAAAAGCTCTTTAGTTTATTTAGATCCCATTTGTCAATTTTGGCTTTTGTTACCATTGCTTTTGGTGTTATAGTCATGAAGTCCTTGCCCATGCCTATGTCCTGAATGGTATTACCTAGGCTTTATTCTAGGGGTTTTATGGTTTTAGGTCTAACATTTAAGTCTTTAATCCATCTTGAATTAATTTTTGTATAAGCTGTAAGGAAGGGATCCAGTTTCAGCTTTCTACATATGTCTAGCCAGTTTTCCCAGCACAATTAATTAAATAGGGAATCCTTTCCCCATTTCTTGTTTTTGTCAGGTTTGTCAAAGATCAGATGGTTGTGGATGTGTGGTTTTATCTCTGAGGGCTCTGTTCTGTTCCATTGGTCTTCTATCTCTGTTTTGGTACCAGTACCATGCTGTTTTGGTTACTGCAGCCTGGTAGTATAGTTTGAAGTCAGGTAGCGTGAGGTCTCCAGCTTTGTTCTTTTGGCTTAGGATTATCTTGACGATACAGTCTCTTTTTTGGTTCCATATGAATTTTAAAGTAGTTTTTTCCATTTCTGTGAAGAAACTCAGTGGTAGCTTGATGGGGATGGCATTGAGTCTACAAATTACCTTGAGCAGTATGGTCATTTTCACAATATTGATTCTTCCTATCCACGAGCATGGAATGTTCTTCCATTTGTTTGTGTCCTCTTTTATTTCATTGAGCAGTGGTTTGTAGGACTCCTCTTTTATTTCATTGAGCAGTGGTTTGTAGTTCTCCTTGAAGAGGTCCTTCACATCTCTTGTAAGTTGGATTCTTAGGTATTTTATTCTCTTTGAAGCAATTGTGATTTTTGCACATTGATTTTGTATCCTGAGACTTTGCTGAAGTTGCTTATCAGCTTAAGGAGACTTTGGGCTGAGATGATGGGGTTTTCTAAATATGCAATCATGTCATCTGCAAACAGGGACAATTTGACTGCCTCTTTTCCTAGTTTAATACCCTTTATTTCTTTTTCTTTCTGATTGTCCTGATCAGGTACCTTATTTTTAATAATGGGATCATTTCAACTCAGAGTCTGGGAATCCTCCTTCCAGGACTTCAGCTAATTTTGTGTGTAAAAATTCTGGGCTCAGGTGTGTGTATTTTTCAAAAAATGGGTTAAACTCATTAAATAAAACTTAGAATTCAGATGACTGCAATGGAGAAGTTTTAATTTGGATAAGATTGTTTATCTTCAAGGAATATTTAAAAGGGGGATCAAAACCCTCACAAATCAGTGAAACATATTCTTTTATTGGTATGCAGAAGCTTCTAAAAGGCTAAATTAATCAAAAATTGCCTTTTTAAAAGATTTTTTGCAAAAAGCAAATGAAAATCTTAAGCAACAGACTAAGGACATGACAAAAGAGGACTGTACTCTGACTCAACTAATCCTTAATCTTCCTTTTCTTTATCCATTTCCACCTAGATACTGAGTCCACTAACCATTTTTTACTAAATTACCCTTTTGCCCTGAAGATAATGACAAAAACAAAAAGAAATCAGACATATGCCTTTCAAAGTGAGATGTTCTAGTCAGTTAGTCCTGCCTTCTGTAACCATGTTCAATCTATGGTCTAAAACCATGCTTATAGTCATTGTGAAGGACTTCCCTAGTTCAAGGAAAAATTCTCAAAAATTTACTGAGGAATTTAGAATCTCCTTAGGAACTTATGATCCAGGAGTTTCTGACCTTTAGTAATTTATTTACATGATATTAGGGTATGATGAATCTCAGAAATAAATGGGAGCAGCAGAATGGGACAAACCTGAGAGAATATTAAAAATCCCTCCAAAAGTTCCTCATGAGAAGAACCAAAGGTAGCTAGAAAATTTGCTAAAAGCCTCTTAAATTCAATTCCTATGTTTTTCTACAAAAAAATTGATTGGTTCGTCATACATTGTTGTAAACAAAGAAAAGATGAACCAATCTTAGATTACAGAACTCACTTAGAAACATTGAGAAATAGTCTGGGCTCAAAGTACAGCAAGGAGAATTTCTTGCAGGGACTGAAATGGCATTAGCTTTTCTATTTATAAATGGACTCCATCGTGAACTTAGCAGTTTAATTAAAAAACATAAGCTGAGATGGGAAGTGACTCAATTGATGACCTTTGCTGAACATTTTGAGGGAACTCTGGAGCAAGAAAACACTCAAAAGGCTAAAAAGCTTAGGACCCTTCAATTACAACAGTTACAGGGGTCAAGACCACAGGCACTTTCTCGTTCTCATTTTAAATCACGACCAAGAGGCTCTGAAAGGAGAAATTCTTCCCAAGATGCCCGTCCTTATTGCAAACAACCAGGACACAGGAAAAGGAATTTCCAGTGTCTGGAAAATTGTGTGCTTTTATATTGGTCCACCAGTAAGCTTCCCTTTAGGCTGAGCTGTTTCACCACTAGAGAGAGCCTGAGAGACCTTAGGCCTCCTGATAATAATAAACATCAAGGAGGTTCTAAAGGATACTCCTGTAAATTGCTCCCTGTAATATCTTTAAATGAACATGGAAAGACAGAGTTAAAATAAATGGGAAGTCATGAACAATCCTGGTGGATATCTGAACTACTGTATCTGTCATAAATCCCACTTTAATACGCCAACAAATCCCTCAGGGTAAAAAGATCATTTCTGTGGTGGGGGTTTCAAATCAAGTTCAAGAGGTCCCCACCTCTGAACATTTACATTTCAATTAACTTCAGGGCTCTTTTCAGAACAACACATCTTTTCTTTTTTTCTTTTTTGTACGATGCGATATTGCTTCAGTAAACTTGTTAGGGCAAGATTTACTTGAAAGTAAAAGGGCACATAAAATTTTCCTCAGAGAGAGGTATGATCTTAGAGTTTCCCAAGTCTCCTGATCCAGAATTGTTATGTTGTCTACAGGCAAAAAATGATAAAATCAAAACTCATAGTTATAATACCCCTGATCTTTCAAAAATACCTAAATATTAATGGGTCTGTTTCTCAACTGACATCGGAAAGATTAAAAGTATGGAACCTATAAAAGCCCAAATAGATCATTCTATACTCTTGCCTAAATTACACCAATATTCACTAAAACCTGAAGCGATTCGAAGGCTCTCACCAATTGTAGATGATTTAATTAAACAAGGATTCATAATCCCATGCACCATCCCTTGCAACACTCCAATCTTACCAATTAAAAAATCAAATAGATGAGGTTGGAGATTTGTTTGAGATTTATGGGAAATTAAAAGCTATATGATACCAAGACTTCCTGGGGTCTGAAATTCACATGCTTTCTTATCTAATGTGCCCACTGATTTCAAGTGGTTCACAGTAATAGATTTCTGCTCAGCCTTCTTTGACATTCCATTTCATAAAGAGAGTCAATACTTGTTTGCCCTTACTTGGAAAAATCAGCAGTATACCAGAACCATAATGACACAAGTGTTTACTGAAGCCCCTTCGCATTTTTCCCAAACATTGCATCAGGAATTAATGACACTACCCTTTCATCAAAATTCTACTCTCGTTCAATACATAGACTCATTGTTATGCTCTTCCACTAAGGAGTGCTCTGAAATTGACTCCGTTTACCTTTTACAGCAACTCGCATATAAAAGTCACAAGGCTTTAATGAAAAACTTTCAGTTTTCCTTTTTTTTCTTATTATTATACTTTATGTTCTAGGGCACATGTGCACAACGTGCAGGTTTGTTACATATGCACACATGTGCCATGTTGGTGTGCTGCACCCATTAACTCGTCATTTACATTAAGTATATCTCCTAATGCTCTCCCTCCCCCTGCTCCCACAATAGGACCCGGTATGTGATGTTACCCTTCCTGTGTCCAAGTCATCTCATTGTTCAATTCCCACCTATGAGTGAGAACACACAGTATTGGGTTTTCTGTTCTTGCAATAGTTTGTTGAGAATGATGGCTTGCAGCTGTAACCATGTCCCTACAAAGGACATGAACTAATCCTTTTTTATGGGTGCATAGTATTCCATGGTGTATATGTGCCACATTTTCCTAATCTTATCTGTCACTGATGGACATTTGGGTTGATTCCATGTCTTTGTTACTGTGAATAGTGCCGCAATAAACATACCTGTGCATGTATCTTTATAGCAGCATGACTTATAAACCTTTGGATATATACCCAGTAATGGGATGGCTGGATCAAATGGTATTTTTAGTTCTAGATCCTTGAGGAATCGCCACACTGTCTTCCAAAATGGTTGAACTAGTTTACATTCCCACCAACAGTGTAAAAGTGTTCCTATTTATTCACATGCACTCCAGCACCTGTTGTTTCCTGATTTTTTAATGATTGCCATTCTAACTGGTGTGAGATGGTATCTCATTGTGGTTTGATTTGCATTTCTCTGATGGCGAGAGATGATGAGCATGTTTTCAAGTGTCTGTTGGCTGTATGAATGTCTTCTTTTGAGAAATGTCTGTTCATATCCTTTGCCCACTTTTTGATGGGATTGTT
>NW_012119321.1:54612-63505 GCF_000951035.1 Colobus angolensis palliatus | reverse complement strand
GTATAAGGAGTAAGGAAAGGATCCAGTTTCAGCTTTCTACTTATGGCTAGTCAATTTTCCCAGCACCATTTATTAAATAGGGAATCCTTTCCCCATTTCTTGTTCTCAAGTTTGTCAAAGATTAGATGGCTGTAGATGTGTGGTATTATTTCTGAGGGCTCTGTTCTGTTCCATTGTTCTGTATCTCTGTTTTGGTATCAGTACCATACTGTTTTGGTTACTGGTGTATAAGAACGCTTCTGATTTTTGCACATTGATTTTGTATACTGAGACTTTGCTGAAGTTGCTTATCAGCTTAGGGAGATTTTGGGCTGAGACAATGGGGTTTTCTAAATATACAATCATGTCATCTGCAAACAGGGACAATCTGACTTCTTCTTTTCCTAACTGAATACCCTTGATTTCTTTCTCTTGCCTGATTGCCCTAGCCAAAACATCCAACACTATGTTGGATAGCAGTGGTGAGAGAGGGCATCCTGTCTTGTGCGAGGTTTCAAAGAGAATTCTTCCAGTTTTTGCCCACTCAGTATGATATTGACTGTGGGTTTGTCATAAATAGCTCTTACTATTTCGAGATACGTTCCATCAGTACCGAATTTATGGAGAGTTTTTAGCATGAAGGGCTGTTGAATTTTGTCAAAGGCCTTTTGTGCATCTGTTGAGATAATCATGTGGCTTTTGATTTTGCCTCTGTTTATATGCTGGATTACGTTTATTGATTTGTGTATGTTGAACCAGCTTTGCATCCCAGGGATGACGCCCACTTGATCATGGTGGATAAGCTTTTTGATGTGCTGCTGGATTCAGTGTGCCAGTATTTTATTGAGGATTCTTGCATCGATGTTCATCAGGGATATTGGTCTAAAATTCTCTTTTTTTTTGTTGTATCTCTGTCAGGCTTTGGTATCAGGATGATGTTGGCCTCATAAAATGAGTTAGGGAGGATTCCCTCTTTTTCTATTGATTGGACTAGTTTCAGAAGGAATGGTACCAGCTCCGCCTTGTACCTCTGGTAGAATTCAACTGTGAATCCGTCTGTTCCCAGACTTTTTTTGGTTGGTAGGCTATTAATTATTGCCTCAATTTCAGAGCCTGCTATTGGTCTATTTAGGGATTCAACTTCCTCCTGGTTTAGTCTTGGGAGAGTGTAAGTGTCCAGGAAATTATCCATTTCTTCTAGGTTTTCTAGTTTATTTGCGTAGAGGTGTTTATAGTATTTTCTGATGGTAGTTTGTATTTCTGTGGGGTCGGTGGTGATATCCCCTTTATCATTTTCTATTGCATCTATTTGATTCTTCTCTCTTTTCTTCTTTATTAGTCTTGCTAATGTTCTATCAATTTTGTTGATCTTTTCAAAAAACCAACTGCTGGATTCATTGATTTTTTGGAGGGTATTTTTGTGTCTCTATCTCCTTCAGTTCTTCTCTGATCTTAGTTATTTCTTGCCTTCTGCTAGCTTTTGAATGTTTGTTTGCTCTTGCTTCTCTGGTTGTTTTAATTGTGATGTTAGGGTGTGAATTTTAGATCTTTTCTGCTTTCTCTTGTGGACACTTAGTTCTATAAATTTCCCTCTACACACTGCTTTAAATGTGTCCTAGAGATTCTAGTGTGTTGTATCTTTGTTCTCATTGGTTTCAAAGAACATCTTTATTTCTTCCTTCATTTCGTTATGTACCTAGTAGTCATTCAGGAGCAGGTTGTTCAGTTTCCATGTAGTTGAGCGGTTTTGATTGAGTTTCTTAGTCCTGAGTTCTAGTTTGATTGCACTGTGGTTTGACAGACAGTTTGTTATAATTTCTGTTCTTTTACATTTGCTGAGGAGTCCTTTACTTTCAACTATGTGGTCAATTTTGGGATAAGTGTGATGTGGTGCTGAGAATAATGTATATTGTATTCATTTGGGGGGGAGAGTTCTGTAGATGTCTATTAGGTCTGCTTTGTGCCAAGTTGAGTTCAATTCCTGGATATCCTTGTTAACTTTCTGTCTCATTGATCTGTCTAATGTTGACATTGGGGTGTTAAAATCTCCTATTATTATTGTATGGGAGTCTAAGTCTCTCTGTAAGTCTCTAAGGACTTGCTTTATGAATCTGGGTGTTCGTGTATTGGGTGCATGTGTATTTAGTATAGTTAGCTCTTCCTGATGAATTATTCCCTTTACCATTATGTAATGGCCTTCTTTCTCTCTTTTGATCTTTGGTGGTTTAAAGTCTGTTTTATCAGAGACTAGGATTGCAATCCCTGATTTTTTCTTTTTTTCTATTTTCTCGGTAGAGCTTCCTCCCTCCCTTTATTTTGAGCCTATGTATGTCTCTGCACGTGAGATTGGTCTCCTGAATACAGTAGAATGATGGGTCTTGACTCTTTATCCAATTTGCCAGTCTGTGTTTTTTCATTGGACCATTTAGTCCATTTACATTTAAGGTTGATATTGTTATGTGTGAAGTTGATCCTGTCATTATGATCTTAGCTGGTTATTTTGCTCGCTAGTTGATGCTGTTTCTTGCTAGCATCAATGGACTTTACATTTTGACATGTATTTGCAATGGCTGGTACCTGTTGTTCCTTTCCATGTTTAGTGCTTCCTTCAGGATCTTGTAGGGCACGTCTGGTGGTGACAAAATCTCTAAGCATTTGCTTGTCTGTAAAGGATTTTATTTCTCCTTCACTGATGAATCTTAGTTTGGCTGGATATGAAATTCTGGGTTGAAAATTCTTTAAGAATGTTGAATATCGGTCCCCACTCTCTTCTGGCTTGTAGAGTTTCTGCCGAGAGATCTGGTGTTAGTCTAATGGGCTTCCCTTTTTTCGTAACCCGACCTTTCTCTCTGACTGTCCTTAACAGTTTTTCCTTCATTTCAACTATGGTGAATCTGACAATTAAGTGTCTTGGAGTTGCTCTTCTAGAGGAGTATCTTTGTGGCATTCTCTGTATTTCCTGAATTTTAATGTTGTCCTGCCTTACTAGGTTGGGGAAGTTCTCCTGGATGACATCCTGTAGAGTGTTTTCCAAGTTGGTTCCATTTTCCCCGTCACTTCCAGGCACACCAATCAGATGTAGATTTGGTGTTTTCACATAATCCCATATTTCTTGAAGGCTTTGTTCATTTCTTTTTACTCCATTTTCTCCATACTTCTCTTCTCACTTCATTTCATTCATTTGGTCTTCAATCCCTGATACTCTTTCTTCCAGTTGATCGAGTCGGTTACTGAAGTTTGTGCATTTGTCACGTAGTTCTTGTGTTATGGTTTTCATCTCTATCAGTTCTTTTAAATTCTTCTCTGCATTGATTATTTTAGTTATCCATTCATCCATTCTTTTTTCAAGGTTTTTAGTTTCTTCACACTGGTTACATAGTTCCTCCTTTAGCTCTGAGAAGTTTGATCGACTGAAGCCTCCTTCTCTCAAGTCATCAAAGTCATCCTCCGTCCAGTTTTTTCCATTGCTGGCGATGAGCTGTGTTCCTTTGGCGGGGGAGATGCACTCTGATTTTTTGAATTTCCAACTTTTCTGCCCTGCTTTTTCTCCATCTTTGTGGTTTTATCTGCCTTTGGTCTTTGATGATGGTGACGTACTGATGGGGTTTTGGTGTGGGTGTCCTTTCTGTTTGTTAGTTTTCCTTCTAACAGTCAAAACCTTCAATTTTAGGTCTGGTGGAGATTGCTTGAGGTCCACTCCAGACCCTGTTTGCCTGGGTATCAGCAGCAGAAGCTGCAGAAGATGGAATATTGCTGAACAGCTGGTATTGCTGTCTGCTTCTTGCTCTGGAAGCTTGGTCTCAGGGGTGACCCTGCCATGTGATGTGTGAGGTGTCAGTCAGCACCTAGTGGGGGATGTCTCCCAATTAGACTACTCAGGGGTCAGGGACCCACTTGAGCAGGCAGTCTGTCCATTCTCAGATCTCAACCTCCGTGCTGGGAGATCCACTGCTCTCTTCAAAGCTGTCAGACAGGGCCATTTACCTCTGCTGAGGTTGTTGCTGCAGTTTGTTTAGCTATGCCCTGTCCCCAAAAGTGGAGTATACAGAGACAGGCAGGCCTCCTTGAGCTGTGGTGGGCTCCACCCAATTCTAGCTTCCAGCAGCTTTGTTTACCTACTTAAGCCTCAGCAATGGCAAGCACCCCTCCCCCAGCCTCGCTTCTGCCTTGCAGTTAGATCTCAGACTACTGAGCTAGCAATGAGGGAGGCTCCGTGGGCATGGGACCCTCTGGGCCAGTTGTGGGATATAATCTCCTGGAGTGCCATTTGCTAAGACCCTTGGTAAAGCGCAGTATTAGGGTGGGAGTTACCCAATTTTCCAGGTGTTGTGTATGTCAATATCCTTTGGCTAGGAAAAGGAATTCCCTTCCCCCTTGTGCTTCCCAGGTGAGGTGATGCCTCACCCTGCTTCAGCTCTTGCTGGTTGGGCTGCACCCGCAGACCAGCACCAACTGTCGAACACGTCCCAGTGGGATGAACCCAGTACCTCATTTGAAAATGCAGAAGTTGCCCATCTTCTGTGTCACTCATGCTGGCACCTGGAGGCTGGAGTTGTTCCTACTCGGCCTTCTTGGGTGTGCCCCCACAAAAGTTTTAAACCTTCAGTTTTCAAGAGGAAAAGTCCACTCTTTGGGACATAAATTGACTGCTGAAGGGATTTCACCTGAGAGGATGAAAAGCATTCTAAATTTTTCTCAACCTGCAACCACAAGACACTTAAAAGAATTTCTGAGACTTGACACGTATTGCTGATTATAGGTTCCCGATTTTCCCTTAACAACTTTACCACTGTATAAGCTCATTAAAAATGCTGTACCAGAGCCTTTACCTTAAGATGATAGTCATGAGCAGCATTTTAGCCAAATGAAATTCACCTTTCAACAGCCCCCAGCTTTAGGATTTTCAAATTGCACTAAACCTTTCACCTTGTTTGATCATGGGCAGAAAATCAGGCATTAGGGTTCCTTACTAAAAACACAGTGGTAAACATAGACACATTAGATATTATAGCCTTCAAATAGGCCTAGTCGCTAAGGAATATTGTAATTGTTTAAAAACCAGTAACAGCAGTGGCCAACCTGGTAGAAGTTCCATCAGATCTGATTTTGGGAACTGAACTTAATCTGCAAGTCCCACAGGCTGTGAAAAATCTATACATTCCAACCAAATCCAGCATTTTTCAGTAAGCAGACTAACATCTCATGAATTACTTCTCCTATCTCTTTCTAATCTTCATCTAAAATGCTGTAATCTACTTAACCCTGCTATTCTATTACCTCTGCCTGGTGATGGTGAAGACCACACTTGTTTAAGTGTAGCGTCAGAAATAGTAGCTCCTTGTGTTGATTTACAAGATACTCTACTGAATAATTCTCAATGAATACTCTTTGTTGATGGGTCCTATGCCAATAACTCAGAAGAAAAACATCAGGCAGGATATGCTGCTACCACCTGAAATGAATTAATAGAAAAGAAAACTCTTCCTCAATTTAAGAGAGCACAACCTGTGGAACTTTTTGCCCTCACTGAGTTTGTCATACAGCTCAAGACAAGTCAGTAAATATTTATACAGATAGCAGATATGCTTTCAGAGTAGTACATGATTTTTGCATGAGATGGAAATTTTGAGCGTTTCTCATCTCTAGTGGGATCCCCATCATAAACGGACTCCAAGTAGATGAACTCCTTTCTACTATTCTGTTACCATTACAGATTGCTGTTATTAAGATTAAAGCTCACATTTGTACAACTGAACCTGAATATCAGGGGAACACTTTAGCAGATTTTTATGCTAAAACAGCTGGTGCAGAAACTGTTAAAATATGCAACCTGAATAAATTTCCTAAGATTAATCCAAACCAACTTTCCTATGATAACCTATTTAATGAACAGTGCAATGCACGTGATTTGGAAAAACAAAATTGGTTTGTAAAATAATGTAAATTTAGTGTGAAGTACAGACTCACAGAAGGCCTGGATGCTGCCTGGTCCTTTCTGAGTCTTGAAACTTTCACTGTTAAAAGCTCTGCACTCCACAACTCATCATAAAATGGAAAAAATGATCCAAATTGTGAAAAAATACTGGTGGGATGACTGTTCCAAAATTGCTGTAATGGTTTATAATTAAAGTTTGACTTGTCAAACTCATAATCCTGGAAAAACAATTTAAAACTTCAGGTGGTATATTTCCACCACATGGTGCACCATGTGAATATTTACAGATGGACTTCAGTTGCTACCCAGTGGGGTATCATTATGTTCTTTTAACAATTTGCATGGTTTCTAGTTGGATAGAGGCCTTCCCATGTGGGAAAGCTGCTGCTGTGACAGTAGCCTAGAATTTACTAGAAAATATTTTTCTTTTATGAGGGATGCCTGGAAAAACTTCCAGTGATAGCAGAACTCATTTTACTGGACAAGTTATAAAGCAGTTAAATAAGTGTTATGGGTAAAGTGTTATTACCATTGTCCTTATCACCCCCAGTCTTCTGGAAATGTTGAAAACACAAATGGCGTATTAAAACTGAAATTGTCAAAGTTAACTGAGTCAGTTGTGTTGCCTTGGCCAAAGGTAGTACCTTTGGCTTTCATGGCAATTAGATCCATTCCCTTTGGGAAATGTAAGGTGATCCCATATGAAATAGTCATTGGGAGGCCTATCTCCCTAATAATAGCACCTCATGCTTCTCCTGTTCTCTTAAACTCTTGTGTGGCTAATTACTGCAAGATTTTAATGCATTAGGCCACAGTGTACTTTCACCAGGTAAAGGAAGCTTTTTGAGATTCACTAACTGAGGACAATTAGACCCTCCATGATCTGAAGCCTGAAGACTGGGTCTTCTGGAAACAATATCAGAAGAAGACTGCTTGTGAACCTTGTTGAAAATAATCATATGAAGTTCTTCTCACCATCCACTGTTGTAGTGAAGCCTCAGGGCTTTGAACTTCTTGGGTCCACATCTCACAATTCAAAAGGGACATTTTAGACTCCTGAACCTGTATTCCTGTTGGAGATTTTAGTGTACAGCTGATCAGAGAAATCTCTCCTCAGAAGCAAATGGCATCCTCGTTGTGAACAGCTTTCCCAAGATCATGGATCAAGACTTCTCTACCGTCATGAAAGCCTTATGTGTTTTTCTTTTTCCTCATTTTTTGTTGTCCTAATCATTTTCTCTCCCATACAGAAAAATCCATAGGACTATCATCAGTGGGTGGCTTTAACTTTAGCTTATGCTCTACTACAAAACCAGAGTAATTGTTGGATTTGTGGGCTAATGCCAAAAAAACTAGGAAAAAATTCTACTGGTGCCAATGCCTCCCCATGTTCCCAATTAGAGTAACCCTGAAACTCCAAGGGAAGAATAAGAAGCTATTCTTGATATTCTAAACATCACTCCTGCTTGTTTTTTTACACGCAATAAAAACAATAGTCTAACTTTTTAAATTGAAAACTCCATCATTACCAAATATAAAATTTTAAAAATCCAAAAGATGCCTGTAAAGGGTATATTATGCTTCCAGGAATCACACACTCTAGATTGGGGAATTACCCATGTTGGTACAAGTAATTGCATGTAAAATATAACTGAATTAAATCCAACAGAGTCTCTTTTTACTACATGTAGTTATATCCCCTTACAACATGCTATAAAGAGAGCACAAAAAAATTAAATTTGCTACTGGACATTGCTCAGAAGCTATGCAGATTTATGGATGAAGAAACCTGACCCACTCCTGCACAAATGCAACTAGGTGGCTCTTTTTTCCAACTCCTGAGGGTCTATATTGGATCTGTGGAGAATCTGGATATTTTGTTCTGTCTCTTCGTTGGTTCAGATCTTGCTATTTGGCCTGGCTCACTACTGACTTTTGAATAGCTTCCCCTGAAAAGTCTCATGATAGCCCTTATAATCAGAGGCCTAAATAATCAATAACTGAAATTAGCACCAGCCCTGAAGTAGATGAGTTTAAGCTAGTTTCCACTGAGGAAAGATTACAGTGTGGTCCCACTATTGGTGGTAGTGGGGTGCTTGTTGTAGGGAACTTACAGCTAATTCATAAACTGGGAAAAATCTTGAATTTCGCATCTAATCAGACTGCCCAGTGTTACAGATGGGTAGAAGCTACTCTCTGAAAGGTAGATGACAACATACATATTCAACAAAAACATTTAATGGAATACCATACAGCTTTATATCTTTTTTTGCTCAAACTGGAGGCCTATGTTTGGTGTTAAACAAAACTGAATGTTAATGTTATACTTATCTCTCCCCTGATTTTGTTACTATAAAAAACTTAATTAAAAAGGTAATAGACACTGCTATTTTCTTTTTTTTTTTTTTAATTATGCTTTAAGTTCCAGGGTACATGTGCACAACATGCAGGTTTGTTACATATGTATACATGTGCCATCTTGGTTTGCTGAACCCATCAACTCATCATTTATATTAGGTATATCTCCTAATGCTATCCCTCCCCCCTTCCCTCACCTGATGACAGGCCCTGGTGTGTGATGTTCCCTGCCCTGTGTCCAAGTGTTCTCATTGTTCAGTTCCCACCTATGAGTGAGAACATGCAGAGTTTGGTTTTCTGTCCTTGCGATAGTTTGCTCAGAATGATGGTTTCCAGTTTCATCCATGTCCCTACAGAAGACATGAACTTATCCTTTTTTCTGGCTGCATAGTATTCCATGGTGAATTTGTGCCACGTTTTCTTTTATTATTATTATTATACTTTAAGTTCTAGGGTACGTGTGCATAATGTGCAGGTTTGTTACATATGTATACTTGTGCCATGTTGGTGTGCTGCACCCATCAACTCGTCAGCACCCATCAATTCGACATTTATATCAGGTATAACTCCCAATGCAATCCCTCCCCCCTCCCCCCTCCCCATGATATGCCCCGATGTGTG
>NW_012119321.1:42640-53458 GCF_000951035.1 Colobus angolensis palliatus | reverse complement strand
TTACTGTAGCTTTGTAGTATAGTTTGAAGTTAGGTAGCGTGATGCCTCCAGCTTTGTTCTTTTGACTTAGGATTGTCTTGTCAATGCAGGCTCTCTTTTGGTTCCATATGAACTTTAAAGCAGTTTTTTCCAATTCAAAACAGAAAATTTAATAAGGATATTCAGGACTTGAAATCAAGTCTGGACCAAGTGGACCTAGTAGACAGTTAAAGAATTCTCCACCACAAATCACCAGAATATACATTTATTTCAGCACCACATTGCACTGATTCTATAATTGGCTACATAATTGGATGTAAAACATTCCTCAGCAAATGCAAAAGCATGAAAATCATAACAAACAGTCTCTCAGACCACAATCCAATCAAATTAGAACTCAGGATGAAGAAACTCACTCAAAACCACACAAGTACATGAAAACTGAATAACCTGCTACTGAATTACTACTAGGTTAATAACGAAATTGGGGCAGAAACAAATAAGCTATTTGAAACCAATGAGAACAAAGACACAACATACCAGAATCTCTGGGACACATTTAAAGCAGTGAGTGGAGGGTAATTTATAGCACTAAATGCCCAAGAGAAAGCAGGAAAGATCTAAAATTGACACCCTAACATCACAATTAAAGAAACTAGAGAAGCAAGAGCAAACACATTCAAAAGCTAGCAGAAGTCAAGAAATCACTAAGATCACAGCATAACTGAAGGAGACAAAGACACGAAAAATCCTTCAAAAATCAATGAATTCAGGAGCTAATTTTGGGAAAACATCAACAAAATAGATGAACCCCTATTGAGACCAATAAAGAATAAAAAAGAGAATATTCAAATAGACACAATAAAAAATGATAAGGGGATATCACCACTGACCCTACGGAAATACAAACTACAATGAGAGAATACATAAAACACCTTTATGCAAATAAACTAGAAAATATAGAAGAAATCAATAAACTCCTAAACGCATATACTCTCTTATTCCTAAACCAGGAAGAGGTTGAATCCGTGAATAGGTCAAGTTCTGAAATGAAGGCAGTAATTACTAGCCCACCAACCGAAAAAAAAAAAATGCCAAAGCCAGACGGATTCACAGCCAAATTCTACCACAGATCAAAGAGGAGCTGGTACCATTCCTGCTGAAACTATTACAAACAGTAAAAAAAGGGACTCCTCCATAACTCATTTTATGAAGCCAGCATCATCCTGATACCAAAACCTGGCAGAGACACAACAAAAAAAGAGAAAATTTCAGGCCAATATTCCTGATGAGCATCAATGCAAAAATCCTCAATAAAATTCAGGGAAACCGAATCCAGCAACACATCAAAAAGCTTATCCACCAGGATCAAGTTGGCTTCATACCTGGGATGTAAGGCTGGTTCAACATACACAAATCAATAAACATAAACTATCACATAAACAGAACAAATGACAAAAACCAAATGATTATCTCTATAGATACTGAAAAATTCTTTGATAAAATTCAACACCCCTTCATGCTATAAACTCTCAATAAACTAGGTATTGATGCAATGCATCTCACAATAATAAGAGCTATTTATTACAAACCCACAGCCAATATCATACTGAATGGTCAAAAGCTGGAAGCATTCCCTTTGAGAATCAGCAAAAGACAAGGATGCCCTCTCTCACCAACATAGTATTGGAAGTTCTGGTCAGAACAATCAGGCAAGAGAAAGAAATAAAGGGTATTCAAATAGGAAGAGAGAAAGTAAAATTGTCTCAGTTTCCATATGACATGATTGTATATCCAGAAAACTCCATTGCCTCAGCCCAAAATCTGCTTAACCTGATAAGCAACTTCAGCAAAGTCTCAGGATAAAAAATCAATGTGCAAAAATCACAAGCATTACTATACACCAATAATAGACAAACAGCCAAGTCATCAGTGGACTCCAATTCACAATTGCTACAAAGAGAATAAAATACCTAGGAATAAAACTTATAAGGGATGTGAAGGACCTCTTCAAGGGGAACTAGAAACCACTGCTGAAGAAAATAGGAGAGGATGCAAACAAATGGAAAAACTTTCCATTCTCATGGATAGAAAGAATCAATACTGTAAAAAAAAAAAAAAAAAAAAAAAGGAGTCACACTGCCCAACGTAATTAACATAATTTATAGATTAAATGTTATCCCCATGAAGCTACCATTGACTTTCTTCACAGAATTAGAAAAAGACTACTTTAAATTTCACATGGAACCAAAATTAAAAAAACCCCGTATAGCCAAGATAATTCTAAGCAAAAAGAACAAAGCTGGAGGCATTACGTTGCCTGACTTCAAACTGTACTACAAGTCTACAGTAACCAAAAAAGCATGGTACTGGCACCAAAATAGATATACAGACTAATGGAACAGAATAGAGGCCACAGAAATAACACCACACATCTACAACCATCTGATCTTTGGCAAAGCTGACAAAAACAAGCAATTGGGAAAGGATTTCCTATTTAATAAATGGTGTTGGGAAAACTGGCTAGCCATATGCAGAAAACTGAAACTGGACCCTTTCATTACACCTTATAAAAAAATTAACTCAAGATGGATTACAACTTAAACGTAAGACCTAAAACCATAAAAACCCTAGAAGAAAATCTAAGCAATACCTTTCAAGACATAGGCATGCACAAAGACTTCATGACTAAAGCACCAATAGCAGTGGCAACAAAAGCCAATATTGACAAATGGGATGTAATTAAACTAAGGAGCTTCTGCATAGCAAAAGAAACTATCATCAGAGTGAACAGGCAACCTACAGAATGGAAGACAATTTTTGCAATCTATCCATCTGACAAAGGGCTAATATCCAGAATCTACAAAGAATTTAAGCAAATGTACAAGAAAAAGACAAAGAACCCCATCAAAAAGTGGGTAAAGGATATGAACAGATACTTCTCAAAAGAAGACATCTATCCTGCCAAGAGATATATGAAAAAAGAAAGCTCATCATCACTGGTCATTAGAGAAATGCAAATCAAATCCACAATGAGATTTACATCTCACACCAGTTAGAATGGTGATCATTAAAAAGTCAGGAAACAATCGATGCTGGAGAGGATGTGGAGAAATAAGAACACGTTTACACTGTTGATGAGAGTGCAAATCATTTCAACCATTGCAGAAGGCACTGTGGCGATTCTTCAAGGGTCTAGAACCAGAAATACCATTTGATGCAACAATCCCATTACTGGGTGTATATCAAAAGGATTATAAATCATTCTACTATAAAAACACATGCACATGTATGTTTATTGTGGCACTGTTCACAATAGCAAAAACTTGGAACCAACCCAAATGCCCAGGAATGATAGACTGAATAAAGAAAATGTGGCACATATACACCATGAAATACCATGCAGCCATAAAAAATAGAGCACCAGTAAGATCTCTAAGGTTTTTGACTGTAGTCCATGATACCCAAACAGCACTTCTGGACTCACACAGGACATGGGAGAACTCCCTCCCCGAATGAAAGGACACAGAGCTAGGTGTCCTTTGTAGGGACATGTCCCTTGTAGGGACATGGATGAAGCTGGAAACCATCATTCTCAGCAAAATAACACCATAACAGAAAACCAAATACTGCATGTTCTCACTCGTAAGTTGGAGTTGAACAATGAGAACACATGGACACAGGGAGGGGAACATCACACACTGGGGTCTGTCAGGGGTGAGGGCTGGGGGAGCTATAGCATTAGGAGAAATACCTAATGTAGATGACAGGTTGATGGGTGCAGCAAACCACCATGGCACATATATACCTATGTAACAAACCTGCACAATCTGCACATGTACCCTAGAACTTAAAGTATAATTAAAAAAGACTCTGATGCATTCCTAAATATGTAAATTGCATTTCTTCAGCTCCAGAATTTCAGCTAGATTCTTTTCAATTATTTCATTCTCTTATTAAATTTATCTGTGGAATTCTGACTTTTCCTGTGCTATCTTGAATTTCTTTGAATTCCCTGAACCCAGCTGTTCCAGATTCTCTTTCTGAGAGGTCACATATCTCTGTTTATCCAGGATTAGTCCCTGGCTACCTATTTAGTTCATTGGATGAGGTCATGTTTTCCTGGATGGTGTTGATGCCAGTAGACATTCTTCAGTGTGTGGGCATTGAAGAATTTGTTATTTATTGTAGTCTTCTATATCTTCTCTTGTTTGTATCCATCATTTTTGAGAAGGCTTTCCAGATATTTTAAAGGACTTGGGTATCAAGAGCTAAGCAGCATCTGCTTTAAGGAGCACCTCAAGCCTAATAAAACTGTAGTTCTTGCAGACTCATAGAGTTATTAACTTGATGGTTTTGAAAAAGATGAAGAATTCTCTGGATTACCAGGCAGATATCGTGTTCTCTAGCCTGAATTTTTCCCAAAGAAATGGAGTATCTCTCTCAGTTTTGAGCCTCCTAAAACTGAGGGTGGAGTCATATTAGCACCCCTGTGGCCACCAACACTATGACTATGCTGGGTCAGACCTGAAGCCAGCACAGGACTGGCAACGGCTGGTTTAAATACTACCTCTGTGTGTGAGTGTCGGCTGAGTTTGGTCTGGTTTTCCTTTCTGCTCTAACAGGACAGCACTGAGTTCAATGCCTCACAATTGCTGTTCTCCCTCCCTCAGCACCCAGAGATGATCTCTATACCATGCTGCCACTGCCGGGGCAGGAGAATGGGGTTGGGGAGAGGTGGCATTGGCAACTTAAGACGTTTTTTCTATCTTTTCTTTACCTCTTTCAGTGATATGAAGTTAAAATCAGGTGTTACACAGGCTCACCTGATTTTGGTTCTCATGAAGGGGCTTTCTCTGTGTAGATAGTTGTAAATTGGTGTCCTTATAGAAATACAATTTGTGTAGCCATCAGTTCCACTATCTTGCTCTGCCTCCTTTTGTCTTTTATGATCTTGGCTGTTTGAAGGCCTGGTTTGCCTAGAATTAGAATACCAACCCCAGCTTTTTTGTTTTGTTTGGTTTTTCATTTGTTTGGCAGAATTTTCTACATCCCTTTACTTTGAATCTATGCATTTCATTGATTGTGAGATGAGTCTCTTAATTACAGAATACTGGGTTTTGCTTCTTTATCCAAGTTGCCATTCTGTGCCTTTTAATTGGGGCATTTAGATAATTTACAATCAAGGTTAGTATTCATATGTGCAAATTTGATCCTGTCAACATGTTGTTAACTGGTTATTATGCAGACTTGTTTGCGTGGTTGCTTTATAGTGCCACTGGTCTATGTACTTAAGTGAGTTTTTGTAGTGCCCAATAATGGTGTTTCCTTTCCATATTTAGCACTCACTTCAGGACCTCTTGTAAGGTTTGTCTTGTGGAAATGCATTCCCTTAGCATTTGTTTGTTTGAGATGGATCTCATTTCTCCTTTGCTTATGAAGCTTAGCTTGCCTGGATAAGAAATTCTCAGTTGAAAATTCCTTTCTTTAAGAATGCTAAATATAGGCCCCTAATCCCTTCTGGTTTGTAGGATTTCTGCTGAAAGATCTGCTGTTAGCCTGATGAGGTTCTGTTTGTAGGTAAACCACCTCTTCAGCTGCCTTTACATTTTTTTCTTTTATTTGGACCTCGGAGAATCTGATGATTATGTGTCTTGGGAGTGGCTGTCTTTTGTAGTATCTCATAGAGGTTCCCTGCATTTCCTAACTTTGAATGTTGTCCTATCTAGCAGAGAAACATTTCATGGACAATATCCTAAAATGTGTTTTCCAAATTGCTTGCTTTGTTTCCTCTTTCAGAGACACTAATGAGTCACAAATTTGGTCTCTTTACAAAATCCCATATTTCTCAGGTTTTGTTCTTTCTTCTTCATTCTTTTTTCTTTATTTTTGTCTGAGTTATTTCAGAGAGCCAGTCTTCTATTTCTGAGATTCTTTTCTCAGCTTAGTCAATTCTGCTGCTAATATTGTGAGTGTATAATGAAATTCTTGAAATGAGTGTTTTAGTTCTACCTTATCAGGTTTTTTTCTTATAATTTCCAGTTCACCTTTGATTTCCTTCATCTTATTTTATTTTATTCCTCAGAAACCTTGGACTGGGTTTTGATGTTCTCCTGGGTATGAATAATGTTCATTTCTACTGACATTCTTTATCTGTCATTTCAGCCATTTCAGCCTGGTTAAGAACCATTGTTGGGGAACAAGTTCAGCCATTTAGAGTTAAGAAGACACTCTGGCTTTTTGAGTTACTAGAGTTTTTGTCATGGTTCTTTCTCATCTTTGTGGGTTGGTATTCTTTCAGTCTGTGAGTTTACTGTCCTTTGAATGGGATTTTTGTTCTTCTGACCTCTTTAATGTCCTTGGGAGTTTGATTGTAATATAAGGTGGGTTTAGTCAACTGGCTACATTTCTGGGAAATTTTAGGATGCCAAAGCTGAGCTCAGGATGCCTGGAATGCATGCTTTAACTCTAGGGCTGCTAATATCAAGCCATTGGCTTTGCTTTCTGGTCTCTTGAGGTTAGGAACCTGCTGTGCGGGAGGGACCCAGGTGTTCCTGGATCACTGTTCACAACACTCTGATGGGTGGTGCCAGGCAAATTGCTTTGTCATGTGGTGTTAGCTAGATCCATGCTCATTTTCATGTACCAGCAGCAATGGCAATGTGGTGGTATGATTGCTCATTGGCTGTGGTGGGGCATTGGTGTGCACAGGTTTGCTGGCCACCATGTGGATGTTTGCAGTGGCAGTGATGGCAGCACCATGGTGGAGGTGCGGACCGTAGGGGACTGTAGGCATCTGTGTGTGCATTTGCACCAGTGGGGGGGTGTCAGCATGGAGCAGGGCACTGGTGAACACAGGGATAGCAACCTCTGTGCCCATGTTCATGCTAGTAGCAGCAGTCACACAGGATGAGGCATGGGGCTGCTGGTCTCTGTGCACAGATTAATGCCTGTGGCAGTATCAGCATGGGAGCAGGGCACTGATGGGCATGGAGCTGACAGTCTCTGTATGCATTAATGTGTCAGTGATGATGGTGGCAAAGGGCAGGCGAAGCTTCTGGTTTCTTTATGCACCTTTACATTGGTAATGGTGGCACAATTGGCAGGGCAGGGTGTGCTTCTGCCAGCAGCAGTGGCTTAGTGCAATGCACATGCACGTGTGCACCAGCAGGGAAAGAGAACTGAAGTCCACCCACGTGTACACGTACCAGTAAATTAATGTGGTGGGTGACTGTGGGCCAGTGCATGCCAGCAAGGCAGCATAGGGGAAGCAGCAGTGGGGTAAGTGTATGGGTGGGCTGGTGTGTGGAGGTCATTTGGCTGGAGCTTTCCAATGATAAGGCACAGTCTGCCAGTGCTGAAGCTATCATGTGGGTCTCTGTGAGGCACCACAACTGCATATCTGAGGCTGCACTGCAAGTCATAATGGCCAGACTGGTGCCCTGGGAGGGACTAGCAGACAGGGGGGCAATCAGGTCAGAGCAGCCACATCTCATGGGAAAGATCATCCTGAACTATGCAGGTCCAACAGTTCCCCTAAAGCTAGAGTCTCTTAGGGGAGCAAGATGAGCCTTGGAGGATGGGCATTCCTGGCCATGCTCCACCACACACTGTCCTACACCAAACTCCCCAGATTCTGCACCAGATGGAGTTCTGCCCACACCACCTCTCCAAACAGCTCTCTCTGCCAGCTCAGTTGTCTGTGGGGGTCATGGGGTCTCTTGCTGACAGGATTCCAGAGGATTTTGGTGAAACTAGGCCACCACAAGCTTGCTCAACTCACCCCCTGTTTAGGAACTGTTGGGGGCCAGAAATGAGTCTTTGTGCACAGTAGACTGATGAAGGGTCCAAACATCCTCCCCCTTCATCCCAGCATCTGTGTCTTCCCTCTGTCCACTCTCAATGCCTTCATCTATAAGATGTTTCCTATATCATGGTAATCACAAAGCAAAAACCTATAAAAGATACACTAAAAATAAAAAACAAGGCATTAAACATACTGCCAACTGGAAGAAGACAAGGATGCCCACACTCACCACTCCTACTAAATATAGTATTGGAAGTCCTAGCCAGAGTAATCATGCAAGAGAAAGAAATAAAAGCCATCCAAATTGGAAAGGAAGCGAAATCATCTCTTTTTGCTAACAATATGATTCTGTACATACAAAACCCTAAAGATTGTACCGAAAGAGTCCTAGAACCGGCAAAGACTTTAGTAAAATTTTAGGAAACAAAATCAATACACAAAATAAGTAGCATGTCTATACACCAATAACATTCAAGCTGAGAGTCAAATCAATAGCATAATCCCAGTTATAATAGCCACAATATAATAGCCACAATATAAATCCCAATTATAAAAGCCACAAATGTACAAATATCTAGGAATACAGATAACAAGGGAGCTGAAAGATTTCAACAAATAGAATGACAAGATACTGTTGAAGGAAATCAGAGATAACACACACACACACACACACACACACACACACACACACACACAAACAGCTGGGCATGGTGGCTTACACCTGTAATCCCAGCACTTTAGGAGGGCGAGGTGGGCGGATCATGAGGTCAGGAGTTAGAGGTCAGCCTGGCCAATATGGTGAAACCCTATCTCTACTAAAAATACAAAAAATTACCTGGGTTTGCTGGTGTGTGCCTGTAGTCCCAACTACTTGGGAGGCTGAGGCAGAAGAATCACTTGAACAAAGGAGGCAGAGGTTGCAGTCAGTTGAGATTGTGCCAATGCACTCCAGCGTGGGTGACAGAGTGAAACTCTGTCTTAAAAACAAACAAACAAACAAACAACAACAACATTTCATGCTCATGAATAGGAAGATTCAATATCATGAGAATGGCCACACTGCCCAAAACAGTTTACAGATTCTGTGCTATTCCTATCAAATTACCAATGACATTTTTAGACAATTAGAGAAAATTATTCTAAAATTAATATAAATACCATAAGAGTTTTAATAGCCAAAGCAATCCTAAGGAAAAAGAACAAAGCCTGAGGCATCACACTATCTGACTTTAAACTATACTATGGGGTGGAGCCCACTGCAGCTTGGCAAAGCAGCTATAGCCAGACTGCCTCTCTAGATTCCTCCTCTCTGGGCAGGGCCTCCCTGAAAGAAAGGCAGCAGCCCCAGTCAGGGGCTTATCGATAAAACTCCCAACTCCCTGGGACAGAGTACCTAAGGGAAGGGGCAGCTGTGGGCGCAGTTTCAGCAGACTTAAACGTTCCTGCCTTCCAGCTCTGAAGAGAGCAGCAAATCTCCCAGCACAGTGCTTGAGCTCTGCTAAGGGACAAACTGCCTCCTCAGGTAGGTCCCTGACCCCTGTGCCTCCTGACTGGGAAACATCTCCTAGCAGGGTCCAAGAGACACCTCATAAAGGAGAGCTCTAGCTGCCATCTGGCAGGTGCCCCTCTGGGACAAACCTTCTAGAGGAAGGAAAAGGAAGCAATCTTTGCTGCTCTGCAGCCCCCGCTGCTGATACCCAGGAAACCAGGGTCTTGAGTGGACCTCCAGCAAACTCCAGCAGACCTGTAACAGAGGGGCCTGACTGTTAGAAGAAAAACTAACAAATAGAAGGGAATAGCATCAACAGCAACGGAAAGGATGTCCACACAGAAACCCTATTCGAATGTCACCACCATCAGTGACCAAAGGTAGATAAATCTATGAAGACGAGGAAAAACCAGTGCAAAAAGGCTGAAAATTTCAAAAACCAGAATGTCTATTCTCCTCCAAAGGATCACAGTTCCTTACCAACACTGGAGCAAAACTGGACAGAGAATGAGTTTGACAAATTGACAGGAGTCAACTTCAGAAGATGGGTAAAAACAAACTCCTCTGAGCTAAAAGAACATGTTCTAACCCAAAGAAAGGAAGCTCAGAATCGTGAAGAAAGTTAGAGGAATTTCTAACTAGAATAACCAGTTAAGAGAAGAATATAAATGGCCTGATGAAACTGAAAAACACAGCACGAGAACTTCGTGAAGTATACACAAGTATCAATAGCCAAATCGATCAAGCAAAAGACAGCATAGCAGAGATTGAAGACCAATTTAATAAAATAAAGTGTGAAAAAAATATTAGATAAAAAAGAATGAAAAGGAACAAACAAATCCTCCAAGAAATATGGGACTATGTGAAAAGACCAAATCTACGTTTGATTGGTGTACCTGAAAGTGACAAGAAAAATGGAACGAAGTTGGAAAACACTCTTCAGGATATTAACCAGGAGAACTTCCCCAACCTAGCAGGACAGGCTGACATTCAGATTCAGGAAATACAACTAACACCACAAAGATACTCCTCGAGAAGAGCAACCCCAAGACACATAATCGTCAGATTCACCAAGGTTGAAATGAAGGAAAAAACGTTAAGGGCAGCCAGAGAGAAAGGTTGGAATGCCCACAAGGGGAAGCCCATCAGACTAACAGCAGACCTCTCTGTAGAAACCCTACAAGTCAGAAGAGAGTGGGAGCGAATATTCAACATTCTTAAAGACAAGAATTTTCAACTCAGAATTTCATATCCAGCCAAACTAAGCTTCAAAAGTGAAGGAGAAATAAAATCCTTTACAGACAATCAAATGCTTAGAGATTTTGTCGCCACCAGGACTGTCTTACAAGAGCTCCCGAAGGAAACACTAAATATGGAAAGGAAAAATCAATACCAGCCACAGCAATAACATACCAAATTGTAAATACCATTGATACTATGAAGAAACTGCATCAACTAATAGGCAAAAATAACCAGCTAGCATCATAATGACTGGATCAAATTCACACATAACAATAATAACCTTAAATGCAAATGGGCTAAA
>NW_012119321.1:36908-38207 GCF_000951035.1 Colobus angolensis palliatus | reverse complement strand
GACTTTAAACTAACAAAATCAAAAAAGACAAAGAAGGGCATTACATAATGGTAAGGTATCAATGCAACAAGAAGAACTAACCATACCAAATATATATGCACCCAATACAGGAGCACACAGATTCATAAAGCAAGCTCTTAGAGACCTACAAAGAGACTTAGACTCCCACACAATAATAGTGGGGGACTTTAACAATATTAGACAAATGAATGGGAAAGAAAATTAACAAAGATATTCAGGATTTGAACTCAGCTCCGGACAAAGCAGACCTAATAGACTTCTATAGAACTCTCCACCCCGAATCAATAGAATACATATTCTTCTCATCACATTGCACTTATTCTAAAATTGACCATATAACTAGAAGTAAAACATTCCTCAACAAATGCAAAAGAATGAGAATCATAACAAAGTCTCTCAGGTGACAGTGCAAACAAATTAAAAGTCAGGATTAAGAAACTCACTCAAAACTGCACAACTACATTGAACCAGGACAACCTGCTCCTGAATGGCTACTGGGTCAATAACAAAATGAAGGCAGAAATAAATAACTTCTTTGAAACAAATGAGAACAAAGACACAACATACCAGAATTGATGGGACACAGCTATAGCACTGTTTAGAGGGAAATTAATAGCACTAAATACCCACAGGAGAAAGCAGGAAAGATCTAAAATTGACACCCTAACATCACAATTAAAAGAACTAGAGAAGCAAGAGCAAACAAATTCAAAAGCTACCAGAAGAAAAGAAATAATTAAGATCAGAGCAGAACTGAAGGAGATAGAGACACGAAACACCCTTCAAACAGTTAATGAATCCAGCAGCTGGTTTTTAGAAAGATTAACAAAATAGACTGCTAGCCAGACGAATAAAGAAAAAAAGAGAAAAGAATCACACACAATAAAAATGATAAAGGGGATATCATCACTGAGCTCACAGAAATACAAACTACCATGAGAGAATATTATAAACACCTCTATACAAATACACTAGAAAATCTAGAAGAAATGGATAAATTCCTGAAGGCACACATCCTCCCATTTCAAAACCAGGAAGAAGTCAAATCCCAGAATAGACCAATAACAAGTTGTGAGATTGAGGCAGTAATTAATAGCCTACCAACGAAAAAAAGCCCAGGATCAGACAAATTCACAGCCGAATTCTACGAGAGGTACAAAGAGGAGCTGGTACCATTTCTTTCTTTCTTTCTTTCTTTCTTTCTTTCTTTCTTTCTTTCTTTCTTTCTTTCTTTCTTTCTTTCTTTCTTTCTTTCTTTCTTTTCTTTCTTGCTTCCTT
>NW_012119321.1:35984-36840 GCF_000951035.1 Colobus angolensis palliatus | reverse complement strand
GTATTTTTATTTGTATTTTCAGGTATTTAGTTATTTCATCGGGTGAACCATAAAGTCTATGAGGGCAGATATTGTATCTTTACATCTGCAGTTTTTACCACAGAGCCTTGTGGTTAAAAGCTGATCAAAAAATGTTTATTCCTATCTTTCAAGATTCTTTATATGCTATCTTTCCTATCTTTGAGATTCTTTATATTCAGGAGAGAAAAAAAAATAAATGAAGAAAGCTTGTTATTGAAAGAACTAGTTCACAGTGTTTTGCATCTAACAGCGAAAGGCATAAATAATAAATCATCAAAAGATGATTAACAATTTTATCATTGTTATTGATCGCATAGAACTAAAAGAAATATAATACATATTTTTCTTCCAGGCCTGGCTGACAAATATGATTGTATAATTTTTTAAATTATTATTATACTTTAAGTTGTAGGGTACATGTGCACAATGTGCAGGTTTGTTACATATGTACACATGTACCATGTTGGTGTGCTGCACCTATTAACTCGTTATTAACATTAGGTATATGTCCTAACGCTATCCCTCCCCACAATAGACACCAGTGTGTGATGTTCCCCTTCCTCTGTCCAAGTGTTCTCATTGTTCAATTCCCACCGATGAGTGAGAACATGTGGTGTTTGATTTTTCGCTCTTGTGATAGTTTGCTAAGAATGATGGTTTCCAGTTGCATCCATGTCCCTACAAAGGACACGAACTCATCCTTTCTTATGGCTGCATAGAATTCCATGGTGTATATGTGACACATTTTCTTAATCTAGTCTGTCACTGATGGACATTTGGGTTGATTCCAAGTCTTTGCTATTGTGAATAGTGCCACAATAAACATACGTGTGCA
>NW_012119321.1:34758-35023 GCF_000951035.1 Colobus angolensis palliatus | reverse complement strand
GATATTGATTCTTCCTATCCATGAGCATGGTATGTTCTTCCATTTTTTTGCATCCTCTTATTTCACTGAGCAGTTGTTTGTAGTTCTCCTTGAAGAGGTCCTTCACATCCCTTGCAAGATGGGTTCCTAGGTTTTTTATTCTTTTTGAAGCTATTGTGAATGGGAATTCATTCACGATTTGGCTCTTTGCTTGTCTCTTACTGGTGTAAAAGAGTGATTGTGATTTTTGCACATTGATTTTGTATCCTGAGACATTGTTGAAGTT
>NW_012119321.1:32733-33883 GCF_000951035.1 Colobus angolensis palliatus | reverse complement strand
TCTAAAATTCTTTTTTTGTTGTGCCTCTGCCAGGCTTTGGTATCAGGATAATGTTGGCCTCATAAAATGAGTTAGGGAGGATTCCCTCTTTTTCTCTTGATTGGAATAGTTTCAGAAGGAATGTTAGGAGCTGGTACCATTTGTTCTGAAACTATTTCTAACAAGAAAAAAAGAGCTACTCCTCCCGAACTCATTTTATGAGGTCAGCATCATCCTGATTCCAAACTTGCCAGAGACACAACAACAAGAACAAAAATTCAGACAATTTTCACAATACTGATTTTTCTTATCCATGAGCATGGTATGTTCTTCCATTTGTTTGTGTCCTCTTTTATTTCACTGAGCAGTGGTTTGTAGTTCTCCTTGAAGAGGTCCTTTACATCCCTTGTTAGTTGGATTCCTAGGTATTTTATTCTCTTTGAAGCAATTGTGAATGGAAGTTCATTCCTGATTTGGCTCTCTGTTTGTTTGTTACTGGTGTATAAGAATGCTTGTGATTTTTGCACATTGATGTTGTATCCTGAGTCTTTGCTGAAGTTTCTTATCAGCTTAAGGAGATTTTGGGCTGAGACAATGGAGTTTTTTAAATATATAATCATGTAATCTGCAAATCAATATTGTGAAAATGGTCATATTGCCCAAGGTAATTTATAGATTCAATGTCATCCCCATTAAGCTACCAATGACTTTCTTCACAGAATTGGAAAAATGTGCTTTAAAGTTCATGTGGAACCATAAAAGACCCTGCATTGCCAAGACAATCCTAAGCCAAACGAACAAAGCTGGAGGCATCACGTTACCTGACTTCAAACTATACTACAAGGCCACAGTTACCAAAACAACATGGTACTGGTACCAAAACAGAGATATAGATCAATGGAACAGAACAGAGCCCTCAGAAATAATGCCACATATCTATGGCCATCTGATCTTTGACAATCCTGGGAAAAACAAGAAATGGGGAAAGGATTCCCTATTTAATAAATGGTGCTGGGAGAAGTTGCTATCCAAAGGTACAAAGCTGCAACTGGATCCTTTCCTTACTCCTTACACAAAAATTAATTCAGGATGGATTAGAGACTTAAATGTTAGACCTAAAACCATAAAAACCCTAGAAGAAAACCTAGGTAATACCATTCAGGACATAGGC
>NW_012119321.1:24386-32521 GCF_000951035.1 Colobus angolensis palliatus | reverse complement strand
TAAAGACACATGCACACGTATGTTTATTGTGGCAGTATTCACAACAGCAAAGACTTGGAATCAACCCAAATGTCCATCAATGACAGACTGGATCAAGAAAAGGTGGCACATGTACACCATGGAATACTATGCAGCCATAAAAAAGGATGAGTTTGTGTGCTTTTTAGGGACATGGATGCTGCTGGAAACCATCATTCTCAGCAAACTATCACAAGAACAGAAATCCAAATACTGCATGTTCTCACTCATAGGTGGGAATTGAACAATGAGGTCACTTGTACTCTAGAATGGGATCATCACACAACGGGTCCTATTATGGGGAGGGTGTGGAGGGATAGCATTAGGAGATATACCTAATATAAATGATGAGTTAATGGGTGCAGCACACCAACATGGCACATGTATACATATGTAACAAACCTGCACGTTGTGCACATGTACCCTAGAACTTAAAGTATAATTAAAACAAAAATTCAGACCAATATCCCTGATGAACATCAATGTGAAAATCCTCAATAGAATACTGGAAAACCAAATGGAGCAGCACAACATCAACAAGTGTACTTACCACGAACAAGTAGGCTTCATCCTTGGGATGCAATGCTGGTTTAACATATGCAAATCAATAAAAGTAATCCATCACATAAATGTCCAAGGGCAAAAACCAAATTTGAAACATCAAACGGAATCAGGAAATTCTTCATAAAGGAGCATTTTGTGATCTGGTTTGGTCAGATCCTGAAGATACGGATACTTGAGCTATCAGTCCCCGAAGAGCGGGTTGGCTTTTTGTAGCAAAAGTCACAAATGAGTCTGGTCATATCAACAACTTAAAACTCATCTCCAGAGCACATCTACTTGTTCATGAAGGCTATAATTTTGTGTTTGATGAGAAACTGGTGACAGTATGGTCTGCTCCTAATTACTGCTATCATTGTGGAAATATTGGTTCGATCATGGTCTTCAAAGGTGTAAATACAAGGGAACCAATGTTATTCTGGGCAGTTCCAGATTCAGAATGTGTTTTTCCTCCAGAATGACCAATGCTGTATTTCCCTTGAGGCCTTTGCTCATCCTGCTGATCCATTTTTCTGCCCTCTTCTTACTCCAGTTTTCTTGTATTACCCTCTACAATATACTTTTTATTGAGCACTTTGCTGCTGAAATGCTGCCTCTTGCCTTTTTTATATTTTAAATTATCTAAATTTATTGTTTGTTGTAGTGTCTATAGCAAAGTTTTTCTATCAATTTTCCCCCCATCCCATCCCCACCCTGGACTCATTTGAGAAGACTTGAGAAATGTTAATACTCACACTGCTGCATGTAGCTCTTGCTTATTTACTGTTCTGGGAAACAGGATGTGTTACTTTTTTTTCTAAAAAAGCCAGTTGACAGATTACACCTAAATACTCCTCCTTTTGTATCATTCAGCCTTTTGTTTTAGTTTGGTAAGTTTTAAGAAATTTCAGCAGCCAAGTTGTTATTTGGTGTTGAACATTTGTCTCGTCTAAGAGGAGGTCACAAACATAGTCACATAGCCGCTTCATATCATTCTCTGGCAGGTACTTGTACATGGACTCCAGATGCCTCAAGTTATGTATACCTGTCCCAAATGTAAACTTCATTGTCCTTTGTTGGATGATATTTTAAATAGATATAAAATAAATTAATCTAAATGGCTGCCCTCCTTTTTGTGTTTTGAAATTTTAGTTAAAAACTGCTACAGCTTATGACTTTGTACATTAAGATAATTGTATTGATCTTTTCTCAAGTCTTCTCAAATGAGTCCAGGGTGGGGATGGGACGGGGGAAAATTGATAGAAAAATATCGCTCTTCGGGGACTGATAGCCCAAGTATCCGTATCTTCAGGATCTGACCAAACCAGATCACAAAATGCTCCTTTATGAAGAATTTCCTGTTTCCGTGCGATGGTTCGAATTTGATCCAGTGTTTTGAAATCAGGAGATAAACCACCATGAACACAAAAAATCTGCCCATCTATTAAAGTTGCTACTGTGAGCATGTCAAAAACTTTGGTACAGTATCTCTAGGCATTTCCATATTTGGCTTGGCACTCATCATAAAATCCATAAACCTGTGTTATCTGTCTACTCTCATGATTTCATCGCAAAAGCGTAATACGATCAGGCCGTTTAACCTTTAATGCAAGAAGATAAGACTGCAGGAACCTCTGTCTACAAAATCACTCATAAATATGTAGTTTGTGTCAGGATCCTGACCTTCAGTTCTGAATAGTTCACAAAGGTCATAAAACTATCCATGTATAGCTCCACACACTGTTAGTTGTGCTGATACTGGCTGAACATTTGACTCGTCTAAGAGGAGGTCACAAACATAGTCACATAGCCGCTTCATATCATTCTCTGGCAGGTACTTGTACAGCCACGCTATCTCCACACACTTATCCAGGTCTAGTGGCACCATTTTAGGAATAACAAGCCACGGTGACAGCGGTGGTGGCAGTGGCTATAGTAGTGGTGGCGGCAGCGGCGGAGGCCAAAGCCAGAACTCTCTGTCCGCTTTTTAATGGTGGTGTTTTTTTCTTGTAAATTTGTTTAAGTTTCTTATAGATGCTGGATATTAGACCTTTGTCAGATGCATAGTTCGCAAATATTTTTTCCCATTCTGTAGGTTGTCTGTGTACTCTTTTGGGAGTTTCTTTTGTAGCAGCTTTTTAGTTTAACTAGATCCCATTTTTTAATCTTTGCTTTTGTTGCAATTGCTTTTGGCATCTTCATCATGAAATACGTGGCTGTGCCTATGTCCTGAATGGGTATCACCTAGGTTGTTTTCTGGAGTTTTTATACTTTAGGGTTTTATATTTAAGCCTTTAATCCATCTTGAGTTAATTTTTGTATATGGTGTAAGGAAAGAGTCTAGTTTCAATTTTCTGAATACGGCTAGCCAATTATCTCTGTGCTATTTATTGAATAGTAAATGCTTTCCCCATTACTTGTTTTTGTCAGCTTTGTCAAAGATCAGATAGCTGTAAGTGTGCAGTGTTATTTCTGGATTCTCTATTCTGTTCTGTTGGCATATGTGTCTATTTTTGTACCAGTACCATGCTGTTTTAGTTATTGTAGTCCTGAAATACAGTTTGCAGTTGGGTAGTGTGATGCCTCCAGCTTTGTTATTTTTGCTTAGTATTGTATTGGCTATTCAGTCACTTTTTTGGTTCCATATTAATTTAAAAATAGTGTTTTTCTACTTCTGTGAAGTATCTCAATATTTAATAGAAATACTGTTGAATCTATAAATTGCTTTGGACAGTATGGCCATTGTAACAATATTGTTTCTTCCTATCCATGAGCATGGAATATTTTTCCATTTGTTTGTGTCATCTCTGATTCATTTGAGCAGTGTTTTGTAGTTCTCCTGGTAGAGATCTTTCACCTCTACAGTTAGATTTATTCCTAGGTATTTTGTTCATTTTGTGGAAATTTTGAATGGGAGTAATTTCCTGATTTGGCTCTTGGTTTGTGCGTTTTTGGTGTATAGAAATGTTATTGATTTTGGCACATTGATTTTGTATCCTGAGAATTTCTTGAAGTTGTTTATCAGCTTAAGAAGCTTTTGGGCTGATACTATAGGGTTTTCTAAATATAGGATCATGTTATCTGCTAGAGGAAGCAGGGGTGCATGTTTCCCTGCAGGCGTTGACCACAGTGGCAGAGGCAATGCAGCTAGGGGAGGTGGGGGTCCCCTGCTGGAGACTGCACAGTTGCACTGAAGATGGTGCTGGCTTTGGGCAGAGTGCTGGTTTGTGCAGATCTGGGTGACTTTTCTGTGCCCCGCAGGCAGGGGTGATCACTCAGGTTCTGGGAGGATCCATTATTCTCTGTGTATTGTTAGCACAAGGGTGGAGGACTGGCGGGGGCAGGGCTTGCTGGCTCTGTGCTCACCAAGGCTCCATATGCAATATCTCTTCTTGCATGACAATGGGGGCAAACTGTTCTCCTGTGCGCTGGCAGAACAAGTAAAGCAAAACCTGCCCATGCAGACACGTGGTAGCAAAGTAATGTGGGAGTGTTGCCCTGGGCCCAGGGAAAGCTGCAGTATGAGGAGTGAGCCTGTGGGCTGGTGCATGGCTATAGGGGATGCCTTGTTAGAGTTCTGCACCAATCAGACACAGTCTGCCAGTGCAGAAGCTATGGTGTGGGCCTCCACAGCACTGGAGACTGGCCTGTAAGCACACATTACCAGGCTGGGACCCAGAAGAGGCCATCAGACCAAAGGGTACTCAGGTTTGACTAGCTCTGTTTGAAGTGCAAGATCACCCTGCACAGATCAGGTCTAACAGGTCTAACCTTAACCTAGGGCTAAGGTGTCTTATGGAAGTAAGTTGAGCCTAGGGGGATCACCATCCCTGGGCATGCTTCACTACAGATGCTCCTGCACCACACACCCTCTTAGCTCCAAGTAAGCTGGCTTGCTGCCTCACCACTTCTCTAAGCAGCTCTCTCTGTCACCTCAAGTGTCCCTGGTAGTCGAGGGGTTGCCCCTTTTGGGGTTCCAGAGGCCCCTGGCAAGAGTGGGTTTCTCCTTCCCAGTTAAAATTGCCCATTTCGTCCGAGGTGTAGTTAAAAAATTAAGTCATGGAGCCCATGAAGGGTTCCCAACTTTCTTCTCCATCAGCCAAGCTTCTGTGACTTCTCTCCATTCACTCTCAGTGCCTTCCCTCTGAAGATCTGTTGCAAGCATACCAGTAGTCTCAGTTCCTCCATCAATAGGGAGAGACTCTCCACTCAAATCATGGAAAGATAATTCAGACAAAAAAATCAGCAAAAAAAAAAAAAAATGTGGAAGGTAAGCTACACTGTAAATGAAACAGATCTAACTGGCATTTACAGAACATTTTATCCAACTGCTGCAGGAAACACTTTCTGTATTTTTTTTTTTTATTTTGAGGGATACATAGGTGTATACATTTATGGGGTATATGAGATATATTGATACATGCATGCAATGTGAAATAAGCACAGGGGAATGGGGTATCTATCCTCTCAAGCATTTATCCTGTAAGATACCAACAAGCCAATTACATTATTTGAGTTATTTAAAAATATACAATTAAGTTATTATTGACTACAGTCACTCTATTGTGCTATCAAAGAGTAGGTCTTATTTATTTATTTATTTATTTATTTATTTATACCCACTAACCACCTCCACCTCCCTTCCAGTCTCACACTACCATTCCCAGCCTCTGGTAACCATCCTTCTACTCACTGTCCCTAAGTCCAACTGTGTTGATTTTTAGATCCCACAAACAAGTGAGACAATGCAATGTTTGTCTTTCTGTGCCTGGCTTATTTCACTTAACATGATCTCCAGTTCCATCCATGTTGTTGCAAATAATTGGATCTCATTTTTTATGGTTAAATAATATTCCATTGTGTATGTGTACCACATTTTCTTTATCCATTCATCTGTTGATGGAAATTTAGGTTGCTTCCAAATCTTAGGTATTGTAAACAGTGCTGCAACAAACATTGGAGTGCAAATGTCTCTTGACTATACGGGTTTTCTTTCTTTTGGGTATATACCCCACAGTGAGATTGCTGGACCATATGGCAGTTAAATTTTAGGTTCTTTGAGGAACCTCCAAACTGTTCTCCATACTGGTTGCACTACTTTACATTACCACCAACAATGTACAAGGGTTCGTTTTTCTCCACATCTTCAACAGCATTTGTTATTGCCTGTCTTTTAAATACATACCATTTTAACTGGGTTGAGATGATATCTCATAGTTTTGATTTGCATTACTCTGATAATCAATGATGCTGAGCATCTTTTCAAATGCCTGCTGTGCCACTTGTATGTCTTCTTATGAGAAATGTCTATTAAAATATTTTGCCCAGTTTTTGATTGGATTGTTATATTTATTTCCTATAGAGTTGTTTGAGCTCCTTATATACTCTGGTTAATCCCACGTCAGATTGGTAGTTTGCAAATATTTTCTCCCATTCTGTAGGTTGTCTCTTCACTTTGTTCATTGTATCTTTTGCTATGCAGAAGCTTTTAAACTTAATGTCATCCAATTTGTCCGTTTTTGCTTTGGTTGCCTGTGCTTTTGGGATATTGCTCAAGAAATATTTGCCCAAATCCAATATCCTGGAGATTGTCCCCAAGGTGGTAATAGATTCATTGTTTAAGATCTTAGATTTAAGTATGTAATCCATTTTGAGTTGATTTTTGTATATGACAAGAGGGGTCTACTTTCATTTCACATTTTTTCTTCTTTTTTTGTTTTGCTTATGGATATTCAGTTTTCCCAGCACTATTTATTGAAGAGATTGTCTTTTCCCCAGTGTATGTTCTTGGTACCTTTCTCAAAAGTGAGTTCACTGTAGGTGTGTGAAATTTTTTCTGAGTTCTCTATTCCCTTCCATTGGTCTATATGTCTTTTTTACATCACTATCATGCTGTTGTAGTTACTATAGCTCTGTAGTATAATTTGAAATCAGGTAATGTAATTCTTCCAGTTTTGTTCCTTTTGTTTAAAATAGCTTTGGCTATTCTGGATTTTTTCTGGTTCCATGCACATTTTAGGATACCTTCTCTATTTCTGTGAAGAATATCATTAGTATTTTGATAAAGATTGCATTCAATCTGTAGATTGCTTTGGGTAGTATAAATATTTTAACAATATTGCTTCTTCCAATCCATGAACATGGAATATCTTTCCATATTTTGGTGTCCTTTTCCATTTCCTTCATTAGTGTTTTACAATTTTGATTATAGAGATCTTTCAATTCTTTGGTTAATTCTTAGGTGTTTAGTTTTATGGGCAGATACTGTAAATGGGATTTTAAATTTCTTTTTCACATTGTTCACTGTTTTTACATACAAATGCTACTGATTTTTGTATGTTGATTTGGTATCCTGAAACTTTACTGAATTTGGTTATCAGTTTTAATAGTGTTTCCTGAAGTCTTTAGGTTTTTCCAAATATAAGATAACATCATCTGCAAACAAATATAATTTGAACTTCTTCCTTTCCAATTTGGATGCCCTTTGTTCTCTTGTCTAATTGCTCTACCTAAAACTTCCAGTTCAATATTAAAGAGGTAACATGGCGCATCCTTCTTATATTCCAGATCTTAGAAAACAGGGTTTCTTTACCATTCAGTATAATACTAGCTGTGTGTCTGTCATATATGGCTTTTATTATACTGAGGTATGTTCCCCCTATACACAGTTTTTTGAGGGTTTTTATCATGAAGGGATGTTGAATTTTATCAAACTTTTTAGCATCAATTGAAATAATTATATGTATTTTATTCTTCATTCTGTTGATATAATGTATCATGTTAATTGATTTGTGTATGGGTAACCACCCTTGCATCCCAGGAATAAATCCCACCTGGTCATGATGATTGACAATTTTAATGTATTATTTTACTCAGTTTGCTAGTATTTCATTAAGGAGTTTTAAAAAATCAATATTGATCAGAAATATTGGCCTGTAGTTATATATATATATGAAATATATATATATGTAACTGTATTTTCATATATATATATATTACATATATATATATGTCTTTGGTTTTTGCATCTGGGTAACACTGACCTTGCAGAAATAGCATGGAAATTTTCCCTCTTTCTCTATTTTTCAGAATAGTTTGAATAGGATTGGTATTAGTTCTTTTTTAATGTTTGCTAGAATTAGCCATGAAGCCATCAGGTCTCGGGCTTTTCTTTACTGCAAGACTTTTGATAATGGCTTCGATCATATTAATTGTTATTGGTCTGTCTAGGTTTTAGATTTATTCCTGGTTCAAACTTAGTAGGTTGTATGTATCTAAAAATTTGTCCACTTCTTTTAGATTTTAAAATTTATTATCAAATAGCTTCTCTTAGTAGCTACTAATGATCCTTTGAATTTCTGTCATATCATTTGTAATGTTTCCTTTTTTATTTGAATCTTTTCTCTTTTGTTCTTAGTATGGCTAAAGGTTTGTCAATTTTGTTTAACTTTTCAAAAAAATCTTTTAGTTTCATTCAGGTTTTGTATTTTTAAATTACAATTTCATTTTTTCTCTACACCGATATTTATTATTTGTCATATACTAGTTGTGGGTTTGATTGCTCTGTATTTTTTTTT
>NW_012119321.1:20625-20991 GCF_000951035.1 Colobus angolensis palliatus | reverse complement strand
TTAAATGTGTCCTAGAGATTCTGGTATGTTGTATCTTTGTTCTCATTGGTTTCAAAGAACATCTTTATTTCTGCCTTCATTTCATTATGTACCTAGTATTCATTCAGGAGCAGGTTGTTCAGTTTCCATGTACTTGAGCGGTTTTGATTGTGTTTCTTAGTCGTGAGTTCTAGTTTGATTGCCCTGTGGTCTGAGAGACATTTTGTTATAATTTATGTTCTTTGACATTTGCTGAGGAGTGCTTTACTTGCAATTATGTGGTGAATTTTGGAATAAGTGTGATGTGGTGCTGATAAGAATGTACATTCTGTTGATTTGGGGTGTAGAGTTCTGTAGATGTCTATTAGGTCCACTTGGTGCAGAGAA
>NW_012119321.1:10997-18495 GCF_000951035.1 Colobus angolensis palliatus | reverse complement strand
CCCCAGCCTCGCTGCTGCTTGTGGTTAGATCTCCGCAGCCTGCTTTGTTAGCAATGAGGGAGGCTCTGTGGATGTGGGACTCTCCCGGCCAGGTGTGGGATATATTCTCCTGGTGTGCCCGTTTGCTGAAAGCGCGTTATTGAGGTGGGAGTTATCCGATTTTCCAGGTTCTGTGTGTCTCAGTTCCCCTGGCTAGGATAAGGGATTCCATTCCCCCTCACGCTTCCCAGGTGAGGTGATGCCTCGCCCTGCTTCAGCTCTCGCTGGTCAGTCTGCAGCAGCTGACCAGCACTGATTGTCCAGCACTCCCTAGTGAGATGACCCCAGTACCTCCGTTGAAAATGCAGAAATAACCGGTCTTCTGTGTCCCTCGCGCTGGGAGTTGGAGGCTGGAGTTGTTCCTATTCGGCCATCTTCCTCTGTATTTTTTAAATTTCAATTTCATTTTTCTCTGCTCTGCTCTTTATTATTTATTGTATAGTATTCTTGGGTTTGGTTGCTCTTGTTTTTCTAATTCTTTAAGATGCATTACTACATTGTTTATTTGAAATTTTTCCTCCTTTTTGATGTAGGCTCTTGTAGCCATAACTTCCATCTGAGTATAGGTTTTTCTGTATTCCCTAGGTCTTGGTGTGTTGTACTTCCATTATCATTTGTTTCAAGGAATTTTAAAATTTCCTTCTTAATTTATTCCTTGACCCACTGGTCATTCAGGAGCACATTGTTTAATATCCATGTATTTTTTTAGTTTCAAAAATTCCTCTGTTATTTACTTTTAGTTTTATTCTATTACAGTCAGAGATGTTTTAAGACTTCTTTTGTGACATAACACATGATCTATCCTTGAGAATAATCCATATGCCAAGAGAAAAAATGTGCATTCTGCAGCTCTTGGATAAAATGTTCTGTAAATATATTTAACTCCAGTTGGTCTACACTGTAGATTATGTTTCATATTTCTTTGTTGATTTTCTATCTAGAAGATTTGTCCAGTGCTGATAATGGGGCATTGAAGTTTTCAGCTATTATTGTGTTGGGGTCTATCTCTCTTTTTAGTGCTAATAATATTTCCTTTATATGTCTGGGTGCTCCAGTATTTCGTGCATACATATTTAAAATTGCTATATTCTCTTGCTTAATTGACCCTTTTATCATTATATAGTGAACTTATTTGTCTCTTCTTGTATTTTTTGTCTTAAAACATGTTTTGTCCAATATAAGTATAGTGACTTCTGACCTTTTTTGGTTTCCATTGGCATGGAATATGATTTTCACCTCTTTATTTTCAGTCTATGTATGTCTTTATAGGTAAAGTGTGTTTGGGTTAGGCAGCAGATCAATGGGTTTTTCTTTTACATCCATTCAGCCAGTCTCTGTTTTTAAATTAAAGAGGTTAGTCCATTTACATTCAATGTTATTATTGATAAGTTAAGACTTACTCCTGCCATTTTGTTGCTTCTTTTCTGATTCTTTTGTGGCCTTCTCCTCCTTGTTTCTTTCCTTCCTTTCTTCCTCTAGTGAAGGTAATTTTCTCTAGTGATATGATTTAGTTTCTTGCTTTTCATTTTTGTGTGCGTGCGTATCAAAAAATACATTCTTCTCATCAGTACATGGGACATTCTCCAAGATAGGTCATATGTTAAGCCAAAGAACAAGTCTGAACAAATTCAAAACATTTAAAACTATATCAAGTGTCTTTTGTGAATACAATGGACAAATACAAGAAATTAATAATATAAACTTTTGATTCACAACAAATACATGAAAATTGCATAACATGCTTGCAAATGACAAATGAATTAATGAATAAATTAAGAAGAAAACTTAAAATGTTTTGAAACAAATAAAAATGAAAACAAAAAATCCTATGGGATACAGTAAAAGTAGTATTAAAAAGGGTACTCTCTAGCAAAAAATGATTATATTACAAAGTAAAACACTTTTAAATGAACAACCTAAGAATGCACCTCCAAGAACTAGAAAAGCAAAAGCAAATGAATCCTAAATTAGTAGAAGAAAATAAATAATAAAATTCAGAGCAGAAATAAATGAAACTGAGTAAAAATAAATACAAACGATTAAAGAAAAATGTTGTTTTCTTTAAAAATATAAATAAAATTAACAAACTATTAGCTAGACTAATTAAGAAAATGAGAGAAGATCCAAATAAATAAAATTAGAAATAAAAAACGAGATATTATTACTAATACCAAATAAACATAGAGTATTATTAGGACTATTATGAACAATTGTATGCCAATAAATTGGAAAACCTAGAAAATATGAATAAATCCCTACACACATACAACCTACCAAGATTGAACCATGAAGAAATAGTAGGCCAGAATAAACCGATAACAAGTAATAACATTGAAACAGTAATAATCATTCTCCCATTGAAGAAAATCTGAGAACCAGATTATTTCATTCCTGAATTTTTCCAAACAGTAAAAAAGTACCAATCCCAATTCAACTCAACTATTCCAAATAACTGAAAACAAAATAATACTTTAAAACTCATTCTACATGTCAGCATTACCAGAATAACAAAACAAGATAAGGACACAACAAAAAATTACGGGCTAATATCCCTGATGAACATACACACAAAAATCGTCAGTAAAATACTTCCAAACTGAAACTAACAACACATGAAAAATTCATTCACCGTGGTGCATTGAAATTCGTCCTATGGGTACAAGGATGGTTCAACATATGCAAATCAATAAACATGATATATCACATTAATACAATCAAGGACAAAAATCATACCATGTAAATTTCAATATGATGAAAAACCACATGATAAAATTTAACATTCCTTTATGATACAAACTCTTAACAAACCAGTAATAGAAGGAACATACTGCAAAACAATAAAGGCTATATACGGCAAACCCACAGCTAATAGCCTATTGTATGGGAAAAATTTAATCCTTTCCTCTAAGATCAGGTAAAAGACAAGAATGCCCACTTTCACCATTTTTATTCAACACAGTATTAGAAGTCCTATCCAGAGTGATTCAGCAACAGAAAAAAAGAGCATCCAAATTGAAAAGAAATAAATCAAATTATCCTTGTTCACAAATTGCATAATCTTATAATTAGAAAACCCTAAAGACTCAACCAAAAAACAATTAGGACTGATAGATTCATTAAAGTTGCAGGATACAAAATCAAAACAAAATTTGGTCAAAATAGAAAATCTCCAAAAGAAATCAAGAAACCATTCCATTTGCAATGCCTGCCAGATAAAATAAAATACCTAAGAACAAATTTAACCAAGGAATTGAATGATCTACACAAAGAAAATTATATAACATTAATGAAAAAACTGAGGTCTAAATAAAATATGGAAAGATATCCCATGCTCAAAGATTGAAATAATGTTATTAAATAACCATACTACCAAAAGGGATCTATAGATTTAATATAATTCCTATAAAAATATCAATAGCATTCTTCACAAGAAAAGAATAAAGAATCCTCTAATATGTATGGAGCCACAAAAGATCCGAGATGGCCAAAGCAATCCTTAGAAAAAGAAGAAAGCTGGAAGCATCACACTACCTAACTTCAAAATACTCTACAAATCCATAGTAAACAAAGCATCATGGTACTGGCATAAAAACATACACATAGTCCAATGGAATAGAATAGAGAACACATAAATAAATCCATATATTTATAAAAAAATCATTTTTGACAAAGGAACCAGAAACATACATTGGGGAAAGAACAGTCTCTTCAATAAATAATTTTGTGAAAAATGAATGTCCACATACAGAAGAATAAAATTAGAACCCTATATCTCACCATATACAGAAAAATGATAAAAATGAATTAATGACTTAAATGTAATATCTGAAACTCTAAAACTACGCAAATTAAAGCATAATGCAAAAAAAAGCAAAAAAAAAAAAGACAAATGAGATTACATCAAGCTACAAAGATTCTGTATGGCAAAGAAAACAATCAATGAGCGAAGAGACAAACCTAAAGCATTGTTGAAAATATTCACAAACTATCCACCCATGAAGGTATTAATAACCTGAATGCATAAAAATTCAAACAACTCAGTAAAAATAGTCATCAAATATAAATGGGCAAAGGTTCTGAATATATATTTATCACTAAAAAGAACCACGACATGTCAGCAATATGACCAAATAGCAGCCACTAGTGCTCATACTTTCTACAAAGGCAGCCAAAACAACAAATAAACAACTGTTAATGTAAATAACCAAATATAAGTACTGGAATACGTTAAAAGTGTATCAGAAATCTTAGTGGGCACATAAACTCAGGGTAGCCAGAATGGAAGGAAACATGTGGAGTTTACCACCCCATCCCTGAAATGGTATCAGCCAAGAATCAGAAGGAACTTCTCTCTATGCGAAAATGCCAGGCAAAAGGATTGCAGCAACTGCAACCAACACCTTGGACACCTACACTTATCACTACTGGGATCCCTTGCAGTCCTCACAGGCACTAAGACCAGCTGAAGATGCTCCCTAGAGCCCACAGAGCTGAGCTCTCCCCAGAGAAGAAGATGAAACTATTCTTCCACCTGTGACCCATGTGGCTACTGTACTACAGCATACTAAAACTGAAAGTACTGAAAAAGTGTGTGTTGCTCTCGGGGCAAGTAGCCATGGCACCCCTTATCCTTGCAGCTAAGCCACTGCCAAACCACCCCTACTTGGTGGTCTGACATTCCCAAGCCATGCTGCTGGGAGATGCTTCACCCTTCCCCATGAGACCAAGCAGAAGTAAAACTGTTTCACCTACCTCTCATTCTGCCCCATCGGGAGAACTTGGAAACTACAGTCCTTACCACTGGGATCCTCTGCAATCCTCACAGACACTAAATCCAACAAAGAGAGTTGCCTATAGGCTACACAGCTGTCCCTACCCCAGAGAATGAGCCAATGCTGTGCCTTACACCTTGTCCACACAGCTACTATGTCAGGTAGGAATTAGAACATATTCTGGAGTGTCTATTGCTCTAGAGATAAGTAATTACAGCAGTGCTACATTTTGAAGCTAAATCATCATTAAGCCACCCCTGCCTGATGGCCTAACATCCCCAAGCTGAGGTGCAAGCAGCCATTACCCTTTTCCCATTAGGACCAAGCAATGGTGGAACTGCTCAACCTATGTTTCTTCTCCCCACTCAGACCAAAGCTAAAATTTTCACTCCCTCCTATGAAAACAGTGCTTTGGCAGAACAACTCAATCGACCCCTCTCAGTCATAGCTGAATTTTGAACCTAGGTGCCTGAACAGAAACTGTGCATTGCCACCAAAAGCTATGCTGCTGAATTTGGTCTTACAATTTAGTATATTGTCAAGTCTCACCATCCCAGGGTCAATAGCACCAAAGGATATGGTACTTTGACAAAGTCCTGCTTCACTGAAAAACAATGTCTGGGATTTCCAGAACAGTTACACAGCTGAGACTGAACTGAAGCAGCACAACACTCCCCTGGGTAATTAGATGTAAGCCAAGATGAGCGGTTGTGCATCCCCAGGCTGGGCTGACTTAGTACTCCACATCTCAGGAAAAGCGAGTAGTGTCTGAGCAGAGACACCTCATTGTACAGGCCAAACAATTCTAGTACTCTGCTTCACTGGAGCTGAAGTAGCCCTGTAGAGTGTAAGTTACTGAAACACCCCTCTCTCTGAGGAGTGGGATCATCTCTATATTGTTCCTTACTCCCAAGGGCCCAAATGACAACTATGCTCAGCCAGTCTGGGGTACTTGCTGAGGCTGAATTTGGCCTTGCAATTTATTACATTGTCAAGTCTTACCATTCCAGGGTCTACAGCACCCTACATGGTGCCTCATCCTCAAGTACCTGAGTTGCCCTGAGTCCTATTGGCCCAGACTCCTTAATACAGCTGTATCCTGTGTCCCAGGCTCAAACCTCCAGAGCACCCTTTTTTCTATAGAGTCAGACCAGAGATGTACCCTGCCCCCAGGTGTGAAATTACAGCTACAATCCAACCTTCTAGACCCAAGCCACTAGGGTGTGCCTCTGAGTCACAGATCTTGGTTCTGTGGTCAACCGACATATAACCTTGCCACAGAGAGAAAACTCGAACTCTAAGACCCAGGTGCCACAATATGTTCAGGAGACCCTGAGCCTAGAACCTAATCCCACAGGCTGCCACAAGCATCTGCATCTGAATCCAGTTATGAGATACCTATATGTAGGCCATGTCAGACCTAATACCAAGAAAGATTCACTCAACTAAGTCTCAGCTTAGGCCACTGAATACAAAATTATTGCTGACATTGAACACAGCCAAAGAACCTACATTGGGACCATACTACTGCACCTACCAAAAAACAAAGTCACCAACATTTCCCAAACAGTACACAAAGACTCAACTGCAGGTGAAAGTCTCTGTCTATAAAAGCAACCCTAGAAATCTTGGAAGAGGCAATGATTCCACCAGATGCACAGGTATCAATGCAGGGGCAAAAGATAAAACAGCAATAAAATATGATATCATCAATGGAAAAATAATGCTGTAGTAACAGACCTCAATGAAAAGTAAACAAATTGGCAGAAAAAAAATTGAAAATAATAATCTTAAGGAAACTCAATGAGATACAAAAAATGAAGATACTTCAACAAAATCATGACCATTCAAAATATAAGTGAGAAATTAAACACAGAGATAGATATCATGAGAAAGAATCAAACACATCCCACAGCTGAATAATTCAATGAATGAAGTAAAAATGCAATTGCAAGATTCAACTTTGGGCTTAAATAAAAGAAAGAATCTCTGAACTTGAAGATAGATTGTTTGAAATTACCCAGTTAGGGATTTAAAAAAAATGGGAATAGGAAAGAATGAAGAAAAGCTACAAAATTATGGGAGACAACTAAGTGAACAAATGTTTTACATTATGAGAATTCCAGAGGAATAAGAGATGAAAAAGGGCATAGAAAACCAATTTTATAAAATAAAATATGAAAACGTTCCATGTCTGGGAAGAGATATAAGCATCCAGATACAAGAAGCTTAATCATTGTGAAACTGATTCAACCAAAAAAAGTTCCTCCCTGAAGCACGTCATTTTCAAAATGTCAAAAGTAAAAGACAAAGAGATAGTTCTAAAAACAGAAAGAGAAAAATGTCAAGTCACATATGAGAGAATCCCCACCAGACTAATAGTGGCGTTCTGAGCAGAACACTTGTATGGCAGAAGAGAATGGGATAATATATTCAAATAAATCAAAGAAAAAAAGGCATTCAAAAATACTATATCTGGCCTGGGTATCCTTACTATATGAGAGATAAATTGTTATTTAATGATAATTAAACCTGAGAGAATAGATCATAACTCAACTGGCCTTAAAATAAATGCTTAAGTGAGTCTTGCATATGGAATTGAAAAAATAATATTCATCACCATGAAAATATGATGAGGTATAAAATGCACTAATAGAACAGATACACAAAGGAGAAAAGGAAACAAA
>NW_012119321.1:7433-7762 GCF_000951035.1 Colobus angolensis palliatus | reverse complement strand
GAAGAGCTAACTATCCTAAATATATATGCACCCAATACAGGAGCACCCAGATTCATAAAGCAAGTCCTTAGAGACTTACAAAGAGACTTAGACCCGCGTACAATAAAAATGGGAGACTTCAACACTCCACTGTCAACATTAGACAGATCAACGAGACAGAAAGTTAACAACGACATCCAGGAATTGAACTCATCTCTGCACCAAGCGGACCTAATAGACATCTATAGAACTCTACACCCCAAATCAACAGAATATACATTTTTCTCAGCACCACATCGCACTTATTCCAAAATTGACCACATAATTGGAAGTAAAGCACTCCTTAGCAA
>NW_012119321.1:5675-6001 GCF_000951035.1 Colobus angolensis palliatus | reverse complement strand
GTCTCGTTGATCTGTCTAATGTTGACAGTGGAGTGTTGAAGTCTCCCATTATTATTGTATGGGAGTCTAAGTCTCTTTGTAAGTCCCTAAGGGCTTGCTTTATGAATCTGGGTGCTCCTGTGTTAGGTGCATATATATTTAGGATAGTTAGCTCTTCCTGTTGAATTGATCCCTTTACCATTATGTAATGGCCTTCTTTGTGTCTTTTGATCTTTGATGGTTTAAAGTCTGCTTTATCAGAGACTAGGATTGCAACCCCTGCTTTTTTGTTCTCCATTTGCTTGGTAGATCTTCCTCCATCCCTTTATTTTGAGCCTATGTATGTC
>NW_012119321.1:533-4689 GCF_000951035.1 Colobus angolensis palliatus | reverse complement strand
TGTGCCCTGTCCCCAGAGGCGGAGTCTACAGAGACAGGCAGGTTTCCTTTAGCTGCTGTGAGCTCCACCCAGTTCGAGCTTCCCAGCGTCTTTGTTTACCTACTTTAGCCTCAGCATTGGTGGGCGCCCCTCCACCAGCCTCGCTGCTGCCTTGTGTTTAGTTCGCCGCAGACTGCTTTGTTAGCAAGGAGGGAGGCTCTGTGGGCATGGGACCCTCCCAGCCAGGTGTGGGATATATTCTCCTGGTGTTCCGGTTTGCTTACAGTGCAGTATTGGTGTGGAGGTTACCCGATTTTCCAGGTGCTGTGTGTCTCAGTTCCCCTGGCTAGGAAAAGGGATTCCCTTCCCCCTTGTGTTTCCCAGGTGAGGCGATGCCTCGCCCTGCTTCAGCTCTCGCTGGTCAGGCTGCAGCAGCTGAACAGCACAGATTGTCCGGCACTCCCTAGTGAGATGACCCCAGTACCTCAGTTGAAAATGCAGAAATCACCGGTCTTTTGTGTTGCTCATGCTGGGAGTTGGAGACTGGAGCTTTCTTTCTTTCTTTCTTTCTTTTCTTCCTTCCTTCCTTCCATTTTCTTTCTTCCTTTCTTCTTTCTTTCTTTCTTTCTTCTCTTTCTCTCTCTCTCTCTCTTTATTTTTTCTTTTATCTCTTCAGATTTTGGCATGAGGATGATGCATGGCCTCAGAATGAGTTAGAGAGAAGTAATTCATCTTCAGTTATATGGAATAGTTTCAGTAGAAATGGTACCAGTTCTTTTCTGTACCTCTGGTAGAATTCAGCTGTGAATCCTTCTGGTCCTGAGCTTTTTTTTTGGATGATATACTATTTATTACTGCTTCAATTTCAGAATTTGTCACTGATGTATTCAGTGATTGAAATTCTTTGTGGTTCAGTCTTGGGAAGATGTATGTTTCCAGAAATTTATCCATTTCATGTAGATTTTCTAGTTAATGTGCATAGAGGTGTTCATATATTTTCTCATGGTTTTTTGTATTTCTGTTGGGTCAGTGATGACATACTCCTTTATCATTTCTGATTGTATTTATTTGACTCTTATCTCTTTTCCTATATTAGTCTAGCTAGTGGTCTATCTATTTTATTATTTTATTAAAAAATCATCTCCTAGATTGATTTTTTGAAAGATTTTCATGTCTCTACCTCCTTCAGTTCAGATCTGATCTTGGTTACTTCTCGTCTACTGCTAGCTTTGAGGTTTGTTTGCTCTTGGTTCTCTAGTTCTTTTAATTTGATGTAAGATTGTTAACTTGGGATCTTTCTACCTTTTTGATGTGGTCATTTACTGTTATAAATTTCCTTCTTAACACTGCTGCAGCTGTGTCCCAGAGATCCTGGTATATTGTATCTTTGTTCTTATTAGTTTCAAAGAATTGGAATTCTACCTAAATTTCATTGTTTACCCAAAAGTAATTTAGGAGCACATGTTCGGTTTCCATGTAGTTGTATGGTTTCAAGCGAACTTCTTAATCTTTAGCTCTAATTTGATTTTGCTGTGGTCTGAGATACTGTCTGTTGTGATTTCAGTTCTGTTGCATTTGCTCAGGTGTGTTTTACTTCCGATTATGGGACCAATATTTCAGTAAGTGCCATGTGGTGATGAGAAGAATGTATATTCTGTTGTTTTTACATGGAGACTTTTGTAGATATCTATCAGATCCACTTGATCAAGAGCTGAGTTCAGGTCCCGCATATCTTTGTTAATTTTTTGACTCAATGATCCTAAGTACTTGCTTTATAAATGTGTGTGCTCTTGTATTGGGTGCATATATATTTATGACAGTTAGCTCTTCTTGTTGAATTGAACTTTACCATTATGTAATGCCGTTGTTTGTCTTTGATCTTTGTTGGTTTAAAGTCTGTTTTGTCAGAAACTAGGATTGCAACCTCTGCCTTTTTCCATTTTCCATTTGCATAGTAAATGGAATCCCTTTATTTTCAGCCTATGTGAGAAGGGTATCTTGAAGAACGCATACAGATGGGTCTTGGTTCTGTATCTGTCTTCCTATTCTGTGTTCTTTAATTGGGGCATTTAGCCCATTTACATTTAAGGTTAGTATGTGGATTTGATCCTGTCATCATGATGTTGGTTATTTTTGCAGACTTGTTTAGGTAGTTGCTTCATAGTGTCACCAGTCTTTGTACTTAAGTGTGTTTTTGTAGTGGCTGGTCATCTATTTTTTCTTTTCATATTCAGTGTTTCCTTCAGTAGTTCTGGTAAGGTAGGTCTGATGGTAACTATTTCCCTCAGCATTTGCTTTTCTGTAAAGAATCTTCTTTCTCCTTCACATATGAAGCTTACTTTAGCCAGATGTGAAATTCTGGGTTGAAAAAAGTCTTACAAAAATGTTGAATATTGGCCCCGAATCTCTTCTGGCTTGTAGAGTTTCCACAGAGAGGTTCATTGTCACTGTGATGGGCTTCCCTTTGTAGGCTACCTGGACTTTCTCTCTGACTGTTCTTTACATTTTTTCTTTCATCTGGACCTTGGATAATCTGATGATTATGTGTCTCAGTGATGATCTTCTCTTGGCATATCTTACTGGGATTCTCTGCCTTTCCTGAATTTGAATGTTGGCCTGTCTAGCTGAGTTGAAAAGGTTCTCCTGGATAATATCCTGAAATACATTTTCCAAATTGGTTCCATTCTGCCCATCTTTTCAGGTACACCAGTCAGTGTTAGGTTTTGTCTCATTACATAATCTCATATTTCTTGGAGCTTTTGTGGATCCCTTTTCATTACTTTTTCTCTATTCTTGTCTGTGTCTCTTATTTCAAAAAGACAGTCTTCAAGTTCTGAGACTTTCCTCTGTTTGGTCTATTCTGGTATCAATACTTATAATTGCACTGTGAGGTTCTTGTACTGCATTCTTCAGCAGCTCTATCAGGTCATTTAGGTTCCTCTCTATTCTGGCTATTCTGGCTGTCTGCTCCTGTACTGTTTTATCATGATCCACCAAAGAAACGTAATAATTGCCTAGCAATAAAAAATAATTCTTCAAAATGCCAGATAAAGAATTTGAAATAGTGATTTTAAAGAAGCTCAATAAGATGCAAGAGAAATCTGAAATCAAATATAAAGAAATGAGACATAAAATTCAGGATATAAATGAGAAATTTACCAAGGAGATAGAGATATTAAGAAAAACAAGCAGAAATTCTGGAAACAAATATTAATTGAAGAAAATACAAAATACATTTAACAGCTTCAAAAACAGACTGAACAAAGCAGAGGAATCTCAGAGCTTGAAGACAGGCCTTCTGAAATAATGCAGTTAGACAACATTTTTTTAAAAAAAAGGAATAAAAAATAATAAACAAAGTTTTTAAGATGTTTGAACCTACATAAAATGACCAAGCTTGCAAATTATCTGTATTCCCAAGAGAGAAGAAAAATTAAAACTTTAGAAAATATATTTAGGTTAATAATGGGTAAAAATGTCCCAAGTCCAGCAAGGGAGTTAGACATGAAGCTATAGGAGACCAAGTGATCCCCTAAGGCAAATATATTGCAAAAAGTATTTCATCATGGCATATTATATTCAGAATGTCTAAAGCCAATGTGAACGAAATAATTTTAAAATTAGCAAGATAAAAGCATCTAATCACCTATAAAAGAAACCCCATCAGACTAACAGTGGACTTTAAAGCAGAAACCTTATGAGCCAGAAGAGAATAAGATGGTATTTACAAAGTGCTGGAAGAAAAAAAGTCAGCAAAAATGTTTATGTCTTTGCAGAATACACTTCATAAATGAGAGAGTAATAAAGACATTCCCAGATAAGCAAAAGCTGAGGGAATCCATCACCACTGGATCAGCCCTACAGCAACTGCTGAAAGGAATATTAAACACAGAAGTGAAAGTTCAGTAGTCATTATCATGAAAATATATGGAAATATAAAACTCAAGTCGTATAAAACAACCACACAAAAGAAGAAGAGAAAGGAATCAAATGGCAACATGACAGAATTTCATCAAATCACCAAGACAAAAAGAGAAAAATTTCGGGGGGCGGAGCAAGATGGCCGAATAGGAACAGCTGCAGTCTCCAACTCCCAGCGCGAAGGACACAGAAGACCGGTGATTTCTGCATTTTGAACTGAGGTACTGGGGTCATCTCACTAGTGAGTGCCGGACAA
>NW_012119321.1:0-282 GCF_000951035.1 Colobus angolensis palliatus | reverse complement strand
GCAGGGCAGCAGCGAGGCTGGGGAAGGGGCGCCCACCATTGCTGAGGCTTAAGTAGGTAAACAAAGCGCCTGGGAAGCTCCAACTGGGGGGAGCTCACAGCAGTTCAAGGAACCCTGCCTGTCTCTGTAGACTCCGCGTCTGAGGACAAGGCTCAGCTAAAAAAATAACAGGGGAAGCAGCAGAGACCTGTGCAGACGCGAAAGACTCTGTATGACAACTTTGAAGAGAGCAGTGGATCTCCCAACACGGAGGTTGAGATCTGAGAAGGGACAGACTGCCTG
>NW_012119320.1:6946-7288 GCF_000951035.1 Colobus angolensis palliatus | reverse complement strand
GGAGGCTGAGGCAGGAGAATGGCGTGAACCCGGGAGGCGGAGCTTGCAGTGAGCCGAGATAGCACCACTGCATTCCAGCCTGGGCGACAGAGAGAGACTCCATCTCTAGAAAAAAAGAAAAAAAATTAGCTGGGCGTGGTGGTGTGCACCTGTAATCCCAGCTACTCGGGAGGCTGAGGCTGGAGGATTGCTTGAGCCTAGGAGATTGAGGCTGCAGTGGGCAGTGATCATGCCACTGCAAGTAAGCCTGGATGACAGAGTGAGATTTTGTCTCAAAAAAAGAAACCTTGTTTTTAAAAAAATGGACAAAAGATTTGAACATATAGTTCATAAAAGAGGATG
>NW_012119320.1:0-1231 GCF_000951035.1 Colobus angolensis palliatus | reverse complement strand
GAGAATGGCGTAAACTTGGGAGGCGGAGCTTGCAGTGAGCTGAGATCTGGCCACTGCACTCCAGCCTGGGCGACAGAGCGAGACTCTGTCTCAGAAAAAAAAAAGAAAGAAAGAAAAAAAAGAAAAACAAATAAACAGAAATCCTGTAGCTGAAGAAGTCAATGGATGAAATAAAACATAATAGCTTCAACAGCAGACTTGAACAAGCAGAAAAATGAACCTCTGAGCTTAAAGACAGGTCGTTTGAAATTACATAGCGGAAAAAAGGATGAAAAAGGAGCACATTGCCAACAGCATGGGGCAGTGGAAAGACTGACTTGGGAGTACAAAGGCCTGGATTTGTGTCCCAGTTCACCAGCAAATGGAAATATCTGCCCTGCTAATTTCCAGAGCTGCTGTGATGAAAATAATGGATATGAAATTCCTTCTTTGAAAAGTAGGGAGGCACTATAAATGTGACGCATTATGTACTAATGTACATGTCTAGCTAAAATGGAGAAAATTGCTGCCAAATGCCATTTTAGAGCAGACAGTTTAGTCTCTTTCACCCAGCAAACCTCTCAAGGACTTGAGTCCTTTCAGATGAAGTCCCGACAGCTTCCTCTCCAGGAATCCAGCTGTCTCCTCAAGCTGAGTCAGCCCCTCCCACTTCCATACCCACTTAGTGACCTGTTCATCTTCTTCCTCTACTATTAACATCTTGTGCTATTTTAGGGGAATTGTTACCATACAATGAACACCAGTCAGGCATTAGGTACCTGAATGCTAAACCCCTCAATGACCTAGCATGGTGTTAAGTGCATTTTACAGACCAGGACACCTCGGGTCAAAGACATTACAAAGGATGTAAGCTACATTAACCCAGATAACAGGAGGCAAAGCTGGAATATAAACCCATGTTTTTCTGGCTCCAAAATTTACACCTCTTCAACCAAACACTAACTTTACTTCTGTGTGTGTGTGTGTGTGTGTGTGTTTAAATAGTATCATATTACATCCTTCCTCTCCAACTATACTGTACTTTTTTGTTTTGAGGTGGAGTCTCACTTTGTTGCCCAGGCTGGAGTGCAGCGACACGATTTCGGCTCACTGCACCCTCCACCTCCCAGGTTCAAGTGATTCTCCTGCCTCAGCCTCCTAAGTAGCTGTGAATACAGGCACATGCCACCATGCCCAGCTGATTTTTGTGTTTTTAGTAAAGACGGGTTTTCACCACGTTGGCCAGGCTGGT
>NW_012119319.1:6765-7704 GCF_000951035.1 Colobus angolensis palliatus | reverse complement strand
GAGACAGAGTTTCATTCTTGTTGCCCAGGCTGGAGTGCAATGGTGTGATCTCAGCTCACTGCAAACTCCACCTCCCGGGTTCAAGTAATTCTTCTGCTTCAGCCTCCTGAGTAGCTGGGATTACAGGTATGTGCCACCACACCTGGCTAATTTTGTATTTTCAGTAGAGAAGGAGTTTCTCCGTGTTGGTCAGGCTGGTCTCGAACTTCCGACCTCAGGTGATCCACCCACCTCGGGTGGCTCATGTCTGTAATTTCTGCTGTTGATATCTTGATAGGGGTTTGAGTGATACAGGTATAGGCATCTGTCAAAACTCACCTTAAACTCACTCATATTTAAGATCTGTGCATTTCCTGTATGTAAATTTTACCTTAAAAAGGCAAACAAATATTGAACTCTAGTTAATTATGTGCATCCTGAAGTGTTTAGGGGTAAAATATACTGATGTCTGCAACTTTCTTTGAAATGATTCAAAAAATAAATAAAAAGACGGAAGGATGGGTGGATGGGTGGCTAGATGGATGGATGGATGGAATGATGGACGGATGGATGGATGGATGGATGGATAGATGGAGAGATGTACAGGTATGTGATTAAGCAAATAGAGTAAACGTTAATTGTAGAATCTATGTGGTAGGTATATAAATGCCCACTGTACATTTCTTTTTTTTTTTTTGGAAATGGAGTTTGGCTCTTCTTGCCCAGGCTGGAGTGCAATGGTGAGATCCTGGCTCACCGCAACCTCCGCCTCCCGGGTTCAAGCGAATCTCCTGCCTTAGCCTCTCTAGTAGCTGGGATTACAGGCATGTGCCACCACACACGGCTAATTTTGTATTTTTAGTAGAGACGGGGTTTCTCCATATTGGTCAGGCTGATCTCAAACTCCCGACCTTAGGTGATCCGCCCACCTCAGCCTCCCAAAGTGCTGGGATTACAGGC
>NW_012119319.1:0-1410 GCF_000951035.1 Colobus angolensis palliatus | reverse complement strand
GAGACGGAGTCTCTCACTCTGTCACCCAGGCTGGTGTGCAGTGGTGTGATCTTGGCTCACTGCAGCCGCCGCCTCCCGGGTTCAAGCAGTTCTCCTGCCTCAGCCTCCCAAGTAGCTGGGACTATAGGTGCACACCACCACCTCCAGTTAATTTTTTTGTTTTTGTTTTTGTTTTAGTAGAGGTGGGGTTTTGCCATGTTGGCCAGGCTAGTCTCAAACTTCTGACCTCGTGATCCGCCCACCTTGGCCTCCCAAAGTGCTGGGATTACAGGTGTGAGCCACCACGCCCAGCCCCCATTCATTCTTCAACCCACTTCAACAGCCATCTTGGCCTAGGAAAATCACATGCTAGGATGACACAGAGAGACATAAAGAGCCTGGATTCCCAGTGATGCCAAGGAAATACAGAACCAGCCTAGGACTACCTACTTCCAGGCTTCTATTTTGTGTAAATGAAGTAAGTTCTATCTCATTTAAGCCATTGCTATTTGGGGTTTGTTCTTATGTCAACTGAATCTTCAGTGATAGATCTTCTCTCTCCTACTAGGCTGAAAGCAATTTGAGGACAATGGCTGTACTTATTTTCTTCAAGTGCTTTGCAGAACATAGGTTCTAAGTAAATGCTTGTTGGGGTGAATGAGATCTTGAAAATTAGCCAGAAGCATCACCCTAGAAGACAGAGGAGCCACGCTGAGCACCAGCCTAAGGTTAGCGGCCAGGATTCCTTTGTTCTGTGGATAAGTGTGGTCACGTGTGAGATGGGGAAGCCAAGGGGAAATACACTGAGGAGGGAAGAGGAAGCGAGAGGTGGAGGTGATGAGTCATGCTTGGTCTCCTTCGGGGTGTGAGGAGGCTGATAAGCTTTATTGGTCAGGGGGTGCAACTGGAGCTCCATCCCTGGGTTTCTTTTCTTACAGTTTTATTGAGATATAATTCACATACCATACAATTCACCCACCTACAGTGTACAATTCGACTGGGCACAGTGGCTCATGCCTGTAATCCCAGCAATTTGGGAGGCTGAGGCAGGAGGATCGCTTGAGGCCAGGAGTTCAAGACAAACCTGGGCCCCATCTCTACAAAATGAGACCCCATCTCTACAAAAAATTGGAAACATTAGGCAAGGCACGGTGGCTCACGCCTGTAATCCCAGCACTTTGGGAGGCGGAGGTGGGCAGATCACTTGAGGTCAAGAGTTCAATACTAGCCTGACCAATATGGTGAAAGCCCATCTCTACTAAAAATATGAAAATTAGCTGGGCATGGTGGTGGGCGCCTGTAGTCCCAGCTACTCAGGAGGGTGAGGCAGGAGAATCGTTTGAACCCGGGAGGCAGAGGTTGCAGTGAGCCGAGATCGTGCCACTGCACTCCAGCCTGGGTGACAGAGCGAGACTCCATCTCAAAAGAAAA
>NW_012119318.1:5986-7472 GCF_000951035.1 Colobus angolensis palliatus | reverse complement strand
TATACTTTGTCTCTGTGTCAAATATTATTTCTTTTCTAAAGTCTCTCGTTCCACCTAACGAGAAACACCCACTGGTGTGGAGGGGCAGGCCACCCTTCATACACCATCTTCCCAGGGAGAAGGCTGATGGTGAAGACTGGGTGTGTCCTCGGTCCCTGAAGGGCAGAGGCTTGAGGGGGCTGGGTCAAACCTGAACTTGAACCTGATGGAGCCACCAAGCTACCAGAAATAGAGAGAAACGACCCTATGAGGACGTGACCAACAAAGGACAGAATGTAGGAAACTTGATATGTCCCGTGTTGTTCCGGGAGAAGAACAAGAGGGAGGGAACCTACACTTGAGAGCCCCACAAGCCGGGGGTGTCCTGGCTGGGCCCACACCTGCCACCCTGGCACAGCGACATGAAGCCAGCTGCTTCCACTCCCAGTATCACCACCAGCACAATCAGTTACCAAACACATGCAACCCAGACTCAGACATTCCACAAAACCAGTGGTCACTAGAGGCTGGATCCTACGGCAGCAAGGGGCATTTGTGGACCCCCTAAAGAAGGCCTGCAGGGCAGATAACAGTGTCATGTCTGTTCATTTCCTGATCTTGAGCATTTTGCTGAGTGACAATGCTGACATTTGGGGAACCCAGGTAAACAGTATATGGGAACCTGTCCTAATTTCACAACAGTTGTATAAGTTTGAAATGATTTCAAAATGAAGTATTAGAAAATAGAGAAAATCATGTATGGGACAATCACAGAAATTTGTGAACACGAGTGTGAGCATGTGTGTGAGTGTGACAGGTGTGTGGGTGTGTGTGGGCAGGTGTGTGTGAGCGTGGGCAGGTGTGTGGGAAGCTGTGAGCATGGGCAGGTATGTGGGCAGGTGTGTGAGCATGGGCTGGTGTGAACGCGGGCGTGTGTGGGAGCATGGGCTGGTGTGTGTGTGTCAGTGTGGGCATCTGTGTGAGTGTGGGCAGGTGTGGGTGTGGGCAGGTTGTGAGCATGGGCAGGTGTGAGTATGGGCATGTGTAAGTGTGAGCATGGGCATCTGTGAGCGTGGGCAGGCATGTGTTAGTGTGGACAGGTGTGTGATTGTGGGCAGGTGTGGGTGAGGGGAGGTGTGCGAGCATGGGCAGGTGTGAGCATGGGCAGTTGTGAGTGTGGGCAGGTGTGTGGGGGCAGATGTGTGAGCGTGGGCGTGTGTGTGAGCAATGGCAGGTGTGTGGGGGTGTTAGCGTGGGCATATGTGTGTGTGGGTGTGTGAGTGGGCAGGTGTGTGAGCATGAGCATCTGAGAGTGGGCAGGTGTGAGTGTGGGCAGGTGTGAGTGGGTGTGTGAGCATGGGCGGGGGTGTAAGTATGGGCAGGTGTGTGTGAGCATGGGCGTGTGTGTAAGCATGGACAGGTGTGTGTGTACTCGCACGCACGTGGCATGCAACAGGCTGGAGCCGTGGTGAGCTATTTCGGAGGTGCACAGGGGCCCGGACACCAC
>NW_012119318.1:0-1136 GCF_000951035.1 Colobus angolensis palliatus | reverse complement strand
ACAAAGTGGGGCCAATGCCTTCTCCAATCCTGGCTGGAACCCACAAGCCCCTCAATGTGTCCCTGGAGACAAAGTGGGGCCAATGCCTTCTCCAATCCTGGCTGGAACCCACAAGCCCCTCAATGTGTCCCTGGAGACAGCCTGCCTCGGTAGCATGGCTCGCCACATGCGAAGGTCCGTGAGTTCAACCCAGCAGACTCTTAAAAAGGCAGGATGGAGTCCTGAAGGGTCTGGGACCTAAAACTGTAGCCCAACTTAGTCACCACCCAGTAACCACCTTGCCTGATGCTTTGCAAAGTGAAGGAGATGGATTCGATGAGCACTTCCCCCAATTTCCTGATGGTGTGACTGATAATGTGACATTTTCACCAATGTTTTATGCTCAGAAAAGACACTGGCAATACATTGAGTCTCTAAGGTCTTGGAAAATTCCAATTAATCTATAAAGTCGTGCAATTCTAACCAAATCCCGGGAAGATTTCTCTGAGAACTTGGCAAGCTGATCCTAAAATTCATAGAGAGAGATGAAAAGGGCCAAGAATACTCAAGACAATTTTGAAGAAGAATGAGGGGGCAGACTCACACCAGAAGATCTTAAGACGTTATACAACCATGGTAATACCAAGACATCCGCTATCCTTTGGGGACTCTGAGGGACACGTAGCATCCCTCTCCAAGAGCTGAGAGTCCTCTGAAAAACACTAGCCTTTGCAAGAGATAAGGTGGCGGCATAAACAAGATTTCTAAAACGTGGTTTTCAGACCACCTGCATGAAGCCTATATGGGACTCTTGTTAAAAATGTAGGTTCTGGCAAGGTGCAGTGGCTCATGTCTGTAATCGCAGCACTTTGGGACGCCTCTTGAGCTCAGGAGTTCAAGACCAGCCTGGGCAACGGTGAGACTCCATCTCTACAAAAAATATTTAAAAGAATACAAATGAGCCAGGCGTGGTCATGCACGCCTGTAGTCCTAGCTCCTTAGGCTGAGGTGGGAGGATTGCTCGAGCCTGGGAGGTCGAGGCCGCAGTGAGCCATGATCACGCCACTGCACTCCAGTCTGGGTGACAGAGTGTAACTCTGTCTCAAAAAAATAAAAACAAAAAAAGATGTATAGATATATCTATATCTCAAAATAAA
>NW_012119317.1:0-3143 GCF_000951035.1 Colobus angolensis palliatus | reverse complement strand
AGAAAAAGTAGGGAAAAACATCCTTGCTGCTAAAACAATCTCACATCACAAACTATAAGAAATTTGTTCAAGATATAGTGAAGCACAGATGAAGTTGAAAGAGACCAAAAACTGATTCAAATAAGTAAAATTTCCCAACTCATTCAATGAACCCAGTATTATCCTGATGCCAAAAGCCAACACGGCATCACAAGAAAAGTACTGACCAAACTCCTTTATGAATATAGATGCAAAATCCTCAACGAAATACTAGCAAACCATATCCAGCAACATATCCAAAGGATTATATACTATAACCAAGTGGGATATATCCCAGCAATGTAAGGTTGGTTCAACATTAAACAATCAATATAATATACTACATTAATAAAATAAAGGGCAAATACCACATGATTATCTTTATAGAAGCAGAAAAGGCATTTGACAAAATCCAACATCCTTTTATTACAAAAAACACTCAACAAACTAGGAGTAGAAGGCAACTGCCTTAACCTGATATACTACACGAACCAAAGCTAACATCATGCTTAATGGTGAAAGACAAAAGCTTTTCCCCCAGCATCAGGAATAAGACAAAGATCTCTGTTCTTGCCATTTCTATTAAACATTGTGCTGGGAGTTCTATCCAGAGCAATTAGGCCAGAAAAAAAGAAATGAAATACATATGAATTATAAAGGAAGAAGCAAAATTATCTCTATTTCCAATTGGCATCCTCTTATATGTAGAAAATCCTAAGGAATTACCTAAAAAACTATTAGAGGTAATAAGCAAGTTTAGCAAGATTGCAGATTACAAGATCCATATAAAAGTCAATTGTGCCGGGCGCAGTGGCTCAAGCCTGTAATCCCAGTACTTTGGGAGGCCAAGACGGGTGGATCATGAGGTCAGGAGATGGAGACCATCCTGGCTAACACGGTGAAACCCCGTTTCCACTAAAAAAATACAAAAAACTAGCCAGGCAAGGTGGCGGGCTACTCGGGAGGCTGAGGCAGGAGAACCGCCTAAACCCAGGAGGCGGAGCTTGCAGTGAGCTGACATCCGGCCACTGCACTCCAGCCTGGGCGACAGAGCGAGACTCTGTCTCAAAAAAAAAAAAAAAAAAAAGAAAAAAAGTCAGTTGTATTTTCCTACACTAGCAACTTTGTATTCTCTTGGGATACACTCCACTTGGTTGTGATGTATAATCCTTTTCTGCTAATATCAAGAACAAGGCAAGAATGTCTACTCTTATGACTCTTATTCAACATAACATTGGAAGTTCTAGCTAATGCAATAAGACAAGAAAAGGAAATTAAAAGTGTGGAGATGGGGAAGAAAGAAATAAAACTGTCTTTGAAGATGACACAACTGCCTATGTAGAAAATCCCAAAGAATCAACAACAAACACCTGGAACTAACAAGCAATAATGTCAAGCTTGCAGGATACAAAGTTAATACACAAATGTCAACTGCTTTTTATACACCAGCAATTAGCAATTGAAATTTAAAATTAAGAACCAATACCATTGACATTAACACCAAAAAATGAAACACATATGTATAAATCTACCAAATATGTGTAAAACCTATATGAAGGAAACTATAAAACTCTGATGACAGAAAATTTAAAAATCCAAAGAAATGGAGATATTCCATGTACATGGAAAGGAAGACTCAATATTGTCAAGATGTCAGTTTTTTCCAACTTAATCTATAGTCAATGCAATTCCAATCAAAATCCCATTTTGTATATATTAACAAACTTATTCTAAAGTTCCCATGTCAAAGCATAAAACTCAGAAAAGCCACCATAATATTGAAGGAGAAGAAAAAAGTTGAAGGACTAATACTACTTACTTCAAGACTTAATTATAATGCTTCAATAATTAAGACAGTGTCATATTGGCAAAAGGACAGACAAATAAATCAGTGGAACAGAATAGAAAATTCAGAAATAAACCCCACAAATATAATTATCTGATCTTTGACAAAGGAGCAAAGGCAATTCAATGGAGAAGCAATGGTCTTTAAAAAAAATGGTGTTGAAACAACTGCACGGGACATCCACATGTTTAAAAAAAATCTAGACACAGACTTGACCTATCACAAAATTTTACTTAAAATGGATCATAGGCCTAAATGTAAAGTACAAAACTTAAAATTCGTAGGTAATAACACAGGAGAAAATCTAGATAACCCAGAGTTTGGAAATGACTTTTTAAGATATAACACAAAAAGCACACTTCATGAAAGAAAAAATTAGTAAGTCGGACTTCATTAAAATTAAAAACTTCTGTTCTATGAAAAACACTGAGAGGAGAATGAAAAGTTAAGTTACCAACTGGGAGAAAATCTTTCCAAAACAAATATCTGATAAAGGACTGGTATTTAAGATATACAAAAAACTCAACAATAAGAAACAAGAACTCTCATTTGTTGTTGATGGGAATGCAAAATGCTTCCACTTTGGAAGATAGTTTGGCAGTTTTATACAAAACTAAACATACCTTTACCATATGATTCAGCAAACATGCTCCTTGATGTTTATTCAAATGATTTAAAAACTTATGCCCACAAAAATCCTGCACACAAATGTTTATAACAGCTTCATTCATAATTTCCAAAACTTGGAAGCAACCAAGATGTCCTTCAATAGCTGAATGAATAAACTGTACATCCATACAATGGAATATTATTTAGCAATTTTAAAAATGAACTACCAAGCCATGAAAACACATGGAGAAAACTTAAGTGCATATTGCTAAGTGAAAGGTGCTAATCTAGAAAAGTCACATACTATGTGGGTATTCCCTGAGGCCAGGATTAAGGGTACTATTACCCATTTCATTTGCTTCTTCCAAGTGTCTGGGGGTGTTAGTAGGCCAAACAGCTTTAAACAATATTTATGGCTTATGTCTGGGGGTTTTGAAGAAGGGGAGTGGTGAAGGTTTTTTAAGACTATCCAGATAATGTGAGTTTGTGCTGCAAGTCTGCAAGAAAGCAGCATTATGATTACAATTCTCAGGGACGTTTGTAAATTCTCTTACTATGCTGTAAGTTAAGAAAAAATTCTGGCCAGGCATGGTGGCTCATGCTTGTAATCCCAGCACTTTGGGAGGCTGAGACGGACAAATCACCTAAGGTCATGAGTTCAAGACCAGCC
>NW_012119316.1:6817-7300 GCF_000951035.1 Colobus angolensis palliatus | reverse complement strand
TGGGAGGCCGAGGCAGGTGGATCACCTGAGGTCGGGAGTTTGAGACCAGCCTGACCAATATGGAGAAACCCTGTCTCTGCTAAAAATACAAAATTAGCTGGGCATGGTGGTGCATGCCTGTAATCCCAGAACTCGGGAGGCTGAGGCAGGATAATAGCTTGAACCCAGGAGGAACAGGCTGCAGTGAGCCAAGATTGTGCCATTACACTCCAGCCTAGGCAATAAGGGCAAAACTTTGTCTCAAAAAAAAAAAGAAAAAGAGAAACCCTCTAAGGGACTGGGGGGCGGGGCATTTGGGCAGTCTTGATGAGAAGAGTTTGGGACTGCTCCTTTGGCCACTTTATCATTCTTGCAGAGAATGCTCCTGTCTTTGGTGATACTGTCTTCTCATGAAATGTAAATCAAAGATCATTTCTACTTTACCTTTGAAATTTAGCTATTTTCACAGTTGAAGAGCATCGGCTTTTTTTTTTTTTTTTTTTT
>NW_012119316.1:0-612 GCF_000951035.1 Colobus angolensis palliatus | reverse complement strand
AAAATTAGCCGGGCATGGTGGTGCATGCCTGTAATCCCAGCTACTCAGGAGGCTGAGGCAGGAGAATCGCTTGAGCCCAGGAGAGGGAGGTTGCAGTGAGCCGAGATTGCGCCATTACACTCCAGTCTGGGCAACAAGAGCAAAACTCTGTCTCAAGAAAAAATTGTAATAAATAAAATAAAAGAAACAAAAAAAAAAAGAAAACTTCTGGCCAGGCGCGGTGGCTCAGGCCTGTAATCCCAGCACTTTAGGAGGCCGAGGTGGGTGGATCACAAGGTCAAGAGATCAAGACCATCCTGGCTAACATGGTGAAACACCATCTCTACTAAACATACAAAAATTACCTGGGCGTGGTGGTGCGCACCTGTAGTCCCAGCTATTCAGGAGGCTAAGGCAGAAGAATTGCTTGAACCCAGGAAGCGGAGGTTGCAGTGAGCCAACATTGCGCCACTACACTCCAGCCTGGTGACAGAGTGAGACTGCATCTCAAAAGAAAATAAAACTTCTTTTTCAAGAAATGTGAGGTGGCCGGGCGCGGTGGCTCAAGCCTGTAATCCCAGCACTTTGGGAGGCCGAGACGGGCGGATCACGAGGTCAGGAGATCGAGACCAT
>NW_012119315.1:4889-6566 GCF_000951035.1 Colobus angolensis palliatus | reverse complement strand
AAGCTCCAACTGGGTGGAGCCCACTGCAGCTCAAGGAGGCCTGCCTGTCTCTGTAGACTCCACCTCTGGGGACAGGGCATAGCTAAACAAAAAGCAGCAGAAACCTCTGCAGATGTTAATGACCCTATCTGACAGCTTTGAAGAGAGCAGTGGATCTCCCAGCATGGAGGCTGAGATCTGAGAATGGACAAACTGCCTGCTCAAGTGGGTCCTTGACCCCTGAGTAGCCTAATTGGGAGACATCCCCCACTAGATGCAGACCAACACCCCACACCTCACATGGTGGGGTACACCCCTGAGATGAAGCTTCCAGAGCAAGAATCAGACAGCAGCACTTGCTGTTCAGCAATATTCTATCTTCTGCAGCCTCCGCTGCTGATATCCAGGTAAACAGGGTCTGGAGTGGACCTCAAGCAATCTCCAACAGACCTGCAGCTGAGGGTCCTGACTGTTAGAAGGACAACTAGCAAAAAGAAGGGACACCCACACCAAAACCCCATCAGTACGTCACCATCATCAAAGACCAAAGGCAGATAAAAACCACAAAGATGGGGAAAAAGCAGGGCAGAAAAGCTGGAAATTCAAAAAATCAGAGAGCATCTCCCCCTCCAAAGGAACGCAGCACATCGCCAGCAATGGAACAAAGCTGGGCAGAGAATGACTTTGACGAGTTGAGAGAAGGCTTCAGTCGATCAAACTTCATAGAGCTAAAGGAGGAACTATGTACCCAGCACAAAGAAACTAAAAATCTTGAAAAAAGAATGGAAGAATGGATAACTAGAATAATCAATACAGAGAAGGCAATAAACGAACTGACAGAGATAAAAACCATGACACAAGAAATACGTGACAAATGCACAAGCTTCCGTAACTGATTCAATCAACTGGAAGAAAGAGTATCAATGATTGAAGATCAAATGAATGAAATGAAGCGAGAAGTCTAGAGAAAAAAAGGAAAAAGAAATGAACAAAGCCTCCAAGAAATATGGGATTATGTGAAAAGACCAAATCTACATCTGATTGGTGTGCCTGAACGTGAGCGGTAAATGGAATCATTTACAAGTATCCACTCTGCAGGATATCATCCAGGAGAACTTCCCAACCTAGTAAGGCAGGCTAACATTCAAATTCAGGAAATACAGAGAACACCACAAAGATACTCCTCGAGAAGAGCAACTCCAAGACACGTAATTGTCAGATTCTCCAAAGTTGAAATGAAGGAAAAATGTTAAGGGCAGCCAGAGAGAAAAGTCAAGTTACCCACAAAGGGAAGCCCATCAGACTAACAGCAGATCTCTCAGCAGAAACTCTACAAGCCAGAAGAGTGGGGGCCAATATTCAACATTCTTAAAGAAAAGAATTTTAAACCCAGAATTTCATATCCAGCCAAACTAAGTTTCATCTTTTACAGACAAGCAAATGCTGAGAGATTTTGTCACCACCAGGCCTGCCCTACAAGAGATTCTGAAGGAAGCACTAAACATGGAAAGGAACAACCGGTACCAGCCATTGCAAAAACATGCCAAAATGTTAAGACCATCGATGCTAGGAAGACACTGCATCAACTAACGAGCAAAATAACCAGCTAATACCACAATGACAGGATCAAGTTCACACATAACAATATTAACCTTAAATGTAAATGGACTAAATGGTCCAATTAAAAGACACAGACTG
>NW_012119315.1:0-338 GCF_000951035.1 Colobus angolensis palliatus | reverse complement strand
AGAATTGGAAAAAACTGCTTTAAAGTTCATATGGAACCAAAAAAGAGCCCTCATTGCCAAGACAATCCTAAGTCAAAAGAACAACTGGAGGCATCATGCTACCTGATTTCAAAGTGTACTACAAGGCCACAGTAACCAAAACAGCATGGTACTGGTACCAAAACAGAGATATAGACCATTGGAACAGAACAGAGCTCTCAGAAATAATACCACACATCTACAGCCATCTGATCTTTGAAAAACCTGAGAAAAACAAGAAATGGGGAAAGGATTCCCTGTTTAATAAATAGTGCTGGGAAAATTGGCTAGCCATAAGTAGAAAGCTGAAACTGGATCCT
>NW_012119314.1:6089-8005 GCF_000951035.1 Colobus angolensis palliatus | reverse complement strand
GCAGACTCCCTGTTGGGGGTGGGGTGGAGCGAGGCCTGCAGAAAGCCTAGCTTCTTATGCTCTTGTTGCTGCAACACCTTGCACTGTCAACTACCTGGATTCCCTGGGGAATCTCAGGCAAGGGCACAGAGAGTCCCAGCAGCCCCACACTTCTTTGCCTAAACAGTCCATTCTACCTCTCCCCAGTCTCGCTCTCCTCACCCAGCCCAATCTCTACACTCCTACGCTCCAGCAAAGTGTCTTCCCCTCCCAAGGGCTTTTTCAAAACTATGGGGAGGAAGAAGGTTTGAGGTTTTGTTGCCCACCTGGGCCTGATAAACCAGGAAACCATGAGAGAGAGCCCCAGAAAGAAAGACCAAGACTACAAAAGAGACACAGAGAGAAGGCAGAGAATGCAAAAGCAAAGAGAGACACAGAACAAAAAAGAAGTTAATTCAGACACTTTTGATTGGCGGCCTGGTTAACTAGGACTTGAGTGTGGTAGTTAGGGCTGGGACTATTTTGATAGCTGGGTGATGCCAAAGGCTTGGTTAGTACAGTAACCACAGGGGCAGAGGCAGGGACACTAGTCTCACTCTAAGCCAGCAACTTTGGAAATCTAAGAAAATGTTTTGTTGCTTTCACTAAATAGAGAAAATGAATTTTACATAAACCCTTCTACCTTGAGAATGGAGGATCTAGGAGGAGTGGGGGACAGAAATCAGGATTGAGAGTGAGTTCCCAGGGACAAATAACCTCACAGCTGTGTAGCACATAGACATGATCCATCCTAGCTCATCTGAGCTTCTTAAAGCAGCAGGGAAGGCAATATTCATCCCAGATGAGGAAACTGAGTCTCAGAGATTGCATAAAGCCACATATCTCTGTGTGGCAAAGCTGGGTTTTTAACCAGAGCTCTGACTCTAGACACAGAGACCTTCCAGCTCTGCCAGCCCCCTGGGCACCACCTCAGCACTGCTGGAGGCAGGGATAAGGTGCTGCAGGGATGACCAGATGCTCCAGGCTCTGCCTGCAGCCCCTTACCCAAGCAGGCACCGCCTGCAGCCCTGTACCCCAGCAGGCCCCTCCTAGTGAAACAGAGGCTGAGTACCAGCTTAGGGTTTGGGCATGAGGAGGTCTCAGTCTCAGAACAACAACATCTGGGAATACATTTCTGGAATCTAACAAAAGTCTGCCTGCTGCAGTGGACACCTAATGCCTCACAAATATGCCAGGACTTCCTGGGGATCCCTGCTGCTCCCCTTCCTCCTGGATGTATTCTCCAAAATGCATATGTTTGACAAAGCCTTCTTTTTAGGGTGTACTCCTCAACTTTCCTCCTGTTCTCCTCCTTTCACTGAACCCTGTCTTTCTGATTTTCAGAAAGGAGAAAGACAGCAAATTAATGACAGGGACAGGAATTCCTGATTCTTGGCTGAAGCTGGTGGTCTTTATGGATGAGTTCACCTGTCACCCCACTGGGCAATGAGCTTCCTGAGTGTATATTTACAGCACAAGGCTGGCACACAGGAGTCTATTGAATGAATGAAAAATGAGCAAATCAATCAGATCCAGATTCTTGAGTGTTAGTTTCCATCATCCCCTCCAGCTCGGAGCTACTGGAGAGGGCCTGTTACTGTGATGTCTTCAACAGCTGCACAAGAAGAAAGCTGCACAGGAAAAGAGCTGGTTTCCGGAAGTCCCCTGAACCAGGAAGAAGCCTGTGGGTATGCAAAGTGCCATCTGCTGGTAGGTTTAGCATGATCAGAAGGAAGTGCTCCTTGTCCCCCACCTCCACAACACCCACTGCCTCTGGGTGGGCTTCACATGAATGTCAACCAGCCTCCCTGCCTGCCTCTTTTTGGCTTTCTGAAGCTGCCATGCCCAGGCTGGTGGAGTTTCATTTCTTTTTTTCTTTTTCTTTTTTTTTTTTTTTT
>NW_012119314.1:0-1280 GCF_000951035.1 Colobus angolensis palliatus | reverse complement strand
TGCTTTTGGGAATATACCCAGAAACGGAATTACTGGATCCCATGGTCATTCCATATTTAATCTTTTGAGGAAGTGCCATGCTATTTCCTGCAGCAGCTGCACCATCATTCTCTTGGTTTCAGACACTATGTTTAGGCTGGTGAATTTCAGCTTTATAGCTACAACTTTACGCCACCCCTGAGTTGTAGACAGATGTATGCAACTTCCTACTGAATTTTATCAATTAGATGTCTCATGGATCTTCTTCAAACTGCACCTTCTCCTCGCCCCTCTCTTACTTTCCCTCATTTTGGTAAATGGTGCGAACTGAGCAGTGAGTTGCCCCAGCTGAAAATTTTCTACAGAGCCCAATGCAGAGGGAAGATGTGGAACCTCAGCCAGGACCCAGGAAGTCAATCTCTTCCCACAAGCCTGTGCCCCCAACCCACAGCAGACAGGCCACCCCAAAGAGATCCAGGGTGGTCGAGAGTCCTGGATCACTAGGGAAAAGATTCCTTGACTCCACTTGGGGAGGAATTTATCCTGATTGAGTGTGTACCAGGGGCCAGACATCGTCTAGGTGGTGGGGATACAACAGAGAACAGAATAGGTGAAATCCTGTTGTCATGAAGCTTTTATTCTGTGATGTTGCACTTACTCTATGTCTATTACTAAGCTCTTGTCAGGAGCCAGGCCCTGACCTTGCAGTAAGATACAGCAGTGAGCAAAATGCACAAACATATAATTACATATGGTGATAAATTCATTTAGCCAGAAGTCCAGATTGCTATAGGAACACATAGCAGGCAATTAGATCTGGCTTGAGGAACTGGGGAATTACTCAAAAATGTAAATTGAGTGAACTTCATTTTCTGAGCCAGAGTCTTTGTTGCCCCGGCTGGAGTGTGGTGGTGCAATCTCAGCTCACTGCAACCTCCACTTCCCGGGTTCAAGCAGTTCTCATGCCTCAGCCTCCTGAGTAGCTGAGACTATAAGTGTGCACCACCACTCTGGGCTTTTTGTATTTTTACTAGAGACGGGGTTTCACCATGTTGTCCAGGCTGGTCTTAAACTCCTGACTTCAAATGATCTGCCCACCTCGGCCTTCCAGAGTGCTGGGAATACAGGCATGAGCCACCATGCCCAGCCAGGTATTCAGATTTCTGTAGTTTCTATCTGATGTCATTTTTCTGTCCTAGGACCCCATCCGGGTAACCATATTACATTTAGTCATAGTGTCTCCCAACGCTCCTCTTAGCTGTGACAATCTCTCAACCTTTCCTTGCTTTTGATGACCTGGA
>NW_012119313.1:8176-8825 GCF_000951035.1 Colobus angolensis palliatus | reverse complement strand
AACCACGTTTGATTTCTCCTGTTGCATTTTCTAAAGCACCTAGAAAAGACATGCCCCTGTGTTACTAACACAGGCTGGTTGAGTAAATGAATCCACACCCATGAGAGGAAAAATGCTTGCATACATGACTGAATGCATCAAAATGTATAGGATATGGCGGAGGAGCAGCAGTGAGACAATGATAAAACCAGTTTTAAGTCTGAATGGCTGTCAGTGTTGGAAGAAGTCATACATCAGGAAACTATACATTCATTATCAAGACCTGTTATCATCAATTTTACAATTTGTTGATCATCCTAGATAAGATATCCAATTCTGGTCACTCAAGACCATAGTACATAAAGTGCCTGCTGCATAGATGAGGTACCTGAAGGATGTATGCAGTTAGATCTGGCAATGTATAGGCACAATCATGAGATTTCCTGGGGAAAGAATGAAGAGAGAAGACAGGAGTGAAAGGAAGGAAACAGAAGTAAGAGGATGGGAAGAAATGGAAAGGGCAGAAACTTAAAGAACAATGTCTGTGATGGGTAAGAGTTATATGACTAGTGACAATGTTGGATATTGTCAAAAAACTTCTTTTCTAACACATCTTAATTATTTTTAAAAATCCCAGGACTTTGGGAGGCCAAGGCTGGAGGATCACTTA
>NW_012119313.1:0-3426 GCF_000951035.1 Colobus angolensis palliatus | reverse complement strand
AACATACATGTGGCCAACAATTATATATATTAAAAAAAAGCTCAACATCACTGATCATAGAGAAATGCAAATCAAAACCACAATGAGATACCATCTCATACCAGTCAGAATGGTTATTATCAAAAAGTCAAAAAATTACGGATGTTGGCAAGGTTGTGGAGAAAAGACAACACTTATACACTGTCGGTGGGAGGATAAATTAGTTCATAACTTACTTTCACATACATTATATTTGAAACCTAAGCTATTATTTGGCAATACAAATCTTAGATCTCTCTGAAAGTCTAAGCCACCTTATTTTTTTTAGCAGAAGGGTAAAATATTATAAATTTATTTTGGTTTAGGAGATTATTGCAGTTAGAGTATTCAAGATTTTATAAATTAAATTATTACATAATGAAGAGAGAATATTTTATAAGATACATAATTTTCATATTATTTTCATATATTATGTATATACATAAAGATCAGCAGTTAAAAATATTAAGTAAACAGAATGGGGAGTAGATCTTCAAGGAACTTATATATTAAAAGATAAAACCATCTGGGAAGTGCTGTGCCCTCGTTAGTAAAGACCAGCCATTATCACATGATAGTGCACACACACACGAAATAATAAATACCTGTGGGAGACCAAATCCTAGTTACCACCAAGGTAGACGATAGGCTTCCATATCAAAATGTTCATTTTTTATTATAAGCAAGGAATTAACTTCACGGATTAGATTGTCTGCAGAGTGTTTAATCCTGGGACTTGCATAGTGTGTACATAATTTAAAAGGAAGAAATATAATGTGAAGCTCTAGTGTCTCATTCTTTGAACAAATAAAACAAAGCTAAATAAGGATCTTAGAACATTAGAGGAAAAAATCTGAGAGATTGGATAACGAATACTTACCTCCCCACCTCTGCCAACATATTTCGTAGCTGAGGTCTCAAAAGGCAAAGAGGCTTGCTAAAGTCACCAAGCTAGACAACGGCAAAACCAGCTTGGCATGCTTTGTGGGGGGGGTGTGTTTTGGGGGACAGGCATATTTTAGGGTTGGTGAAATATATAAGGGAAAGGAATCAAGATGTACAAGCTACAGAGCACAACTTTCAAAGTATAAAGAAAATCCAAATACTCATTTTTCAATGCTTTAAGTCTTTTGATCTGAAGCTCACTACTATTTCAACTCAATTCCAATCCTCACAGTGTAAAAATATAATCAACGAAGTATGAATTTCCATGAGATTTATAGTCCTGCTCTGCCATTAGAATCCTAAACTGTGTAGAAAAAAGCATAGTGGAATAGCCCATATTTTTTTTTGAAAGAAACAGACCGAAGAAAGGATAAACTCTACACTTTATTTGCTTCTTATCTCACATGAGTTTTATGTTTTTTTTTCTTTCTTTTTTTTTTTTTGGTGTGGGAACACTCAGCAGATAGAATCAGTATCCCTGTGACACACTGTTCATCTGCATATTGAGGAAGGAGATTTGGAACTGGAGACAAGCCATAGGGGCAAACAAGCCATTAGAGCGCTGGGATCCCATTTTCAGGTAAAGGACCTTGCTAATGAAGAGAACTATACGGGATGCCAACAATAACTTAAACAGAATCTTCCAAAAATCCACTCTAAATTTAACTTTCTATATAAAGCCTTCTTCAAAATTTTCCATAACCTATTAAAACATCTTAATGAACATCATATTGAGATGGAAGGAGGTCATTACACTGTGTGGAAAATTTGCATTAATAGCGAAAAAGGTATTGGTCTTTTACTCCTTAGTAACCTGCGAGTGATTTCTTATAATTTTTTTTCCCAGTTTTAAGGTGACCTTGTTCTTTTTCTTCCTAATTTACAGTCCCAAGAGGAGGTTAGTCCAAAAAATGGTTATAAAAAATGCTGGTTTTATCAATGTGCTTATTGTAGAACTAACATTCAAAAAGAGACAAAGTCCTTTTACTCTGTAGACTGTTCTAAATGGGGTTATATTGACTATGGGGGATTATTCTGTTTCAACAAAAACTACAACCATTATGTGTGACATTTGGGGAGTGCTTACAGTGTGCCAGGCTCTGTTCTAAGTACTGTGCATAAATTAACCCACTTATAACTTGAACAACTCTGTGAGGTCAATGCTAATATTGTCCCCATGCTACATGTATTGGTCCATTCTCATGACGCTATGAAGAAATACCTGAGACTGGGTAATTTATAAAGAAGAGAGGTTTAATTGACTCACAGGTCAGCATGGCTGGGGAGGCTTTAGGAAACTTACAATCATGGTGGAAGGCACCACATCACACCGCAGCAGGAGAGAGAATGAGCTCCAGCAGGGGAAATGCCAGACGCTTATAAAACCATCAGATCTCGTGAGAACTCACTCACTCTCATGAGAACAGCACAGGGGAAACCGTCCCCATGATCCAGTTACCTCCCACTAGGTCCCTCCCATGACATGTAGGAATTATGGAGATTATAATTCAGCATGAGATTTGGCTGAGGACACAGCCAAACCATATCACTACACGTGAGGAAATTGGGGCAGAGGGAGATCAAATAACTTGCCCATGGTTACATGACTACTGTCTGGTAAAGCAGGATTAAAACTGAGGCAATTTGACTGTTTTCATAAGAACAAGCTAGAATTTAACTTCTCTTACTGAAAAAAATGTAAGTTCCATTGTCCAAATTGCCATTTGCTCCCAGGTAACCATGAGACATCTGTGAAGAATTTAGCAGCTCAGTGGAGTTTATGAATTCTCAAATACTGAATATTAGAGTTGAAATGTACTCTACGAATAAGTTTGAAGACCTCATTTTGTAGCTGAAGATTCTGGGAACAGTTATGAAGTTAGCATATAAAAGAACTAAAAGTAACATGGAGAACTAGAAGTTGTACTCAGGTCGTCTAAATGCTTTTAGTCATTTTCCTTTGAGCATGCGTTGAAGCTTAGAACACTACAAGAGAAGGCTTGAAGCATTCGTATGTTATGACATGTTTGGAAAACTCACTTTTACTGATACAAATAGTTTCAATAAATGTAAAACACTGTACACCAGGCAATAGGTTATGTATTTTTATATACACTGACTAACTTATTATAATTTTTAACCATTTTACAGGTGACATAGCTACAACATAAATATTACAGAATGGTTTCTGATCTCGTTTAATTCAGAGACTGGCTTTTCTACTTCTCGGCAACCTGCTGTAATGGAAGCTGCACTGTCCACTGAGATCCCCTTCTGCTTCTAACTTTTCCCTCTGAGAGCTGCCTAAGCTAAATGGAGTTTTGTTTTGTTTTGTTTTGTTTTTGTTTTTGTTTTTTGAGACAGAGTCTCGCTCTGTCACCCAGGCTGGAGTACAGTGGCGTGATCTCGGCTCACTGCAAGCTCTGCCTTCCGGGTTCACGCCATTCTCCTGCCTCAGCCTCC
>NW_012119312.1:6695-8557 GCF_000951035.1 Colobus angolensis palliatus | reverse complement strand
AGGCAGGAGAATGGCGTGAACCCAGGAGGCGGAGCTTGCAGTGAGCTGAGATCCGGCCACTGCACTCCAGCCTGGGCAACAGAGCAAGACTCCGTCTCAAAAAAAAAAAAAAGTTGTGGTGGTTTATCATGGCCTAAAAGATGAAGTTCAAGCTTTTCTAGCATTGCCTATAAAGATTTCCGAGATTGAGCCCTACCTGCTTTTCATCTGCATCTATCACTTTTACCCTATCCTTCTCCATCCTCTGCTCCCACAGTTCTGAGCTGGATGTTGTACCCATGGAATTTTGTACCTCCAAATATGATGCTCCTTTGGTGTGGATTTGTTTGGTCATATCATGTTGCAGTATGATTAAGTGTTGATGTGTTTATCTTTCCCACAAGTCTTTTTTTTTTTTTTTTTTTTTGAGACGGAGTCTCACTCTTGCCCAAGCTCGAGTACAGTGGCGTGATCGCAGCTCACTACAACCTCTGTCTCCTAGGTTCAAGCAATTCTCGTGCCTCAGCCTCCTGAGTAGCTGGGATTACAGGCACGTGCCACCAAGTCTGGCTAATTTTGTATTTTGTTTGTTTGTTTGTTTTGAGATGGTGTTTTGCTTTTATTGCTCAGGCTGGAGTGCAGTGGCACAATCTTGGGTCACTGCAACCTCCGCCTCCCAAGATCAAGCAATTCTCCTGCCTCAGCCTCCCAAGTAACTGGGATTACAGGAGCCTGCCACCACGTCCAGCTAATTTTTTGTATTTTAGTAGAGACAGGGTTTCACCATGTTGGCCAATCTGGTATTGAACTCCTGACCTCAGGTGATCCACCTGCCTCAGCCTCCCAAAGTGCTGGGATTACAGGCATGTGCCACCGCACCCGGCCAATTTTGTATTTTTAGTACAGTCAGGGTTTCACTGTGATGGCCAGACTGGTCTCTAATTCCTGGCCTCAAATGATCCACCTGCCTCAGCCTCCCGAAATGCTGGGATTACAGGCATGAGCCACCACGCCCAGCCTCCCACCTGCCCTTTCTAAGGCTAGTTTGATGTCTTCATCTCCATATTCCCAGCACAGTCCGTGGCACATCATAAGCATTCAGCATATGTTTGTAGTCTTGACCCAGGTACTCTTTTTTTTTTTTTTTTTTTTTTTTGAGACAGAGTCTCACTCTGTTGCCCATGCTGGAGTTCAGTGGTGCAACCTTGGCTCAGTGCAACCCCACCTCCCAGTTTCAAGCGATTCTCCTGCCTCAACCTCCCAAGTAGCTGGGATTACAGTCACGTGCCGCCACGTCCGGCTAATCTGATCCAGGTATTCTTTTAGGCCCGCACTGATTCAGCCTGCTTAGCAAATGCTGGGCTTGGTGAACATCTGCATATGCCTGCTGCTGCCCACTGGGATTTCTAAGCAGTATGGCAAATCTTTCTATCTCCAACCCCTGGAGTTTTTTATTTTTTATTTTTTTTGTATTTGGACACTTATGCTCTGAGTTTACCCAAATAAGATGTAAGAAATATTTTTTCTTTTGATGTTTTTGTTTTTGTTTTCCCCATCTAGTTCCAATTGCCCGGGCTGTTCTTGTTGACATGGAACCCAAAGTTATCAATCAAACACTGTCAAAGGCTGCCCAGTCTGGCCGATGGAAATATGGTCAACATGCATGCTTCTGTCAAAAACAAGGTTCTGGAAACAACTGGGCATATGGGTAAGAATAATTCCTTGTGATTTTCAATTTAGTGACAGCTACACAGTCGGTTAATAGATAGCGAAGTTAGAACTGTACAGTTGAGGGCCGGGCGCGGTGGCTCAAGCCTATAATCCCAGCACTTTGGGAGGCCGAGACGGGCGGATCACGAGGTCAGGAGATCGAGACCATCCTG
>NW_012119312.1:0-2305 GCF_000951035.1 Colobus angolensis palliatus | reverse complement strand
GCTAGTTTTTTGTATTTTTTAGTAGAGACGGGGTTTCACCGTGTTAGCCAGGATGGTCTCGATCTCCTGACCTCGTGATCTGCCCATCTTGGCCTCCCAAAGTGCTGGGATTACAGGCTTGAGCCACCGCGCCCGGCCGCTGTTGGGATTTTTTAAAGGTCCCTAGGTGACTTTAATGTGCAGCAAGTTTTTTTTTGTTTGTTTTTTGTTTTTAAGGCAAGAGTCTCACTCCATCGCCCAGGTTGGAGTGCAGTGGTGCGATCTCAGCTCACTGCAACCTCTGCCTCACGGGTTCAAGTGGTTCTCCTGCCTCAGCCTCCTGAATAGCTGGTACTACAGGCACACGCCACCATGCCCAGCTAATTTTTGTATTTTTAGTAGACACTGTATTTCACTATCTTGGCTAGGCTCCTGTCAAACTCCTAACCTCAAGTGATCCACCCGCTTTCACCTCCCAAAGTGCTAGGATTACAGGCATGAGCCGCTGCGCCTGGCCGTGTGCAGCACAGTTTGAGAACCACTGCTTCAGGACTGTTGTTAGGAATATTAAATATTATGCTGTATCATACACTTGTAGAACTACCTGGTATTACTGAAAGCCCCAGGTAAAGGAATGGCCACTACTCACGCCCGTAATCCCAGCAATTTGGGAGGCCAAGGCAGGAGGATCACTTGAGCCCAGGAGTTCAAGTCTAGCCTAGGCAACAGAGGGAGGCCCTGTCACTACGAAAAAATTTTGAAAAGACATTAGCCAGGTAAGGCTAGGCACAGTGGTGCACGCCTGTAATCCCAACACTTTGGGAGGCCAAGGTGGTGGATCACTTGAGGTCAGGAGTTTGAGACCAGCCTGGCCAACATGATGAAACCCTATCTCTACTAAAGATACAAAAATTAGGCCTGTCGCAATGGCTCACGCCTGTCATCCCAGCACTTTGCGAGGCCGAGGTGGGCAGATCATCTGAGGAAAGGAGTTTGAGACCAGCCTGGCAACATGGTAAAACCCTGTCTTTACTGAAAAATAGAAAAAATTAGCTGGGCGTGGTGGCAGACGCCATCCCATCTACTCAGGAGGGCTGAGGCAGGAGAATCGCTTGAACCCAGGAGGCGGAGGTTGTGGTGAGCCCAGGTCATGCCATTGTACTCCAGCCTGGGCAACAAGAACAAAACTCCATCTCAGGCCGGGCGTGGTGGCTCAAGCCTGTAATCCCAGCACTTTGGGAGGCCGAGACGGGCGGATCACGAGGTCAGGAGATCGAGACCATCCTGGCTAACACGGTGAAACCCCGTCTCTACTAAAAAATGCAATCTCAGGCCGGGCGTGGTGGCTCAAGCCTGTAATCCCAGCACTTTGGGAGGCCGAGGCGGGCGGATCACGAGGTCAGGAGATCGAGACCATCCTGGCTAACACGGTGAAACCCCGTCTCTACTAAAAATACAAAAACTAGCCGGGCGAGGTGGCGGGCGCCTGTAGTCCCAGCTATTCGGGAGGCTGAGGCAGGAGAATGGCGTGAATCCGGGAGGCGGAGCTTGCAGTGAGCCGAGATCCGGCCACTGCACTCCAGCCCGGGCGACGAGACTCCGCCTCAAAAAAAAAAAAAAAAAAAAAAAATGTTGCTTCTCAGGCCGGGCGTGGTGGCTCAAGCCTGTAATCCCAGCACTTTGGGAGGCCGAGGCGGGTGGATCACGAGGTCAGGAGATCAAGACCATCCTGGCTAACACGGTGAAACCCCGTCTCTACTAAAAATACAAAAAAAAACTAGCCGGGCGAGGTGGCGGGCGCCTGTAGTCCCAGCTACTCGGGAGGCTGAGGCAGGAGAATGGCGCAAATCCGGGAGGCGGAGCTTGCAGTGAGCCGAGATCCGGCCACTGCACTCCAGCCCGGGCGACGAGACTCCGCCTCAAAAAAAAAAAAAAATACAAAAATTATTATTTTTCTTTTGGCGTGGTTCGGGCACCTGTAATCCCAGCTACTCGGGAGGCTGAGGCAGGAGAATCTCTCGAACCCAGGAGTGGGAGTGAGCCAAGATCGCGCCATTGTACTCCAGCCCCAGTGGCAAGAGTGAAACTCTGTCTCAGAAAAAAAAAAAAAATAGCTAAAGAATTGTAATGTTCCCAACACATAGAAAAGATAAATGTTTGAGGTGATAGATATCCCATTTACCCTGATTTGATCATTACACATGTGTACACATACTCAAATATCACATGTACCCCCAAAATAAGTACAACTATGAAAACCCCAAATATTAAAGTATCTGATTAAAACCTCAAAAATAAAGAGAACTTTCTTTTTTTTTTTTTTTTT
>NW_012119311.1:9003-10450 GCF_000951035.1 Colobus angolensis palliatus | reverse complement strand
ACTAAAAATCCAAAAAAAAAAAAAAAAAAAAAAAAAAAAAAGAGAAGATATAGATATATAATACCACACAATTTTTTGGATACGCCCAAAGAAATGAAAAACAATGAAAATTATATAAATAATTTTAAAATAATTTTTGATTAGTTTAGAAGATAATTAAGACTCTGAGCAAAAACATGAGCAACAAGTTATATGTTTATAACATATGAAAAGTTATGTGTATAACAATAATAATGTAAACAAGAGAAAGGGATTTGGGAGTATTCTGTTGTAAGGATCTTATACTACTTGTAAAGTCATACGAGATTACTTGAAAATAGATTCTGATTAAATATTACAATCTAAACCTCAGAGCATCCTACCAAAAACAGTGTATAAAATGACATATAAACAGTCAGTATTAATAATAGAGGAAACAAAATCAAATCATAAAGAAAGCTGATTTCAAACCAGAGAAGGACAAATAATAACCCACGAAAATGTATGTTTTTTCCAGACTGGTTGGTGTGAATGCTAAGAGCTATTCTGTAATCCTTTCAAATATGTTTTTTCATCTATGGGTGTGTTACTCATATCATGTTCTTATTAACATGTGCTAAATTCTCCAAGAACACCTCCTTCAGATCTCTGACCTCTCTGTTATCTGTCTACTCTCCAGTATTCCATATTGTGAAATCCAGCCTTATACTCTCCACATCGTTAGCTCCCTTTCGTCAACTCAGTGAGTTCCCTCATTATTTGCAGTAGAGTGAAAATTCTCTTAACGCAATAAACTGGGACAATTTTAGTGCTTATGATTTGTTTCTCATTTCCTAGAGATAATAATCCTTTCTTGTCTGGTATCGACTGTCTTGAAATCTGTTGTTTCACATATTTTAAAATAAGTTTTGGTTGTTTTAGTCAGGAATTAGTACCTACCAACAAAGAGCAATCAGACATTAAAATGAACAAACACTTCACCAAAGAAGATATGTGTATGGCAAACAAACATAGGAAAAGATGCTCAACATCATTAGTCAGAGAAATGCTAGTTAAAACCACAATTAGATGCCTCTAGACACATATTACAATCACTAAAACTCAAAGACTGGTCAACCACATCTTTGCAAAGACATAGAGGAAACAGAATATTAATACATTGTTTTGGGGAATGAAAAATTGCAGAATTAGTTTATCAGTTTGGAAAAGTCTTTTTTGGCCTTTATTTTATTTTATTTTATTTATTTATTTATTTATTTATTTTTAGAGGGAGTTTCACTCTTGTTGCCCAGGATGGAGTGCGATGGCGCGGTCTCGGCTCACTGCAACCTCCACCTCCTGGGTTCAAGCAATTCTCCTGCCTCAGCCTCCCAAGTAGCTAGGATTACAGGCACACACCACCATGCCCAGTTTATTTTTTGTGCTTTTAGTAGAAACAGGGTTTCACCATGTTGGGTAGACTGGTCTT
>NW_012119311.1:0-338 GCF_000951035.1 Colobus angolensis palliatus | reverse complement strand
ATCCTAGTATAAATGCTAGGTAAATAATATAATCTTCTTATCTTTATTCAGAAATATATCGATAAAATTTTCAAAACTCACCAAAGTAAAGCTCTGGGTTTGCTTTCCTTATATGATTCTGCTTATGTGAGAATGAGATACTTATGAAAATGTGGGAACATATTTTATACCAGCCCACTTATAATTTCATGAAAAAATACATCATATGAAAAATTGTAAGTAAAAGCAGAAGTTGAGGTTTATAAATGATATAAGGAACTCATAAAATACAATTTCAATGTACCTTTTCTCTAGTGTCTTCCACCAAGAATTTTCATAGCTTCTGATGTGAAGGCAAA
>NW_012119310.1:431186-432565 GCF_000951035.1 Colobus angolensis palliatus | reverse complement strand
TTATACCTGATATAAATGACAAATTGATGGGTACTGACGAGTTGATGGGTGCAGCACCACAACGTGGCACAGGTATGCATATGTTACAAACCTGGACATTGTGCACATATACCCTAGAACTTAATGTGTAATGATGAAAAAAAGAAATATTCCTTTGTTCCTCTAAAAAAGCTTTCTTTACATTACACAGCTTGGAAACTGTAATGGATGGATCCTCAAAGGGACATTCGAGAGCACATTCAGGACTATGGTGTAAATGGAAATATCTTCAGAACAAAACTGGAAAGAAGCTTTCTGTAAATCTGCTTTTTGCTATGTTTAATCATCTCACATAGTGGAAGCTTTCTTTACATTAAACAGCTTGCAAACCCCCTCGTGGTTGGATCCACAATGGGATATTTGGGATCACATTCGGGCCTACGTGAAATAGGAAATATAGTGAGATAAAAAATGGAGAGAAGCTTTCTGAGAAACTGCTTGGTGATGTGTGCGTTCCACTCAGGCAGCTATAACTTTCTTCTCATAAGGCACAGTTTGAACCCTGTTCCTGTAAAACCAAAAGAGTGATATTCGGAGCACATTAAAGACAATGGCAAAAAGTCAAATGTCACCCAATAAAAAACAGAAAGAAGCACTCCAAGAAACTGCTCTCTGACATGTCCATTCTTTTCACAGGGTTAAAGCTTCTTCTTCTTTCCCCAGTTTGATTGTCGGTGTTTGAGGTTCCTGCAAAGGGATAGTAAGTGTCAACCGGAATCCTGTGTCAAGCAAGGAAATGTCCTCCATCGAAAATTGGAGAGAATCTTTCTGTGCAACTCTTTTGTGATGTTTATATTCATCTCATAGTGTTATATGATTCTTTGGATTGAGCAGTTTTAATCACTGTTTCTGTGGAATCTAAGAAAGGACATTTGGAAACACTCCTTAGAATATCCTGAAAAAGAAATAACCTCAGAGAGAAACCAGAAAGAAGCTTTCTGTGAAACTGGTTTGTGTCATGTGAATTCTGCTCACACAGTTAAGCTTCTCTTTTCATTGAGCAGTATCATAACACTGTTTTTGTTCAGTCTGCAAAGGGATATTCTGGAACCCTTTGAGGCTTACAGTGAGAAAGAAAACGTCTTTAAATGAAAACTGGAGAGAAGCTTTTTGAGGAACTGCTTTGTTAGACAGAGTCGTTTGGATCTGCACAGGCCTCTGCTGCTTCCCCTGTTGTTTTCTTAGCTGTTCCCTGTCCCCAGAGGTGGAGTCTACAGAGAAAGGCAGGTTTCCTTGATCTCCTGTGAGCTCCACCCAGTTCGAGCTTCCCAGCGTCTTTGTTTACCTATTTAAGCCTCAGCAATGGCAGGCGCCCCTCCCCCAACCTCGCTGCTGCCTTG
>NW_012119310.1:422463-429881 GCF_000951035.1 Colobus angolensis palliatus | reverse complement strand
CAGTTTTCTAACGCTGTGTATGTTTAGCTTGTGATGGGATATTCAGGAACACTTTGATGCTTACAGTGAAAAAGGAAATATGTTAAGGCCGAAACTGGAGAGAAGCTTTCCGACGAAATGCTTTGTGACGTCTGCATTCCAGTCACAGTGTTATATCTCTCTTCTCATACAGTGACGGGGAAACACTTTTGGAGAAACAGATATCAAGGGATATTCGGGAACATGTTGATGCCGATGGTGAAAAGGGAAATAGCCTCAAAGAGAAACTGTAAAGAAGCTTTCTAGGAAACTACTCAGTGATATGTATAATCATCTCACATAGATAATGCTTTCTTTATGTTACAAAACTTGGAAACTGTCATGGATGGATCCCTGAAGGGAACATCGGGAGCACATTCTGGACTATGGTCAAAAAGTAAATATCTCCAGATAAAAACTGGAAAGAAGATTTCTGCGAATCTGCTTTTTGCTATGTTTATTCATATCACATACATGAAGCTTTCTTTATATTATGCAGCTTGGAAACGCCCTCGTGGATGGATCCGCAAAGGGATATTTGGGATCACATTCGGGCCTATGGTGAAATAAGACATACAGTCAGATAAAAACTGGAGAGAAGCTTTCTGAGAAACTGCTTGGTGATGCGTGCATTCCACTCACGGAGTTTTAACTTTCTTCTCATAAGCCACAGTTTGGATACTGTTCCAGTAAAACCAAAAGAGTGATATTCGGAGCACATTGAAGACTATGGCAAAAAGTGAAATGTAGTCCAATAAAAAACAAAAAGAAGCACTCGAAGAAACTGCTCTCTAACATACCCATTCTTTTCACACGGTTAAAGCTTACTCTACATTTCCCAGCTTGAAAGATGGTCTTTGAGGTTTCTGGGAAAAGATAGAATGTGGCAACCAGAGGCATGTGTGAGGCAAAGAATTGACTTTCATTGAAAATCGGAGAGATGTTTTCTGTGCAACTGTTTTGTGATGTTTGTATTCATCTCATAGAGTGAAATCATTGTTTGGATTGAGCAGTTTGAAATCACTCTTTCTGTGGAATCTGAGAAAGGACATTGGCAACGCTCTTTAGAACATCCTGAAAAAGAAATAACCTCAGAGAGAAAGCAGCAGGAAGCTTTCTGTGAAACTGCTCCGTGTCACGTGAATTCCTCTCACACAGCTAAACTTCACTTTTCCTTTTTGTAGTTTCCTACAAAGCTTCTTTCCAGTTTTTTTCTGAGGCTATTTCCCTTCTCACCATCGGCATCAACAAGCTCCTGAATCACACTTGGTACCTGTTTCTCCAAAAGGGTTTCCCCGACGCTGTATGAGAAGAGAGTTATAACAATTTGACTGGAATGTACATGTCACAAAGCAGTTCCTCGGAAAGCTTCTCTCCAGTTTGGGTCTGATCATATTTCCTTTTTCACCGTAAGCCTCAAAGTGCTCCGAATATCCCATCACACACGAAACATGCACAGGGCTAGAAAACTGCTTAATGAAAAGAGAACCTTGTCTGGGTTAATTTAATTTGTCACTTTAGTTGACTCGAGAATATCTCTTGGTAACTTTTTCTCCAAAAGGGAATCCGGAATCCTCTAGGAGAAGAAAGGTATATTTCTGTTAGTGGAATGCACACGTCACAAAGCAGCTTCTCAGAAAGCTTCTCTCCACTTTCTATCTGTAGAAGTTTCCTTTCTCACCATAAGCCTCAAAGACCTCCAGAATATCCGTTCACAGTCTAAACAAAAACAGTGTTATGATACAGCTCAATGAAAAGAGAAGATTAAGTGTGTGAGTGGATTTCATGTGACAGAGAGCAGTTTCACAGAAAGCTTCCTTCTGGTTTCTCTCTGAGGTTATTTCTTTTTTGGATATTATAAAAAGCATTTCCAAATGTCCTTTCTCAGATTATACAGAAACAGTGATTTGAAACTGCTGAATCCAAAGAATGATTTAACGCTATGACATGAATACAAACATCACAAAAGAGTTGTGCAGAAAGCTTCTCTTCGATTTTGGATGGAAGACATTTCCTAGCCTCACACAGGTCTCCGGTCGCCACTTACTCTCCCTTCACAGAAACTTCAAAGAATGACTTTTAAACTGGGAAATGTAGAGTAAGTTAAACCCTGTGAAAAGAATGGACATGTCAGAGAGCAGTTTTTTTGAGTGCTTCTTTCCTTTTGTTATTGGACGACATTTCATTTTTTGCCATAGTCTTCATGCACTCAGGATATCACTCTTTTTTATCACTTATCACTTTATTACAGGAATAGTGACAAAACTGTGCTTTATGAGAAGAAACTTCGTGTATCTGTCCATGACAGTTTCCAAGCAGCGTAATGTAAAGAAAGCTTTATCTTTGTGAGATGATTACACATATCACAGAGTAGTTTCCTAGAAAGCTTCTTTACAGTTTTTGTCTGTGGCTATTTCCCTTTACACCATCAGCATCAGCATGCTCCCGAATATCACTTGGTAGCTGTTTCTCCAAAAGGGTTTCTCCTATGCTGTATGAGAAGAGAGGTATAACACTGTGACTGCAATGCACACGGCATAAAGCAGTTCCTCGGAAAGCTTCTCTCCAGTTTTGGTCTGAATATATTTCCTTTTTCACCATTAGCTTCAAAGAGCTCCGAAATATCCCATCAAATGCTAAACATACACAGGGCTAGAAAACTGCTCAATGAAAAGAGAGGCTTATCTGAGTGAGAGGAATTAAGATGACACAGAGCAGTTTCACAGAAAGCTTCCTTCTGGATTTTACCTGAGGAGATTTCTTTCTCCATATTCTAAGGATCGTTCCCAAATGTCCTTCCTCAGATTCCACAAAAACAGTGATTTCAAGCAGCTCAATCCAAAGAATGATTTAACTCTAGGAGACGAATACACACATGGCAAAGCAGTTGCTCAGAACGTTTCTCTGCAGGTTTCTTCAGAAGGCATTTCCTTGCTCTCCACAAGCCTCCGGTCATCACTAAATATCCCTTCACAGACCCTTCAAAGACAGAGTTTCGAAACTGGGCAACATAGGGTAAGCATTAAGTCTGTGAACTGAATGCCCTTATCAGAGAGCAGATTCGTGGAACGCTTCTTCCTTGATTTCATTTCTGTATATTTCTCTACTCGCCATAGTCCACAAGGCGTTTCCAAATATCACATTTTCGGTTTCACAGGAACCATATGCAAACACTGCCTGTGAGAAAAGAGGTATAACTCACTGAGTGGAATGCATACACCACAATGTATTTTCTCAGAAAGCTTCTATCCAGTTTTTATCTGAAGATACCTCCTCCTTAACTGTAGGCCTCATTGTGACCTTGAATGTCCCTTTGCGGATCTGTGCATGACAGAGTTTTCAAACTGCATAATATAATTAAAGTTTTAACTATGTGAGATGAATAAATATATCTAACACAAAGTATTTTCACGGAAATCTTCTTTCCAGTTTATGTCTGAGGATATTTCCTTTTTCACCATAGTCGTCGATATACTCCCGAATATTTCTTGGTTGCTTTTTCTCCAAAATGGATTCCGGAATCCTCTAGGAGAAGAAAGGTATATTTCTGTGACTGAAATGCACGCACCACAAGGCAGCTCCACAGAAAGTTTCTCTCCAGTTTCTATTGGAACACGTTTCCTTTCTCACCGTAAGCCTCAAAACCTCCAGAGTATCCCTTCGCAGACTAAACAAAAACAGTGTTATGATACAGCTCAATGAAAAGAGAAGCTTAACAGTGTGAGTGGAATTCACGTGACACAGAGCAGTTTTAAAGAAAGCTTCCTTCCGCTTTCTATCTGAAGTTATTTCTTTTTCAGGATGTTTTAAATAGCGTTTACAAATGTCCTTTCTCAGATTCCACAGAAACAGTGATTTCAAACTGCTCAATCCAAAGAATGATTTAACTCTATGAGATGAATACAAACATCACAAAAGAGGAGCGCAGAAAGCGTCTCTTCGATTTTTGACAGTAGACATTTCCTTGCCTCACACAGGCCTACGGTTGCCACTTATGATCCCTTAGCAGAACCCTAAAGAGCGACTTTCAAACTGGGAAATGTAGAGTAAGCTTTAACACTGTGAAAAGAATGGACACTGCACAGTGTCATTTCTTTGACTGCTTCTTTCTGTTTTTTATTGGGCGATATTTCATTTTTTTTTTGTAGTCTTCAATGTGCTCTGAATATCACTCTTTTGGTTTTTGCAGGAACAGTCTTCAAACTGTGCCTTATGAGAAGAAAGTTATAACTCCCTGAGTGGAATGCACACATCACAAAGCAGTTTCTCAGAAAGTTTCTCTCCAGTTTTAATTTGAGTATATTTTCTCTTCCACCATAGGCCCGAAGATGATCCCAAATATCCCTTTACTGATCCATCCACGAGGGCGTTTCCAAGCTGCGTAACGTAAAGGAAGCTACATCTATGTGAGATGAATAAACATAGCAAAAAGCAGATTCACAGAAAGCTTCTTTCCAGATTTTATCTGAAGATATTTCCTTTTCACCATAGTCCAAAATGGGCTCCCAAATGTCCCTTCATGTATTCTTCCATGACATTTTCCAAGCTGTGTAATATAAAGAAAGCTTCATCTATGTGAGATGAATAAACATAGCCAAAAGCAAATTCACAGAAAGCTTCTTTCCAGTTTTTATCTGAAGATATTTCCTTTTTCAACATAGTCCAAAATGTGCTCCCGAAGGTCCCTTCATGGACCTGTCCATGACAGTTTCCAAGCTGTGTAATGTAAAGAAAGCTTTAACTATGTGAGATGACTACATATATCACAGAGTAGTTTCCTAGAAATCTCTTTCCAGCTTTTGTCTGAGGCTACTTCCCTTTTCACCATCGTCATCAACATGCTCCCGAATATCACTTGGTACTTGTTTCTCCAAAAGGGTTTCCCCGATGCTGTATGAGAAGAGAGGTATAACACTCTGACTGGAATGTACACGTCACAAAGCAGTCCCTCAGAAAGCTTCTCTCCAGTTTCGATCTCAACATATTTCCTTTTCCGCCATTAGCCTCAAAGTACTCCTGAGTATTCCATCACACACTAAACATACACAGGGCTAGAAAACTGCTCAATGAAAAGAGAGGATTGAGTGAGAGGAATTAAGACAAAAAGCACAAAGCAGTTGCTCAGAACTTTTCTCTGCAGGTGTCATCAGAAGGCATTTCCTAGCTTACCACTAGCCTCCGGGCATCACTAAATATCCCTTCACACATTTTTCAAAGACAGAGTTACCAAACTAGGCAACATAGTGTAAGCATTAACACTGTGAAGTGAATGCACATATCAGAGAGCAATTTCTTGGAACGCTTCCTCCTAGATTTTATTTCAGTACATTTCACTATTCGCCATAGTCTTCAATGCGTTCCAAAATGTCACTTTTTCGGTTTCACAGGAACAGTGTTGAAACACTGCCTTGTGAGAAAAGACACCCTGAGTGGAATTCATACATCACAAAGTAGTTTCTCAGTGAGTATCTATCCAGTTTACATCTCAAGATATCTGTTCTTTCACCGTAGGCCTGAATGTGCTCCTGAAAGTCCCTTCACAGATGTCTGCAAGATAGAGTTTTCAAATTGGGTAATATAATTAAAGTTTTAACTATGAGAAATGAATAAATATATCTAACACAAAGCAGTTTCACAGAAATCTTCTTTCCAGTTTTTGTGTGAGGATATTTCCTTTTTCACCATACTCAACTCCCAAATATCTCTTGGTAGCTTTTTCTCCAAAAGGGATTGCAGAATTCTCTAGGAGAAGAAAGGTATGTTTCTGTGTGTGGAATGCACACATCACAAATCAGCTCCTCAGAAAACTTCTCTCCAGGTTCTATCTGAAGACGTTTCCTTTCTCACCATAAGCCTCAAAGCCCTCCAGAATATCTCTTCACAGAGTAAAGAAAAACAGTGTTATGATACAGCTCAATGAAAAGAGAAGCTTAACTGTGTGAGCAGTATTCACGTGACACAGAGCAGTTTCACAGAAAGCTTCCTTCTGGTTTCTCTCTGAGGTTATTTCTTTTCAGGATATTCTAAAGAGCTTTTCCAAATGTCCTTTCTCAGATTTCACAGAAACAGTGATTTCAAACTGTTCCTTCCAAAGAATGATTTAACTCTATGAGATGAATACAAACATCACAAAAGAGTTGCGCAGAAAACTTCTCTCCGAGTTTTGATGGAAGACATTTCCTTGCCTCACACAGGCCTCCGGTCGCCACTTACTATCTTTTTGCAGTACCTTCAAAGACGGAGTTTCCAACTGGGAAATGTAGAGTAAGCTTTAACCGTGTGAAAAGAATGGACATGACAGAGAGCAGTTTCTTCGGGTGCGTCTTTCTGTTTTGTATTAGAGGACATTTCACTTATTGCCATAGACTTCAATGTGCTCTGAATATCACTGTTTTGGTTTTACAGGAACAGTGTTTAAAATGTGCTTTATCAGAAGAAAGTTAAAACTCCCTGATTGAAATGCTCACATCACCAAACAGTTTCACCGAAAGCTTCTCTCCAGTTTTTCTCTGAGAATATTTCCTATTTCCCATGGGCCCAATGTGATCCCAAGTACCCCTTTGCGCATCCATCCATGAGGGAGTTTCCAAGCTGCGTAATATAGAGTAGGAAACTACTCTGTGATATGTGTAATCATCTCACATAGATGAAGCTTTCTTTACATTATGCAGCTTGGAACCTGTCATGGAGGGATCGAAGAAGGGACCTTCGGGAACACACTCTGGACTATGGTGAAAAAGGAAATATCTTCAGATAAAAACTGGAAAGAAGATTTCTGTGAATCTGATTTTCTACGTTTATTCATCTCACATGAATGAAACTTTCTTTACATTACGTAGCTTGGAAACTCCCTCGTGGATGGATCCATGAAAGGATATTTGGGATCACCTTCGGGCCTATGGTTAAAGAGGAAATATAGTGAGATAAAAACTGGAGAGAAGCTTTCTGAGTAACTGCTTAGTGATGTTCGCATTCCACTCAGGGAGATATAACTTTCTTCTCATAAGGCAGAGGTTGAACACTGTTATTGTAAAACAAAAGAGTGATATTCGGAGCACATTGAAGACCATGGCAGAAAGTGAAATTTCCTCCAATTAAAAACAGAAAGAAGCACTTGAAGAAACTGCTGTCTGACATGTCCATTCTTTTCACAGGGTTAAAGCTCACTCCATATTTCCCAGTTTGAAAGTCTGTCTTTGAGGGTTCTGTGAAGGGATAGCAAGTGGCGACGGGAGGCCTGTGTGAGGCAAGGAAATGTCTTCCATTGAAAATCAGAGAGAAGGGCCGGGCGCGGTGGCTCAAGCCTGTAATCCCAGCACTGTGGGAGGGCGAGGTGGGTGGATCCCGAGGTCAGGAGATCGAGACCATCCTGGCGAACACAGTGAAACCCCGTCTCTACT